>NC_057795.1:337300179-337655064 GCF_018294505.1 Triticum aestivum
TTTAGACTTTGGGTTTTGTTTAGATTAAAGTTCGCCATAGCTGCAACTTCGCGTACTTCGTTTGTGTTCAACGACCAGACAAAGGCATCACAGAACCCCACCTTGATCAATAAAGCTTTCATCTTATATTCGCAATATCCAGATTGCAATCTCAGTTTCTTGCTTGTTCTTCATTTGCTCGCAGGAAACAGACCCTCGTGGTCAGGTTGATCGTGCTCCAACGTGGTCAATAACCTCTCGGAGTTGGTTTAGCGATTGCTAAGGCGCGACGTCCTTGCACGTTCGTAGTCGGATCGTCAAAATCGACTTCCACCAAAGCGAAATCCATCATCTCATCGAAAGACGGCACACCTTTGCCTCTATCAAGTGGTATCAGATTTCCAGGTTGCTCGGTGAGATTTTACAGTTTTTCGTAGTTTAGATCGAGTCTGTTCTTTATACCTATAGTCCACGAAAAAGCCAAAAAAAATTAGGGTTAGTTCATCCCATCCGAACCAATCTGAGCCTTTGCATAATCTTTTATGTATTTGCTTTGTTGAATTTACGGTTGCATCGTCGTGTCAAGTTGCTGGTCTTAGTGTCTAGTCTTTTAGAGTTTCGAGTTCTGTTCACAGGTTATCATCGTCGCTGCTGCCATATACCACCACCACATAGTCACCGCCAATCCGAATCCATATACGCCACCACATGTCCGCTGCCATCATGCCAATCTGAGTTCACCTCCAACATATATCTGCCACCTGTCCGAGTTCCACCAGATTCATCTCCGCCACCAGTCCGAGTTCCACCAGATTCATCTCCGCCACCAGTCCAAGTTCCACCAGTTTCATCTCCGCCACCAGTCCTAGTCCGAGTCCAGTAATTGTTGCATTGTTCTCGATTTCCAGATCACGCGATACTCCGAGTCGTGACAGAGAAGGACTCCCCAACTTCCGAGCCATCCGCAGAAGAAAAATAGTTCCAGTTTCAAAAAAAACTAAGTCTGGAAAATTCTGGCTAGGCAGTTTTTAGACCATTTGTAGACTTTTTCGAAAAAAAATTGTTGCGGAGCAAAAAAAACAGAGAAAAAAAGTGCAAAAAAAAGAAAAAAAAGAGAAAAAAAATTCAGAGTGTGCTCCTCCCTTGTTTACGTGCCGTGCCGTGATTTTGTTGGTGTTCTAGGCTCGCGTCTCTAGCACAGTCTAGCCTAGGACCAGCACAGTACCGTCGTTGAACGTTTATTCAACTTTGCATCTCTGAATTGATTATTGCTGATCTTTTTTGCTACCATATTATAAGCCTTCCCAGCTCCACATACATCTACGTCGTGCGTTTGACTCTTCCTGGTAATTGCTATATCCAAGCTTTGAGAGTTTTGACTACAATGGTTGCCGATCACCACCTGCTGTTGGGTAAGAACTGGTAAGAATTTGAGATTTGCTTGAGGGGTTTGTGATACACCACCACCACTTCTTAGTAGTCTGTAGGATCATATTCTTGTGTGTTTCTATTTGCTGCTAACCATGGTAGGATCACAAGTCGATGAGACTGATTGGGAGAACCTGACGAACAAACAGCTACATGATAAATTTCAGCAAATGATGAGTGGACAGGTGCAAGATGTGCTCAACAGATTTGACGAGGCCATGGAGAAGATAGATGGCATTGAGAAGACGTTCGAAACAAAGCTTGATAGCAAGTTTAATGAATTGCTCGCGCGTTTTCCACAACCACTGCCGGCTACACCTATCGCACCTCTGCAACAACAACAACGCATCCTTTCTAATCAGTATGATGAGCGAAGCGTGTTCCTATTGAGGATGGCCAAACTTCTGGTGCTGTTGTTCATGTTGTTGATGCTTCTTTGGCTCCTGCTACTGCTGCTGGTGGTACCCAGGAGGATGATGAGTATGCAGGCGATTATGAGGATGAGGTTGATCAAAATCAGAACTACGTGCAGCCACCAGCACCACCACCAGCAGGTCGACCTCAGGTATATATTCGTAATGGTAGGCCTGCACCACCACCTCAGGTACGAGATGATGTCCATATTCCTAAACTGAAATTGAATATTCCACCATTTGAGGGTAGATATGTTCCTGATATATATCTTACTTGGGAGTTAGAAACTGAACAATGTTTTACATGTTTACAATATCCCGAGGAGAGACGGGTTGCTGCTGCTGTTTGTGCTTTTACTAGTTTTGCATGTGTATGGTGGTCTGAACATTGTAGATTATATCCTATTCCCTCTACTTGGGCTGCTTTGAAAATTGCTATGCGTACTCGTTGGGTTCCACCATATTATCAATGTGAATTGCTTCAAAAATTGCAGCGTTTAAGACAAGGAAAAAATTCTGTAGAAAAATATTATCAGGAATTACAAACTGGCATGATTAGATGTGGTATTGTTGAGGAGAATGAAGCTATGCTTGCACGTTTTATAGGTGGATTAAATAGAGAGATTCAGACCATTCTAGAGTATAAGGAGTATACTAATATCACTCGTTTATTCCATCTTGCTTGTAAAGCTGAACGTGAAGTGCAGGATCGACAAGCATTGGCGCGAACTAACTTTTCTGCAGGTCGACTTTCATCATGGGCACCGCGTGCATCCTCTACTTCCACTACACCAGCACCTCCATCAGCTGCTACCTCCAGCCGTGATACAAGAAAGCAGGCACAACCACCACTATCTGCCAAGAGCGCACCTGCCAGGCCTACACAGAGCTCTTCTTCTTCCATGGCATCAACTGGGCACACAAGTGATATTATTTGTCGTCGTTGTAAGAGAAGAGGTCATTATGCGAGAGAATGCAAATCTCAGCGTGTGATGATTGCTACTGAGGATGGTGGGTATGATTCCGCTAGTGACTATGATGAGGAGACGTTGGCTCTTATTACACGTGAAGAACACGGTGGAGATGATTCTGATCATGAGACGCAATACATGGCTCCTGAAGACGGTGACAGGTATGAATGTTTAGTTGCTCAACGTGTTTTGAGTGTGCAGGTCACACAAGCTGAGCAAAATCAGAGGCACAATTTGTTCCATACCAAGGGAGTTGTGAAGGAACGTTCTGTGCGCGTCATCATAGACGGAGGGAGCTGCAACAACTTGGCTAGCATGGAGATGGTGGAGAAGCTTTCTCTCACCACAAGACCACATCCACATCCTTACTACATCCAATGGTCCAACAACAGCGGCAAGGTTAAGGTAACACGTACTGTTCGTGTGCATTTTAGTATCTCTACATATGTTGATTATGTTGATTGTGATGTGGTACCTATGCAAGCATGTTCCTTATTACTTGGTATACCATGACAATTTGATAAAAATTCTGTACACCATGGTAGAAACAATCAGTATACTCTTGTTCATAAGGATAAAAATATTACTTTGCTTCCTATGACTCCTGATTCTATTTTGAAAGATGATATTAATAGAGCTAATAAAGCAAAACAGGAGAAGAATAAGAGCGAAAATCAGATTGTGGCAAAAGAATTTGAGCAACAAATGAAGCCTAATAATAAACCATCTAGTGTTGCTTCTGAAATAAAATTGAAAAGTGCATGCTTATTTGCCACCAAATCTGATATTGATGAGCTAGATTTCAGAAAATCTGTTTGTTATGCTTTTGTGTGCAAAGAGGCATTATTTTCATTCGAGGACATGCCTTCCTCTTTGCCTCCAGCTGTCACTAACATTTTGCAGGAGTTCACTGACGTCTTTCCACAAGACGTGCCACCGGGATTACCGCCTATTCGAGGGATTGAGCATCAGATTGACTTAATTCCCGGTGCTTCACTGCCAAACCATGCACCATACCGTACCAATCCAGAGGAGACGAAGGAGATTATGCGTTAAGTAAAAGAGCTGCTCGACAAAGGTTATATACGCGAATCCCTTAGTCCTTGTGTTGTTCCTATTATTCTAGTGCCGAAAAAGGATGGTACATCACGTATGTGTGTTGATTGTAGAGGCATTAATAATATTACTATTCGTTATCATCATCCTATTCCTAGGCTAGATGATATGCTTGATGAATTGAGTGGCTCTATAATATTCTCCAAGGTTGATTTGCGTAGTGGATACCATCAAATTCGTATGAAATTGGGGGATGAATGGAAAACAGCATTTAAAACTAAGTTTGGATTATATGAGTGGTTAGTCATGCCTTTTGGGTTAACTAATGCACCTAGTACTTTCATGAGATTAATGAACAAAGTTTTACGTGCTTTCATTGGACGATTTGTGGTAGTTTACTTTGATGACATATTGATTTATAGCAGATCTTTGGAGGAACATTTGGAACATTTACGTGTTGTTTTTATTGCTCTACGTGATGCACGTTTGTTTGGTAACCTTGGGAAGTGCACCTTTTGCACCGACCGAGTGTCTTTTCTTGGTTATGTTGTTACTCCACAGGGAACTGAAGTTGATAAAGCCAAGATTGAAGCTATTGAGAGTTGGCCGCAGCCCAAAACGGTCACACAAGTGAGGAGTTTTCTTGGCCTCGCTGGATTCTATAGGCGTTTTGTGAGAGATTTCAGCACCATTGCTGCACCTCTCAATGAGCTTACAAAGAAGGATGTGCCTTTTGTTTGGGGTACCGCACAGGAAGAAGCCTTCACGGTATTGAAAGATAAGTTGACACATGCTCCTTTACTCCAACTTCCTAATTTTAATAAGACTTTTGAGCTTGAATGTGATGCTAGTGGAATTGGACTAGGAGGTGTGTTATTACAAGATGGCAAACATGTTGCATATTTTTCTGAAAAATTGAGTGGGCCTAGTCTGAATTATTCTACTTATGATAAAGAATTATATGCTCTTGTTCAGACTTTAGAAACATGGCAACATTATTTATGGCCCAAAGAATTTGTTATACATTCTGATCATGAATCTTTGAAACATATTAAAAGTCAAGCTAAACTGAATCGTAGACATGCTAAATGGGTTGAATTCATTGAGACTTTCCCTTATGTCATTAAACACAAGAAGGGTAAAGAAAATGTTATTGCTGATGCATTGTCTCGTCGCTATACTATGCTTTCACAACTTGACTTCAAAATATTTGGTTTGGAGACCATCAAAGATCAATATGTGCATGATGCTGATTTTAAAGATGTATTGCAGAATTGTAAAGAAGGAAGAACATGGAACAAGTTTGTCGTTAATGATGGATTTGTGTTCCGTGCTAACAAGCTATGCATTCCAGCTAGCTCCGTTCGTCTTTTGTTGTTGCAGGAGGCGCATGGAGGAGGACTAATGGGACACTTTGGCGTGAAGAAGACGGAGGACGTACTTGCTACACATTTCTTTTGGCCAAAGATGAGACGGGATGTTGAGCGTTTTATTGCTCGCTGCACTACATGTCAAAAAGCTAAGTCACGACTCAATCCTCATGGTTTATATATGCCTTTGCCTGTACCTAGTGTTCCTTGGGAGGATATATCTATGGACTTTGTTTTAGGTTTACCTTGAACAAAGAAGGGGAGGGATAGCATATTTGTTGTCGTGGATAGATTCTCGAAAATGGCACACTTTATACCATGTCATAAAAGCGATGATGCTGTTAATGTTGCTGATTTGTTCTTTCGTGAAATTATTCGCTTGCATGGTGTGCCAAATACTATTGTTTCAGATCGTGATGCTAAATTTCTTAGCCACTT
Organism: Triticum aestivum; assembly: GCF_018294505.1. Taxonomy (NCBI): domain Eukaryota; kingdom Viridiplantae; phylum Streptophyta; class Magnoliopsida; order Poales; family Poaceae; genus Triticum; species Triticum aestivum. The sequence goes on from NC_057795.1 coordinate 337,305,835, forward strand.
TTGGAGATGTTTATGGGCTAAGTTGGGGACTAAACTGCTTTTTAGTACTACTTGTCACCCCCAAACTGATGGACAAACTGAAGTAGTCAATAGAACGTTGTCTACTATGCTTAGGGCTGTTTTGAAGAATAATAAGAAAATGTGGGAGGAATGCTTGCCTCATATTGAATTTGCTTATAATCGTTCATTGCATTCTACTACTAAGATGTGCCCTTTTGAAGTTGTGTATGGTTTCCTACCTCGTGCACCTATTGATTTGTTGCCTCTTCCATCTTCGGAGAAGGTTAATTTTGATGCTAAACAACGTGCTGAATTGATTTTAAAAATGCATGAGTTAACTAAGGAAAACATTGAGCGTATGAATGCTAAATATAAACTAGCTGGAGATAAGGGTAGAAAACATGTTGTGTTTGCACCTGGAGATCTTGTTTGGTTACATTTGCGTAAGGATAGATTTCCTGATTTGCGCAAATCAAAGTTAATGCCACGTGCTGATGGTCCCTTTAAGGTGTTAGAGAAAATAAATGATAATGCATATAAACTTGAGCTGCCTGCAGATTTTGGGGTTAGTCCCACTTTTAACATTGCAGATTTGAAGCCTTATTTGGGTGAGGAAGATGAACTTCCGTCGAGGACGACTTTATTTCAAGAAGGGGAGGATGATGAGGACATCAATACAATTGTTACACCCACAGCCCCTGCTGCTATAAATACTGGACCAATTACTAGAGCTCGCGCACGCCAACTAAATTACCAGGTACTTTTGTTTCTTGGTAATGATTCTAATGTTCATGAGAATATGATGCTGCCTAAATTGGATACATTTGTTTTGCTTACAAATGAAGGGCCTAGCTTGGAGAAGGATGAACATTGGATTAAGAACAAGCATGGAGATGATGGCATGCGCAAGGGGAACAAGAACGGAGTTACAAGTGATGATTTCAGGACTTTGAAGCCACCATAATGGGTGCATGAAGCCTTGGACGAAATATACAAGATGCCACTTCATAAATTTCGTCCCGAGGCTATTATAGGTGCTGCGTCACCTTATTATTGGGCCAGGCCCATGTAATTTCGAAATACATAAGTATAAGCTATTTTTAGAGTCCGTATGTGTGGGGAAACAAGAGATAGGGTTGATTTCGGACCCCTCCACCAAGGGTCACGAAATCCCCCCCCCCCCTCTTCCTCCATATATACAACCCTTAGGGCATCGTTTAGACTTTGGGTTTTGTTTAGATTAAAAGTTCGCCATAGCTGCAACTTCGCGTACTTCGTTTGTGTTCAACGACCAGACAAAGGCGTCACAGAACCCCACCTTGATCAATAAAGCTTTCATCTTATATTCGCAATATCCAGATTGCAATCTTAGTTTCTTGCTTGTTCTTCGTTTGCTCGCAGGAAACAGACCCTCGTGGTCAGGTTGATCGTGCTCCGGCGTGGTCAATAACCTCTCGGAGTTGGTTTAGCGATTGCTAAGGCGCGACGTCCTCGCACGTTCGTAGTCGGATCGTCAAAGTCGACTTCCACCAAAGCGAAATCCACCATCTCATCGAAAGACGGGACACCTTTGCCTCTATCAACGTGCCACCGGGATTACCGCCTATTCGAGGGATTGAGCATCAGATTGACTTAATTCCCGGTGCTTCACTGCCAAACCGTGCACCATACCGTACCAATCCAGAGGAGACGAAGGAGATTATGCGTCAAGTACAAGAGCTTCTCGACAAAGGTTATATACGCGAATCCCTTAGTCCTTGTGCTGTTCCTATTATTCTAGTGCCGAAAAAGGATGGTACATCACGTATGTGTGTTGATTGTAGAGGCATTAATAATATTACTATTCGTTATCGTCATCCTATTCCTAGGCTAGATGATATGCTTGATGAATTGAGTGGCTCTACAATATTCTCCAAAGTTGATTCGCGTAGTGGCTACCATCAAATTCGTATGAAATTGGGAGATGAATGGAAAACAGCATTTAAAACTAAGTTTGGATTATATGAGTGGTTAGTCATGCCTTTTGGGTTAACTAATGCACCTAGTACTTTCATGAGATTAATGAACGAAGTTTTACGTGCTTTCATTGGACGATTTGTAGTAGTTTACTTTGATGACATATTGATTTATAGCAGATCTTTGGAGGAACATTTGGAACATTTACGTGCTATTTTTATTGCTCTACGTGATGCACGTTTGTTTGGTAACCTTGGGAAGTGCACCTTTTGCACCGACCGAGTATCTTTTCTTGGCTATGTTGTTACTCCACAGGGAATTGAAGCTGATAAAGCCAAGATTGAAGCTATTGAGAGTTGGCCGCAGCCCAAAACGGTCACACAAGTGAGGAGTTTTCTTGGCCTCGCTGGATTCTATAGGCGTTTTGTGAGAGATTTCAGCACCATTGCTGCACCTCTCAATGAGCTTACAAAGAAAGATGTGCCTTTTCTTTGGGGTACCGCACAGGAAGAAGCCTTCACGGTATTGAAAGATAAGTTGACACATGCTCCTTTACTCCAACTTCCTGATTTTAATAAGACTTTTGAGCTTGAATGTGATGCTAGTGGAATTGGATTAGGAGGTGTGTTATTACAAGATGGCAAACCTGTTGCATACTTTTCTGAAAAATTGAGTGGGCCTAGTCTGAATTATTCTACTTATGATAAAGAATTATATGCTCTTGTTCGGACTTTAGAAACATGGCAACATTATTTATGGCCCAAGGAATTTGTTATACATTCTGATCATGAATCTTTGAAACATATTAAAAGTCAAGCTAAACTGAATCGTAGACATGCTAAATGGGTTGAATTCATTGAGACTTTCCCTTATGTCATTAAACACAAGAAGGGTAAAGAAAATGTTATTGCTGATGCATTGTCTCGTCGCTATACTATGCTTTCACAACTTGACTTCAAAATATTTGGTTTGGAGACCATCAAAGATCAATATGTGCATGATGCTGATTTTAAAGATGTATTGCAGAATTGTAAAGAAGGAAGAACATGGAACAAGTTTGTCGTTAATGATGGATTTGTGTTCCGTGCTAACAAGCTATGCATTCCAGCTAGCTCCGTTCGTCTTTTGTTGTTGCAGGAGGCGCATGGAGGAGGACTAATGGGACACTTTGGCGTGAAGAAGACGGAGGACGTACTTGCTACACATTTCTTTTGGCCAAAGATGAGACGGGATGTTGAGCGTTTTATTGCTCGCTGCACTACATGTCAAAAAGCTAAGTCACGACTCAATCCTCATGGTTTATATATGCCTTTGCCTGTACCTAGTGTTCCTTGGGAGGATATATCTATGGACTTTGTTTTAGGTTTACCTAGAACAAAGAAGGGGAGGGATAGCATATTTGTTGTCGTGGATAGATTCTCAAAAATGGCACACTTTATACCATGTCATAAAAGCGATGATGTTGTTAATGTTGCTGATTTGTTCTTTCGTGAAATTATTCGCTTGCATGGTGTTCCAAATACTATTGTTTCAGATCGTGATACTAAATTTCTTAGCCACTTTTGGAGATGTTTATGGGCTAAGTTGGGGACTAAACTGCTTTTTAGTACTACTTGTCACCCCCAAACTGATGGACAAACTGAAGTAGTCAATAGAACATTGTCTACTATGCTTAGGGCTGTTTTGAAGAATAATAAGAAAATGTGGGAGGAATGCTTGCCTCATATTGAATTTGCTTATAATCGTTCATTGCATTCCACTACTAAGATGTGCCCTTTTGAAGTTGTGTATGGTTTCCTACCTCGTGCACCTATTGATTTGTTGCCTCTTCCATCTTCGGAGAAGATTAATTTTGATGCTAAACAATGTGCTGAATTGATTTTAAAAATGCATGAGTTAACTAAGGAAAACATTGAGCGTATGAATGCTAAATATAAACTTGCTGGAGATAAGGGTAGAAAACATGTTGTGTTTGCGCCTGGAGATCTTGTTTGGTTACATTTGCGTAAGGATAGATTTCCTGATTTGCGCAAATCAAAGCTAATGCCACGTGCTGCTGGTCCCTTTAAGGTGTTGGAGAAAGTAAATGATAATGCATATAAACTTGAGTTGCCTGCAGATTTTGGGGTTAGTCCCACTTTTAACATTGCAGATTTGAAGCCTTATTTGGGTGAGGAAGATGAACTTCCGTCGAGGACGACTTCATTTCAAGAAGGGGAGGATGATGAGGACATCAATACCATTGTTACACCCACAGCCCCTGCTGCTATACATACTGGACCAATTACGAGAGCTCGCGCACGCCAACTAAATTACTAGGTACTTTTGTTTCTTGGTAATGATTCTAATGTTCATGAGAATATGATGCTGCCTAAATTGGATACATTTATTTTGCTTACAAATGAAGGGCCTAGCTTGGAGAAGGATGAACATTGGAGCAAGAGCAAGCATGGAGATGATGGCATGCGCAAGGGGAACAAGAACGGAGTTACCAGTGATGATTTCAGGACTTTGAAGCCACCATAATGGGTGCATGAAGCCTTGGACAAAATATACAAGATGCCACTTCATAAATTTCGTCTAGAGGCTATTCTAGGTGCTGCGTCACCTTATTATTGGGCCAGGCCCATGTAATTTCGAAATACATAAGTATAGGCTATTTTTAGAGTCTGTATGTGTGGGGAAACAAGAGATAGGGTTGATTTCGGACCCCTCCACCAAGGGTCACGAAATCCCCCCCCCCCTCTTCCTCCATATATACAGCCCTTAGGGCACCGTTTAGACTTTGGGTTTTGTTTAGATTAAAGTTCACCATAGCTGCAACTTCGCGTACTTCGTTTGTGTTCAACGACCAGACAAAGGTGTCACAGAACCCCACCTTGATCAATAAAGCTTTCATCTTATATTCGCAATATCCAGATTGCAATCTCAGTTTCTTGCTTGTTCTTCGTTTGCTCGCAGGAAACATACCCTCGTGGTCAGGTTGATCGTGCTCCGGCATGGTCAATAACCTCTCGGAGTTGGTTTAGCGATTGCTAAGGCACGACGTCCTCGCACGTTCGTAGTCGGATCGTCAAAATCAACTTCCACCAAAGCGAAATCCATCATCTCATCGAAAGACGGGACACCTTTGCCTCTATCAAGTAATATAGTAGATGCAGACATGAGTCGGTGACTTGACACGGGCATGATGCCTATATTTCATAATCATTGCCTTGGATATCGTCATAACTTTGTGCTTTTTTATCAATTGCTCGACAGTAATTTGTTCACCCACCGTATTATTTGCTATCTTGAGAGATGCCTCTAGTGAAACCTATGGCCCCGGGTCTATTTCCCATCATATTAGTTTCCGATCTACTATTTTCCATCATATAAGTTTCCGATCTACTATTTTGCAATCTTTTACTTTTCAGATCTATAAACCAAAAAACCGAAAAATATTTGATTTTTTGTTTATTTATCTCTATCAGATCTCACTTTTGCAAGTGAGCGTGAAGGGATTGACAACCCCTTTATCGCGTTGGGTGCAAGTGTTTCATTGTTTGTGCAGGTATTGGTGATTTGTGCGTTGTCTCCTACTAGATTGATACCTTGGTTCTCTAACTGAGGGAAATACTTATCTCTACTTTGCTGCATCACCCTTTCCTCTTCATGGGAAAAACCAACGCAAGCTCAAGAAGTAGCAATGTCCAACCATAGTCCACCATTGTTATTACCAATGCTCCACAACCATTTGGTCAACAACGCGATGTTCAATCCCAAGGCTATCCTAGTAATCCCAAGGGTTTACATATTCTCATCCATCGTACCATATGGTATTTTTGCTTATCGCTGTCACCCGCCCAAAGGAATTTTGATTAAAATTTGGTATTCTCGTGATGGAGGGTTAGATGGAGGCTATAGAAGCTCCTAATAAACATGAGGATACTCGACAAGGATGAGTTAATCAACACCGTTTGAGAAGCGTTGGAGAGCCACTTACCCTGCCAAGGCTCAACCCTGTGTTGGAACTTGGTTACGAACGGCCAAAGATCTGAAATAGAGAGCCATGAGTCACTAATGGGGATCCCCAGGTAGGAAATGGGGAAGGATCCCAGTGGGTAGTTCATACGATTCACAATGCTATGCCACTCGTCATCATAATAACCTGACACCATGACTTTGCTTTTAGTGAAGTTGATGGTGAGGCTAGACATCTAGTGGAAACACAGTAGGAGGAACTTGAGGTTCACAATGTCAAGGTCCAAGCCCTCAACCATGATGATTGTATCATTGGCATACTGGAGGAGGTAAAACCCACTGCCAAGGATGAGGTGTGGGACAACCCCTCGAATATGGCCGGCTAGCTTTGCGGCATTAAAGATGGCAGCAAGAGCTTTGACCACTATGTTAACCAGGAATGGGGAAAAGGGTCGCCCTACCTAACCCCGCAGAAGGTGGGGAAGAAGGACCCCACTTCTCCATTAATGTTGACTGTCGTGCGGCCGCTAGAGACCAACTGCATGACTCTGGTTACCCATCGGTAACCCTTTCTAGAGCAAAACTTTCCGAAGGAAGGACCAGTGGACCATGTCCTAGGTTTTATGGAAGTCGGTCTTCAGGAACACGGCTTTCTAGCGCCTAGATTTCACCTCATGGAGGACCTCATGGAAAACGAGGACCCCATCAAGGATGAAATGACCTTGGATTAAAGCCGATTGGTTAGGATTGATCAGACGATCCGCCAGGGGGTGCCCTATTGACGTGCACCTTAGCCAAAATTCAGAAAATCACATTTAATGACAGTGAACAACCAAAACTGGCAGATGTCAGAAGCTCCCGACACCTTAGGAATTAGCAAGATAATGCCAAAGTTTAGCCGGGAAATGTCGAGGTCACCCACATAAAACTCCTCGAACATGGCCATAACATCAGGCTTCACGGAAGACTAAAAGGCTTGGAAGAAGCGGACTGGCAAACCATTGAGGCTGGGTGCGGAGTCCGAGTTCATGCCCTTAATGGATAGATGAACCTCCTCCTTCAACAAGGGCGCAAGCACAGCCTCGTTCTCCGTGGCTGATAGAAGTTGGGGGCCGGTCCAGATATAGGGGGCGAGGGCCATACCGTCCCTGAATGAGGGAGAGAACATGTCTTTGTAGAAACTGGTGATGTGAGGCCGAATCTCATCCTGGTCTTGAATCAATCTATTACCGCCTCAGAGGAGGGGTATGGTGTTACGGTCCAAAAAACCTATTCCGGTCACTAACACAAATAGAAAATAAAGTGAGCGGAGCCGGTTCTGGTTTTTTCCGGTCGGACCGGCTATCCGGTCCCGTTTTTTAACTATGCTGTCAAGTTGCATTATGTGCAGTTTGTCACAAATATGTATTGTCCAATTTAATTTAATTTTTGCTAATGACGCATGCATTATGGTGGTTTTATGGATTTCACTCGGGATTTTCGGGAGGTGCGTAACCGGTGCATCTTCCCAACATGTTTACATGCATCCGTGAGAAGTGGCCCTCCTAGAGCATGACAACTTAGGTCATCGTGGTTTGGCTATGTCTATTTATTGTTCATTGTTTTTGATACAACTGACCATTCATGCCAAATGGTTGGCTATGTCTATTTAGGATGAGTTTTTTTCTTTTTTTTTGCTCAAGAGATGTTTGAGTAGTAGCTATTGCATTTTGGAGTAGTTTGTTTTCTTGCTTATCTGCAAGCTTAGGTTGTTGAATTTGTTCTTCGAAATAGAAAATCACAGCTCGACGTGTTTTGAATTTTGGTGGCGCAAAGACATTCCACCCGCGTAACGACCCCCGCATCGCCTCCCTGGCGGCTCGGGAGAGACAACCCTAGCCGTCGTGGATTTCTCCCCCCTCCTCTTCTTGTCCCGCCGCCACCAGAGGGCTCATCCCAGCGAAGCTCGAGCTGGCCCAAGGAAGGTGGCGGCTGGGCAGCTTTTGGCGCAGGGCGCGGGCATGAGGCGCCGGGCTGCAGCGAGGTGTCCTTCAGATCTACGTGGCGACGCGGCGGAGGCATGGAGCTGCGGGCGGCGGTGCTGCGGCAAGGGCTCCGTGCCAGGAAGCTGGGGCGGCGGCCCTAGGGGCTCTCAACGATGGCGCCGCTGCTACAGCTGCGGGGGCAGCGTGGTGGCCGGCCGTGGTGCCTGCTCGCAGCGGATCGGGCGTCCCCCACTCAGATCTGGACTGACAAGGGTGGTGGTGGCCTGGGCGCTCGTCGGCGGCCCTGCTCGTCCGGCGTGATTCTGGGACATCGTTGGTGTTGCGGGCGTGGTGGATATGGAGGTGGTCCAGATCGATGGCTCGCGGAGTGGCGGTGTTGCTGGGGGCACGGGCGGCGGGCGGCCTGTGTCCTGGAGCGGCCGGATCCGGAATTTGGGGGCCGGAGGCTCGGAGGTGGGTCGGCCGGCGACTGTCTGTAGTCAGGTTGCGTGGTGGCTCCTTGTCGGGATGGTGGTCCGCGATGGCATGGTCGGGGTGAAAGCACAAGTGCTCCCTGGGTGATTTTGGTAATTAATGTCAACATATCTCTTGTTGGACTAACACTTTTACCTAGTATGTTTTAGATAAGTTCAACAATGAAGTGGCATGGACTAGAGGATGTGGAACCCCTTCAAGATGCTAAGGACAAAGGATTGGCTCAAGCTACAAGCTCAAGACTCTACATTTTCTATTTCAGTGATCCAAGATCACATTGAGTCTATAGGAAAAGCCAATACTATCAAGAGGGGATGAGGTGTTGCTTAATGAGGCTCTTGCTCAAAATGCTTAGTGCTATGCTCCAAAGCCCTCAACTACTTTATCATATCCACATATGACCTAAACCAAAAGTCAAACTCGGCCCCACTGATTCTTTCTATCCGGCGACACCGAGTTCAGATGTCATAGCCACTGCCACAAACCCTAGGCAAATCGGTCTCACCGATAGGGATCTCGGTCTCATCGATATGGGGTTGTAATCTCTCTGTTTCCCTTCGTAAAGTTTCGGTCCAACCGAGATGAGTGACCGGTCCCACTGAGATTGCAATGCAAACTCTCTGTTTCCCTTTCGTAACGTTTTGGTGTCACCGAGATGAGCGAATCGGTCCCACCGAGTTTGCCTGACCAACCCTCTATGTGTCCATTATCAAAATCTGTCCCACCGAGTTTGAGTAATCGGTCTCACCAAGATTACATTATGCCCTAACCCTAATCATATAGGTCCTACCGAGTTGCATGTCGGTCCCACTGAAAACCCTAACGGTCACATTATTTGCTAAATCGGTCTGACCGAGTTTGACGATTCGGTCCCATCGAGATTGGCAAGTTGTGTGTAATGGTTAGATTTTGTGTGGAGGCTATATATACCCCTCCACCCACTCTTCATTTGTGGAGAGAGCCATTAGAACATGCCTACACTTCCAACATACATTTTCTGAGAGAGAACCACCTACTGATGTGTTGAGACCAAGATATTCCATTCCTACCATATGAATCTTGATCTCTAGCCTTCCCCAAGTTGCTTTCCACTCAAATCTTCTTTCCACCAAATCCAAATCCTGTGAGAGAGAGTTGAGTGTTGGGGAGACTATCTTTTGAAGCACAAGAGCAAGGAGTTCATCATCAACACACCATTTGTTACTTCTTGGAGAGTGGTGTCTCCTACATTGGCTAGGTGTCACTTGGGATCCTCCGACAAGATTGTGGAGTTGAACCAAGGAGTTTGTAAGGGCAAGGAGATCGCCTACTTCGTGAAGATCTACCCTAGTGAGGCAAGTCCTTCGTGGGCGATGGCCCTGGTGGGATAGACAATGTTGCTTCTTCGTGGACCCTTCATGGGTGGAGCCCTCCGTGAACTCGGGTAGCCATTACCCTTCGTGGGTTGAAGTCTCCATCAACGTGGATGTACGATAGCACCACCTATCGGAACCACGACAAAAACATCTGTGTCTCCAATTGCGTCTGCACACTCCTATCCCATCCCTTTACATTCTTGCAAGTTGCATGCTTTTCCGCTGCTCATATACTCTTCGCATGCTTGCTTGATATGTATTGTGATTGTTAAACTTATGCCAATACTCCACTTCAACTTAAAGAAATTAAAACTGCAACTTTTCTCACTTAGTGTCTAATTACCCCCCGCCCCCCCCTCTAGACACCTCTTCTCGATCCTTTCAATTGGTATCAGAGCTTTGGTCTCCATTGCTTTGGTTTAAACACCATTGGAGGAAGATGGATGAGTCTACTTTGGGGAGTCTTAGACATAGAGTGCATATACTTGATGGAGAGTATTTTCATGAGTGGAAAAATGAGATGCTTGTGATTATCAATGAATATCATTTGAATAAGTACATTGCTAGCCCTTGTGCACCTCATGTTGATCCTATGCATCCTACCCTGGATGAGTCCATTGACATGATTCGAAATCTTAGAACTGTTAATCTTATCACTAGAGGCTTGCCTAGAAACTTGATTGGATGTTTGCCTACTCTTAAGTGTGCCTACACCATATGGAAATTTCTTGAGGAACGATTTCCAAATTATTCCTTGAAAAATCTAGATGAAATTCTCCATAAGTCTATTGCCTTGAGTAAGATGAATTCCAATGATCCTATGTTTGGTGATTGTTTATTTGAGCTTACAAACCTTATGCATGCCAAAGGAGATGTTGGAATTATTAGTGATATTATTTCCGAAACTACTAAAATTCATAAAGAAGATCATTGTCAAACTCACTCTAACGAATCGTCCTCTCTAGGATTTAATCCACCACATCATGATGTTGAACATGGATACTATGATGAGGATGATGATAGTGACTTTGATCTTGATGATGCAATGAGACACTTTGGCCTTATGGCAAATCTTCGGGGATATATGGCAGGAGGAAAGGAATGGGTTCTTGACAGTGGATGTACCGATCACATGACCGGAGATAAAGATATGTTCCGTGAGCTTGCTGAAAATGACGGCCCTCGAAAGTATGTCACTTTCGGTGACAACTCAAAGGGTAAGGTGGTTGGCCTCGGTAAGGTGGCCATATCACATGATAGATCCATACAAAATGTCATGCTCGTTGAATCTCTTGGGTACAATTTACTTTCAGTATCTAGACTTGCTGATTTCGGTTTCAATGTCCTATTCACTGAAGTAGATTGCCAAGTGTTTCGTAGAGATAATCATAAAATGGTCTTTACCGGTATACGTAGAGGTGATCTATACATTGTTCATTTCACTAAAAAGGCTCAACCTAGAACTTGCTTCATCGGTAAATCCTCTAAAGGTTGGTTATGGCATAGACGATTAGGTCATGTTGGCATGTGAAACCTTGACAAGCTTATTAAAGGAAATCATATCCCTGGAGTTTACAATGTCATATTTGATAAGGATAGACTCTGCAGCGCTTGTCAAGCAGGTAAACATGTTGGAGGAAGGCATCCCGTGAAGAACATCATGACCACAAGGAGGCCACTCGAGCTACTTCACATGGATCTTTTTGGTCCCAACGCCTACAAAAGCCTTGGTGGAAATTCTTTTGGTCTAGTTATAGTTGATGATTTTTCAAGATTTACGTGGGTGTTCTTTCTCGATGATAAATCGCAGGTCCAAAAGATCTTCAAAAACTTCGCTAGGAAGGCCCAAAATCAATTTGAAGTGAAGATCAAGAAGGTTCGCAGCGACAACGGAACGGAGTTCAAGAACGCAAATGTGGACACCTTTCTTGACGAAGAAGGGATTTCACATGAGCTCTCGGCTACGTACACACCTCAACAAAATGGAGTTGTTGAGAGGAAGAACCGGACGCTCATTGAAATGGCGAGAATGATGCTTGATGAGTACAAGACGCCGAAGCACTTTTGGGCGGAAGCGGTTGAGACAGCTTGTCATGCAACAAATCGTTTGTATCTTCACAAGCTACTTGGCAAGACGGCATACGAGCTTCTCACCGGTAACAAACCCCAAGTTGGATACTTTCGAGTATTTGGCTCAAAGTGCTACATTCTTGATAAGCATCGTCGTTCTAAATTTGCTCCTAAGTCTCATGAAAGTTTCCTACTTGGTTATGGCTCAAACTCTCACACATACCGTGTCTACAATAATTTCACCCGAAAGGTTGAAGAGACGGTAGATGTGAAGTTTGATGAATATAACGGCTCGCAATTAGAGCAATTGCCAATTGATGTAGGAGATAAAGACCCCTCGAGAGCAATCCAAGACTTGTCTATTGGCAAGATTCATACAACGGAGGTGAAGGAGAGTACCTCATCCATCCAAGTGGAAGCTTCTACCTCACGACAAGGTGAACCAAGAGTTGATACGGAAGCATCCACAAGTGGGACACGCCAAGATGAAGAAAACGAGGAAGTGCACCAAGATGATCACCAATAATCTCCTTCTCCACCACGACAAGAGAACGACAACATCAACAATGAAGAAGGCCAAGAAGAGGAACAAGATGAAGATGTTCAACCAAGATCCAAGCAAAAGCTTTCATGAGTTCGGGCAAGAATTGCTAAAGACCATCCCGTCGAGCAAATCTACAATGAAATCCAAACTGGGAGAATCACTCACTCTAAAACTCGTTTAGCTAACTTTTGTGAACACTATTCATTCATCTCTAGCATTGAACCTATGAAGGTTGAAGAAGCATTGGAAGATCCGGATTGGATAAACGCCATGCATGAAGAGCTACACAACTTTGAGAGAAATCAAGTTTGGACATTGGTTGAGAAGCCCGACAACAACCACAACATCATCGGTACCAAATGGGTGTTTTGCAACAAGCAAGATGAAGATGGACAAGTAGTTCGCAACAAAGCACGTCTCGTCGCCCAAGGCTACACCCAAGTCGAAGGTATGGACTATGGTGAGACATATGCCCCCGTTGCTAGACTTGAGTCCATTCGCATCTTACTTGCCTATGCTAATCACCATGATATTACCTTGTACCAAATGTACATTAAAAGTGCTTTTCTAAATGGTGAAATAGAGGAGGAAGTTTATGTTAAGCAACCTCCCGGCTTTGTCAATCCTAAGAAACCTAATCATGTTTACAAACTTCACAAAGCTCTTTATGGTCTTAAACAAGCTCCTAGAGCATGGTATAAATGCTTGACCAAGTTCCTTATTGAAAAAGGCTTTGAGATTGGAAAAATTGATTCTGCTCTTTTTACTAAAAGGGTTAATGGAGAACTATTTGTGTGCCAAATCTATGTTGATGATATTATATTTGGTTCGACTAACCCTCGCTTTAGTGAGAAGTTTGGAAAGCTAATGTTGGAGAAGCTTGAGATGTCGATGATGAGTGAACTCAAATTCTTTCTTGGTTTGCAAATCAAGCAAAGTAAGGAAGGTACATTTGCCTCTCAAACAAAGTACACCAAGGACTTATTCAAGAAGTCCAATATGCAAGAATGCAAAGGTATGACTACACCCATGCCTACTAGTGGACATCTTGATTTAACCAAAGATGGTGAACCGGTTGATCAAAAGGTTTATTGCTCTATGATTGGTTCATTGTTATATCTATGTGCTTCATGTCCCGATATTATGCTAAGTGTGTGCATGTGTGCACGATATCAAGCCGCTCCTAAAGAATGTCATCTTAAGGCTGTGAAAAGGATAGTGAGATACTTAATTCACACACCAAATTTTGGCATTTGGTATCCAAAGAGGGCCTCTTTTAATCTTATTGGCTACTCCGACTCGGACTATGCCAGTGACAAGGTTGATAGAAGGAACTTGTCAATTTCTTGGTAGATCTCTTGTGTCTTGGTCTTCCAAGAAACAGAACCCAGTATCCTTATCCACCGCCGAAGTGGAATACATTGTCGCTGGTTCATGTTGTGCTCAATTACTTTGGATGACCCAAACTCTTAAAGATTATGGGATATATGTGAAACATGTTCCATTGCTTTGTGACAATTAAAGTTCTACCAATATTGCTCATAATCCCGTGCAACACTCTCGAACTAAGCATATTGAAGTTCGTCATCATTTCATTCGAGATCATGTTGCCAAAGGGGACATTAATCTTAAGCATGTTCACATCGAAAAAGCAATTAGCTGATATATTCACTAAACCACTTGATGAGAAAGTGTTTTGCAGGTTAAGAGGTGAATTGAACATCATTGATGCTTCAAACTTGGAGTAGGAACTCCATTTGATACATGCAAGACATGAGCCAATGACAAATCCTTGATATTTCTCTTATGATGATAATCTTATGTCTTGGATATATTTGCACCTTGCATGTTATCTAACCTGTGTAGGTACTTGGAGGAATCTAAATCTATGAGATTGCTACTCACTCACATCTTGAGCAATCTCTACATTACCAAGTCTCTACACAATGGTGGTTGAAGACAAGGAAGCACGAAATCACTCAAACATATCCTTTAACAAATTTATTATTGAAATTCATGATTGTCCTTTTGGATACACAAGTGCTCTTCCTTGCAAAAACTAACCCATGTAGGTAGATGAACTCAAAGCCCAAAGTGGTGGTCCCAACTCTTGATGAGTTACATCAACCTTGAGCAACCCACATAAGTTCAACTACATGATCACGATCAACACCACCACCCAAGATATGTCATTCCATCTTAGAGAAGCTTTACTCCAAGTCATGAGTCAAAGCAACTCAATAAGATGTGAATACATCAAGATGCTTAAACGAAAAATGGTAACCCCATTTTGGGCTTAAACGATGAGTATGACCCATGATCAAGTGATCTCACTTGACTCCTAAGTCAATATACTCTAACATAGGTGACTTTGTCACCGACCAATTCTAGATGAAGTTCTCTTGTGTTCTTTTCTATGCTCTTGCATTTGTCTCATGCATATTTGTTTCCCCTTTCGAAAAAAACTTCATCTAGATTTCTTTTCTGTTTCTTTCTGTTCTGCATTCCCTGCATCCAATTCATTGCAAATCCTTCAGTTAATTCCTTGCAAATCCTTGTGAGATCTTACTTGTCTAGTGAGCTGAGGTGACAAGTGTTTTCTCTGTGATGAACTCGGTCACACCGGTATATTGCCTTCGGTCAAACCGAAACCTCTCGGTGCAACCGAAGCATAAAACTCGGAGCCACCGATTTCACTACAGGAAAAACAGCTTGCCACTTGTTTCTGCATTCTTTTTGATCCAGCTCCACTCAATGATTCTTGTCCTCTACCAGCATCACATGCAACCTGCTGCTTTGTTCTGTGTCTCAAGGACCAAACCCATTTGAAACAAGTATCCAGAAGAACCCTTCTTGGAAATTTATGTCAAAGGGGCAGAGAGAGATCACATCAAAGCATAATCATATCTATAGGGAGAGAGAATACTCAAGGAGAGAGAGTAATCATCAAGGACCCCAAATGCTTATTGTACAAGAGGAGAGATGTCACATGTCTTCAAGAGGGGAAAGACATGTTCATATTTGTTTGTTTGCATTAGCTCTATTTCTTTTCTTTGAGCTCTGATTTTCTGTTCCCTATCTTCTCCCAGTATCCCATGCTAGATTCAGGGGAGCAAGACATCTAAGGGAAGGGAATCCTTAAATTCATTGCTCATCTTTACCTTTGAGGACATGCCTATGTTCAATGTGGTACTCAGTACTCACTCTCTACATGTCATCCCAGTCTTGGTACTCTTGTGGTTTTTTTTGCTTGCTTTGGCTAGTAGGTGTATCTGTGTTATCTAACCATGTTTTCGCAGATTCATTTCTTCCTAAGCCAACTCAAGACCACAAGGTAAGTATATGCATCACAGTCATGTGTATGAGGAATTCTTGCTGATGTAAATACTGTTTGTAAGAAGGACTCATGAGCATGAAGGTACATTTCCCATATTCACATCATCTGCTCTGATGCATATAGCCAAGATACATGTAACACATTGCTTGCTCTGTCATGCTTATGCATTCACATGCTCCTATATTTCATATTTACATGATTGCATACATGTAGGGGGAGTCTATGCATGTTACATGTCTTTCCAAAGCTTTACTTGTTATTCTCCACATCTTTATCTAAAGCTTTGATATATGTTGTCATCAATTACCAAAAAGGGGGAGATTGAAAGCATAGGTGCTCCCTGGGTGATTTTGGTAATTAATGTCAACATATCTCTTGTTGGACTAACACTTTTACCTAGTATGTTTAAGATAAGTTCAACAATGAAGTGGCATGGACTAGAGGATGTGGAACCCCTTCAAGATGCTAAGGACAAAGGATTGGCTCAAGCTCCAAGCTCGAGACTCTACATTTTCTATTTTAGTGATCCAAGATCACATTGAGTTTATAGGAAAAGCCAATACTATCAAGAGGGGATGAGGTGTTGCTTAATGAGGCTCTTGCTCAAAATGCTTAGTGATATGCTCCAAAGCCCTCAACTACTTTCTCATATCCACATATGACCTAAACCAAAATTCAAACTCGGCCCCATCGATTCTTTCTATCCGGCGCCACCGAGTTCAGATGTCATAGCCACTGCCACAAACCCTAGGCAAATCGGTCTCACCGATAGGGATCTCGGTCTCACCGAGATGGGGTTGTAATCTCTCTGTTTCCCTTCGTAACGTTTCGGTCCAACCGAGATGAGCGATCGGTCCCACCGAGATTGCAATGCAAACTCTCTGTTTCCCATTCGTAACGTTTCGGTGTCACCGAGATGAGCGAATCGGTCCCACCGAGTTTGCCTGACCAACCCTCTGTGTGTCCATTATCAAAATCGGTCCCATCGAGTTTGAGTAATCGGTCTCACCGAGATTACGTTATGCCCTAACCCTAATCATATCGGTCCTACCGAGTTGCATGTCGGTCCCACCGAAAACCTTAACGGTCACATTATTTGCTAAATCGGTCTGACCGAGTTTGACGATTCGGTCCCACCGAGATTGGCAAGTTGTGTGTAACGGTTAGATTTTGTGTAGAGGCTATATATACCCCTCCACCCACTCTTCATTCGTGGAGAGAGTCATCAGAACATGCCTACACTTCCAACATACATTTTCTGAGAAAGAACCACCTACTGATGTGTTGAGACCAAGATATTCCATTCCTACCATATGAATCTTGATCTCTAGCCTTCCCCAAGTTGCTTTCCACTCAAATCTTCTTTCCACCAAATCCAAATCCTGTGAGAGAGAGTTGAGTGTTGGGGAGACTATCTTTTGGAGCACAAGAGCAAGGAGTTCATCATCAACACACCATTTGTTACTTCTTGGAGAGTGGTGTCTCCTAGACTGGCTAGGTGTCAGTTGGGAGCCTCCGACAAGATTGTGGAGTTGAACCAAGGAGTTTGTAAGGGCAAGGAGATCGCCTACTTCGTGAAGATCTACCCTAGTGAGGCAAGTCCTTCGTGGGCGACGGCCATGGTGGGATAGACAAGGTTGCTTTTTCGTGGACCCTTCGTGGGTGGAGCCCTCCGTGGACTCGCGCAGCCGTTACCCTTCGTGGGTTGAAGTCTCCATCAACGTGGATGTATGATAGCACCACCTATCGGAACCACGACAAAAACATCTGTGTCTTCAATTGCGTTTCCACACTCCAATCTCATCCCTTTACATTCTTGCAAGTTGCATGTTTTACTTTCCGCTGCTCATATACTCTTTGCATGCTTGCTTGATATGTATTGTGATTGTTAAACTTGTGCCAAAACTCCACTTCAACTTAAAAAAATTAAAAACTGCAACTTTTCTCACTTAGTGTCTAATCACCTCCCCCCCCCCTCTAGACACCTCTTCTCGATCCTTTCACGGGGCACGGCCTTTGGGTTGCTCTGGCTTGCGCGCTGGCGGCGCTTCGGCTGGTTCTTGGGCGGTGTAGCAGGTGGCCTCTGCTGCTCCGGTTTGGTGGTGGTGTGTTGGAGACGCCGTCTCCGGCATAGGTGCTCGGCTCCCTGACGAAAGTCATGCTCGACTTCGGTCTGGGCTGGTGGCGAATGATGCCTTCTGGTGTGATTTTGCCTTGTTGGAGGCGCCATCGAGGGGATCCAACACCTCTCCCTGTTTCGAGTTCTTGTCTCCCGGTGAAAACCGTGTGTAATGGTGGCGTCATTACTTTGTTGAAAGCATTGCCTTGGATAGTCGGATGCTGGGAGCACTTGGTAGTGGTGGTGCGGTGGATCTTAAGCGGGTAGCGTATTGGTATGCTTGAAGCTGTTGGTAGTGCATCTTTGGGGCCGGTCGTTGGTCGGCAGGAGTGCGGCAGGAGCTCCCCTCGGTGGCATGTCCATCGGAGGCAATGGTGGTGGGCACTTGGAGCGCACACGACACGTTGGCAGCGCCATGCGAGTCAGGTTGGGCGCCCTCTCGGGATTGGAGAGGCACATGTTCGCTCCTCTTTCGTCGAACATGTCATTTCTTTCCGGCGACAGTGATGTCCTTACATGCTTGTGGTGGTCTGTTTGGCCTTTAGGCGTTTCCTGTATGTCCTGTTGTGCTCGAGCCTAGGTGTGGTGTGCTCTTTGTAAAGGTTTTAGCTCGATTTCTGTTAATTAACCAAACATCGGTTTCTTTACCGCTTCTTCTAATCTATCGAGATAGGCAGCTCTCCTGCGTCTATTTCAAAAAAAAATTGTTCGTTGAAAATCCTATTCTGACATTAAAAATATCCCGTTCTCCCTTTCATGGATTGCAAGCTCTCGCGTTTCCAATGTGTATCGTAGTATTTGGTATAACATCCCTAAGACGGCTCACGTGATTATTAAACAACAGTTACACATTGGACTCACCAACAACTACGATACACTTGAGTCTCTCATATAGTATTATCGTAGTACATGACGATTAATCCGCTTGGATCCTGTAATTTCCTTTGCCTGGAGATGTAAAATTCGGTACGGTCTCTCTGCCAAGAGCGACCTGCTCTGTTCTGTCCTCGGTTATTACCGCTGTAACACCAGCGACACCACGTAATCCAAACGAACTCTTCTCTACAATTCAGTTGTCTTCTAACGCAGCCATTTTTGTTCTGTATCGAGTACACCGAGCGAGTATCCTACTCAGCAAAACTCCTTGCACTCATCTATCTACACAAAACGATTATTTTGGGGTCTCTTACCCGACAGGTTAGGAGCCACACAAATGCCGCCATGCCCATGCACACGTGTGACAAAGTACGGCGCATCCCGTGCTTGGCGCCTTGGCCTGCAGCTGATTCTCGTGCCTGCGCCTATATAAACTCCTCGAAGCAGCTTGATCAGAACCAAGTACGCACGCCAAGTCAAGTGCAAAGCTAGGCTAGCAAATACTACTAGTACTTAGCAGGCAGGAGGTTTAGCAATGGCAAACGCCAAGCTTGTAGTCGTGGGCATGGCCATCCTTGTAATCCTGCTGCAGGTGTCGACGTGCGCCGTGGCCAGGCACCACGCCAAGCCGGACCCGTGCGCCAGCGAGGACGACTCCGTGCCGGGCATGCTGCACAAGCACAAGCACAAGAAGCCCCACTGCACCTCGCCGGGCGGCACCGGTGGTGGCGGTGGCGGCGGCGGCGGCGGCACCGCAGGCGTGATGACGGTGAACGGCTTCGAGAAGGGCCAGGAGGGCGGCCCGCCGTCGGAGTGCGACGGCAAGTTTCACAGCAACAAGGACATGATCGTGGCGCTGTCGACGAGGTGGTACGCGGGCGGACGCCGGTGCGGCAAGATGATCAACATCACCAGCAAGCACAACGGGCGCACCGTGCAGGCCAAGGTGGTGGACGAGTGCGACTCCAACCACGGCTGCAAGACCAACATCGTGGACACCTCCGAAGCCGTGTGGAAGGCCCTCGGGCTCGACAGCAACATCGGCGAGGTGCCCGTCACATGGTCCGACGCCTGAAAACATATTCGCCGGCCATGGATTCCAGGTTGCTCGAAGCCAGTCACGTAGGTGTGCGTGGGAAAGTTGTCTAGCTGTTTCCTGGCCCTGGGTACGTACGTATGTATACGTTTGAAGTGTGAGTGTCGTTGTCAATCTCGATGGGTAGGTAGCTTGTCGAGTAGTACTAGTTACTTCGTATAATAACAGAATAAAACTGCCTCTGTGGATGGTAGTGCGGGTTTATCTTGTACCCCTACTAAGATCCACGCGTGTGTACGTGTCGGTGTGAGTCTCGGTTTACTATCGATGTTTCCTATTGTGGAATATATATCATCATATACTCCGTATGTTGTAACAGTACTACGTTTACTTTTTTCTTTTTGCGATGAATTGTAGGAGTACTACGTTTACTACTCGTATCTATATTACTCCTGTATATAAATAATGTTGCAGTACCTGTCTTATTCGAGGGCGAGAGTACCCTCCGCGTCGCCCCTTTTCAGGTGGCGTGCTGCGAGGTCTTTCAGGGGCTCCCGTTGCCATGGCCCGCGCAACGGGCCAGCCGGACCCGTCTGTCAGCATAATCGCTTTTTGCCGGGCTAGTTTAGTCGTGACAGGCGGGGCGTGTGTCGCCGCCGCCGACTCGCGCGTGGAGGCATAAATCATGCCCCCGCGGGGCTAGATGGCCAGGTTTTGTTGGCTTATCAGCGTCTTCGTCTCTAGTTGGGTGGTCAGACTCACGGGCCTTGTGTTGGCATGGCCCCGCATGCGACGGGTCAGCTATGCCCGTCTATCAGCGTCTTCGCCCCTCGCCAAGCTGGTTCGTTCCCGATAGGCGGGTCATGTGTGTTGTCCCTGACACTGACTCGCAGGCGGGGGGCCTCTCTGTTGGGGTGGTTGGCTCATGCCAGCCGAGTGTCATTCTGTTTGAGTCGAGCATGCCCGTGTACCCGGCTGTATGTTCTCTCATCGTTTAACGAACCCGGCCGCCAAGCCTAGCTTGTGCTATCCGGTGTGTGTCGAGTCGGTCCCTTTCGTGCTTGTTTTCGTCTTTTCCTTAAGACGGTTGCATTTTTTCGTAAGTTTGTTGTGTTATGCCGCACGGCGGACGTTGTGCGCACAGACTTGACCTAGCTGGTAGCCAGTAGGGTTTTGAGGCGGATGTTCTCCAATGCGACCGCAGGCAGTCGCAGTGTCGCTATTGCGTGGGAACGGTCGTCACCAGGAAGGCAGGTGATGGAGGTGGATAACGTGTTGCCTAGGTGCATGTTCCGGAGGAATTGTCCACAACTGTTATCCACTTAGGAGTAACTAGGGAAATAGCCATTAAGGAGTTTCTTCTGGACAATGCATCTGCCACAATGTTTTATTTTCCTTTCTTGTATTCCAGGTGGAAATTAAATTCCAGTAGCTTCAACATTGGTTTGTGTTGAATACTGTAGGATATCCTTTTGATCTGTCATGAATTTCAGGCTTTGATGGTCAGTTCTAATGATTAATTCATTGCCAAGAAAATGCCATCCACACCTCTTTAATGCCTCAATTATTGCTAGGGCCTCCTTTTCATAAGTAGATAAGTGTAAGAGCATCTTCACTCATGCCCCAAAGAGCCCCCCAAGCCACTTTTCGGACGCCGGCGGGCAAAAAATGCCCCACTCGTGCCCCTAAGTCCTTGTTTTTTGCCGGATTTGGGCAAAAATAGCCCGGCGATCTCAGGCCACACCCAGCCCATCGGGGGGCACTTGGGGCGGCTGACGCTACTTTTTGCATGCCCAAACCCCACAGGTCAGCCTCTCTTCCCTTTCTCTCTCTCTCCTCGTTTTTTTGCTAGGCCCACCCACATGAAAAAAGAAATCTCTCCTCCCTCCCTCTCGCCGCGTCTCCTGCTACTCGCTCCGGTCGTGCTCGCCGCCCGACTCCTCGCCGCCCTGCCTCCTTACGGCGACTCCTGCTCCTCGCTCTGGCCGCCCTTGCCGGGAGTGGGAGATTGGCCTTCCCGTGTCGACGGCGGTCGACGGTCCGGCAAGCCACGCGGTCGTGCTCAGCCTGCTGCTGCCCTTTGGCGACGTGCGCACGGTGGAAGCGCCGGCGCTGGCGTTCAAGGGCGCCACGGGGCGCGACAGCACATGCGGTAGTAGTGCCCCCTCAGCTGTACACCACCACGACCGCCTGGCAACCCCAACCACCGCAGTAGTGCCAGGCCGTTTGGGCTCCTCCCCGACGACGGCACCAACCGCGGCTCCCTATCGGACCTTGGAGACCAGCGGGCCGCCGAGCCCTCGTCTTGGCCACTGCGCGCCCTCGCCACACCTCCTTGCCGCCCGCACTCGACGCGCACCCTCCTTGCCGCTCGTCTGCTCGTACGGCACCTGGCTGGGTGGGGGAATGGCTGGAGAAATTCACACATGTTGGGGAACATAGTAATTTCAAACAATTTCCTACGCACACGCAAGATCATGGTGATGCATAGCAACGAGAGGGGAGAGTGTTGTCCATGTACCCTCGTAGACGAAAGCGGAAGCGTTAGCACAACACGGTTGATGTAGTCGTACGTCTTCACGGTCCGGCCGATCAAGTACCGAATGCACGGCACCTCCGAGTTCAGCACACGTTCAACTCGATGACGTCCCTCGAACTCCGATCCAGCTGAGCTTCGAGGGAGAGTTCCGTCAACACGACGGCGTGGTCATGACGATGATGCTCTACCGAGGCAGGGCTTCGCCTAAGCACCGCTACGATATTATCGAGGTGGAATATGGTGGAGGGGGGCACCGCACACGGCTAATAGATCCAAGGGATCAATTGTTGTGTCTAGAGGTGCCCCCCTGCCCCGTATATAAAGGAGCAAGGGGGAGGGGCGGCCGGCCAAGAGGAGGGCGCGCCAAGGGGGGGAGTCCTACTCTCACTGGGAGTAGGACTCCTCCTTTCCTTGTAGGAGTAGTAGAAGGGAAGGGAGAAGGAGAAGGAAGGAAGGGGGCGCCCCCCCCCCTCCCTAGTCCAGTTCGGACTAGTCCATGGGGAGGGGTGCGGCCACCCTTTGGGGCCTTTCTCTCCTTTCCCGTATGGCCCATTAAGGCCCAATACGAATTCCCGTAACTCTCCGGTACTCCGAAAAATACCCGAATCACTCGGAACCTTTCCGATATCCGAATATAGTCGTCCAATATATCGATCTTTATGTCTTGACAATTTCGAGACTCCTCGTCATGTTCCCGATCTCATCCGGGACTCCGAACTCCTTCGGTACATCAAAACACATAAACTCATAATATAACCATCATCGAACTTTAAGTGTACGGACCCTACGGGTTCGAGAACTATGTAGACATGACCGAGACACGTCTCCGGTCAATAACCAATAGCGGAACCTAGATGCTCATATTGTCTCCCACATATTCTACAAAGATCTTTATCGGTCAAACCGCATAACAACATACGTTGTTCCCTTTGTCATCGGTATTTTACTTGCCCGAGATTCGATCGTCGGTATCTCAATACCTAGTTCAATCTCGTTACCGGCAAGTCTCTTTACTCGTTCTTTAATACATCATCCTGCGACTATCTCATTAGTCACATTGCTTGCAAGGCTTATAGTGATGTGCATTACCGAGAGGGCCCAGAGATACCTCTCCGACAATCGGAGTGACAAATCCTAATCTCGAAATACGCCAACCCAACAAGTACCTTCGAAGACACCTGTAGAGCACCTTTATAATCACCCAGTTACGTTGTGACGTTTTGTAGCACACAAAGTGTTCCTCCGGTAAACGGGAGTTGCATAATCTCATAGTCATAGGAACATGTATAAGTCATGAAGAAAGCAATAGCAACATACTAAACGATCAAGTGCTAAGCTAACGGAATGGTCAAGTCAATCACATCATTCTCCTAATGATGTGATCCCGTTAATCAAATGACAACTCTTTGTCTATGGCTAGGAAACATAACCATCTTTGATTAACGAGCTAGTCAAGTAGAGGCATACTAGTGACACTTTGTTTGTCTATGTATTCACACATGTATCATGTTTCTGGTTAATACAATTCTAGCATGAATAATAAACATTTATCATGAAATAAGGAAATAAATAATAACTTTATTATTACCTCTAGGGCATATTTCCTTCAGTCTCCCACTTGCACTAGAGTCAATAATCTAGTTCACATCACCATGTGAATTAATACAAATAGCTCACATCACCATGTGATTAACACCCATAGTTCACATCGTCATGTGACCAACATCCAAAGGGTTTACTAGAGTCAATAATCTAGTTCACATCGCTATGTGATTAACACCCAAAGAGTACTAAGGTGTGATCATGTTTTGCTTGTGAGAGAAGTTTAGTCAACAGGTCTGCCACATTCAGATTCGTATGTATTTTGCAAATTTCTATGTCAACAATGCTCTGCACGGAGCTACTCTAGCTAATTGCTCTCACTTTCAATATGTATCCAGATTGAATTTTAGAGTCATATGGATCAGTGTCAAAATTTGCATCGACGCAACCCTTTACGACGAACCTTTTTGTCACCTTCATAATCGAGAAACATATCCTTATTCCACTAAGGATAATTTTGACCGCTGTCCAGTGATCTACTCCTAGATCACTATTGTACTCCCTTGTCAAAATCAGTGTAGGGTATACAATAGATCTGGTGCACAGCATGGCATACTTTATAGAACCTATGACCAAGGCATAGGGAATGACTTTCATTCTCTTTCTATCTTCTGCCGTGGTCGGGCTTTGAGTCTTACTCAATTTCACACCTTATAACACAGGCAAGAACTCTTTCTTTGACTGTTCCATTTTGAACTACTTCAAAATCTTGTCAAGGTATGTACTCATTGAAAAAACTTATCAAGCGTCTTGATCTATCTCTATAGATCTTGATGCTCAATATGTAAGCAGCTTTACCGAGGTCTTTCTTTGAAAAACTCCTTTTAAACACTCCTTTATGCTTTGCAGAATAATTCTACATTATTTCTGATCAACAATATGTCATTCACATATACTTATCAGAAAGGCTGTAGTGCTCCCACTCACTTTATTGTAAATACATGCTTCATTGCAAGTCCGTATAAAACTATATGCTTTGATCAACTTATCAAAGCGTATATTTCAACTCCGAGATGCTTGCACCATTCCATAGATGGATCGTATGAGCTTGCACATTTTGTTAGCACCTTTAGGATTGACAAAACCTTCTGGTTGCATCATATACAACTCTTCTTTAAGAAACCATTAAGGAATGCAGTTTTGACATCCATTTGCCAGATTTCATAAATGTGGCAATTGCTAACATGATTCGGACAGATTTAAGCATCGCTACAGTTGAGAAAATCTCATTGTAGTCAACACCTTGAACTTTGTCAAAAACCTTTTTTGACAAGTCTAGCTTTGTAGATAGTAACACTACTATCAGTTTCCGTCTTCCTCCTGAATATCCATTTATTTTATATGTCTTGCCAATCATCGGGCAAGTCAATCAAAGTCCACACTTTGTTCTCATATATGGATCCCATCTCAGATTTCATGGCCTCCAGCCATTTCGCGGAATCTAGGCTCATCATTGCTTCCTCATAGTTCGTAGGTTTATCATGGTCTAGTAACATGACTTCCTAGAACAAGATTACCGTACCACTCTGGTGCGGACCGTACTCTGGAAGACCTACGAGGTTATGTAGTAACTTGATCTGAAGTTTCATGATCATCATCATTAGCTTCCTCACTAATTCGTGTAGGAATCACTGGAACTGATTTCAGTGATGAACTATTTTCCAATTCAGGAGAAGGTACTATTACCTTATCAAGTTCTACTTTCCTCCCACTCACTTCTTTCAAGAGAAACTCCTTCTCTAGAAAGGATCGATTTTAGCAACGAATATCTTGCCTTCGGATCTATGATAGAAGGTGTACCCAACAGTTTCCTTTGGGTATTCTATGAAGGCGCACTTCTCCGATTTGGGTTCAAGCTTATCAGGTTGAAACTTTTTCACATAAGCATCGCAGCCCCAAACTTTAAGAAACGACAACTTTGGTTTTTTTGCCAAACCATAGTTCATGAGGCGTCGTCTCAACAGATTTTGATGGTGCCCTATTTAAAGTGAATGTAGCTGTCTCTAATGCATAACCCCAAAATGATAGTGGTAAATCGGTAAGATACATCATAGATCGCACCATATCCAATAAAGTGCGGTTACGACGTTCGGACACACCATAACGTTGCGGTGTTCCAGGTGGCGTGAGTTGTGAAACTATTCCACATTGTTTTATATGAAGGCCAAACTCGTAACTCAAATATTCTCCTCCACGATCAGATTGTAGAAACTTTATTTTCTTGTTATGATGATTCTCCACTTCACTCTGAAATTCTTTGAACTTTTCAAATGTTTCAGACTTGTATTTCATTAAGTAGATATACCCATATCTGCTCAAATCATCTGTGAAGGTCAGAAAATAACGATACTTGCCACGAGCATCAACACTCATTGGATCGCATACATCGGTATGTATTATTTCCAATAAGTCAGTAGCTCGTTCCATTGTTCCGGAGAATGGAGTTTTAGTCATCTTGCCCATAAGGCACGGTTCGCAAGCATCAAATGATTCATAATCAAGTGATTCCAAAAGTCCATTTTTATGGAATTTCTTCACGCGCTTTACACCGATATGACCCAAACGGCAGTGCCACAAATATGTTGCACTATCATTATCAACTTTGCATCTTTTGGCATCAATATTATGAATATGTGTATCACTAAGATCGAGATCCAACAAACTATTTTCATTGGGTGTATGACCATTGAAGGTTTTATTCATGTAAACAGAACAACAATTATTCTCTGACTTTAAATGAATAACGTTTTGCAATAAACATGATCAAATCATATTCATGCTCAACGCAAACGCCAAATAATATTTATTTAGGTTTAACACTAATCCCGAAAGTATAGGGAGTGTGCGATGATGATCATATCAATCTTGGAACCACTTCCAACACACATCATCACTTCACCCTCAACTAGTCTCTGTTTATTCTGTAACTCCTGTTTCGAGTTACTATTTTTTAGCAACCGAACAAGTATCAAATACTCAGGGGCTACTATAACACTAGTAAGGTACACATCAATAACATGTATATCAAATATACCCTTGTTCACTTTGTCATCCTTCTTATCCACCAAATATTTAGGGCATTTCCGCTTCCAGTGACCATTTCCTTTGTAGTGTAAGCACTCAGTTTTAGGCTTTGGTCCAGCTTTGGGCTTCTTCGCGGGAGTGACAACTTGCTTTTCATTCTACTTGAAGTTCCCTTTCTTTCCCTTTGCCCTTTTCTTGAAACTAGTGGTCTTGTCAATCATCAACACTTGATGCTCTTTCTTGATTTCTACCTTCGTCGATTTCAATATCACGAAGAGCTCGGGAATCGTTTTCGTCATCCCTTGCATACTATAGTTCATCACGAAGTTCCAGTAACTTGGTGATGGTGACTAGAGAACTCTGTCAATCACTATCTTATCTGGAAGATTAACTCCCACTTGATTCAAGCAATTGTAGTACCCAGACAATCTGAGCACATGCTCACTAGTTGAGCAATTCTCCTCTATCTTTTAGCTATAGAACTTGTTGGAGACTTCATATCTCTCAACTCGGGTATTTGCTTGAAATATTAACTTCAACTCCTGGAACATCTCATATGGTCCATGACGTTCAAAAACGTCTTTGAAGTCCCGATTCTAAGCCGTTAAGCATGGTGCACTAAACTATCAAGTAGTCATCATATTGAGCTAGCCAAACGTTCATAACGTCTGCATCTGCTCCTGCAATAGGTCCGTCACCTAGCGGTGAATCAAGGACATAATTCTTCTGTGCAGCAATGGGGACAATCCTCAGATCACGGATTCAATCCGCATCATTGCTACTAACATCTTTCAACACAGTTTTCTCTAGGAACATATCAAAATAAACATATGAAAGCAACAACGCGAGCTATTGATCTACAACATAATTTGCAAAATACTACCAGGACTAAGTTCATGATAAATTTAAGTTCAATTAATCATATTACTTAAGAACTCCCACTTAGATAGACATCCCTCTAATCATCTAAGCGATCACGTGATCCAAATCAACTAAACCATGTTCGATCATCACGTGAGATGGAGTAGTTTTCAATGGTGAACATCACTATGTTGATCATATCTACTATATGATTCACGCTCGACCTTTCGGTCTCAGTGTTCCGAGGCCATATCTGTATATGCTAGGCTCGTCAAGTTTAACCTGAGTATTCCGCGTGTGCAACTGTTTTGCACCCGTTGTATTTGAACGTAGAGCCTATCACACCCGATCATCACGTGGTGTCTCAGCACGAAGAACTTTCGCAACGGTGCATACTCAGGGAGAACACTTATACCTTGAAATTTAGTAAGGGATCATCTTATAAAGCTACCGTCGAACTAAGCAAAATAAGATGTATAAAAGATAAACATCATATGCAATCAAAATATGTGACATGATATGGCCATGATCATCTTGCGCCTTTGATCTCCATCTTCAAAGTACTGTCATGATCTCTATCGTCACCAGCACGACACCATGATCTCCATCATCTTGATCTATATCAATGTGTCGTCACATGGTCGTATCGCCAACTATTGCTCTTGCAACTATTGCTATCGCATAGCGATAAAGTAAAGCAATTATTTGGCGCTTGCATCTTATGCAATAAAGAGAAAACCATAAGGCTTCTGCCATTTGCCGATAACTTCAACAAAACATGATCATCTCATACAACAACTTATATCTCATCACGTCTTGACCATATCACATCACAACATGCCCTGCAAAAACAAGTTAGACGTCCTCTACTTTGTTGTTGCAAGTTTTACGTGGCTGCTACGGGCTGAGCAAGAACCGTTCTTACCTACGCATCAAACCACAATGATAGTTCGTCAAGTTAGTGTTGTTTTAACCTTCTCAAGGACCGGGCATAGCCACACTCGGTTCAACTAAAGTTGGAGAAACTGACACCCGCCAGCCACCTGTGTGCAAAGCACGTCGGTAGAACCAGTCTCGCGTAAGCGTACGCGTAATGTCGGTCCGGGCCGCTTCATCCAACAATACCGTCGAACCAAAGTATGATATGCCGGTAAGCAGTATGACTTGTATCACCCACAACTCACTTTTGTTCTACTCGTGCATATAACATCTACGCATAAAACCAGGCTCGGATGCCACTGTTGGGGAACGTAGTAATTTCAAAAAAATTCCTACGCACACGCAAGATCATGGTGATGCATAGCAATGAGAGGGGAGAGTGTTGTCCACGTACCCTCGTAGACCGAAAGCGGAAGCGTTAGCACAACGCAGTTGACATAGTCGTACGTCTTCACTCTCTGGTACTCCGAAAAATACCCGAATCACTCAGAACCTTTCCGATGTCCGAATATAGTCATCCAATATATCGATCTTTATGTCTTGACCATTTCGAGACTCCTCGTCATGTCCCCGATCTCATCCAGGACTCCGAACTCCTTCGGTACATCAAAACACATAAACTCATAATACAACCATCATCGAACTTTAAGTGTGCGGACCCTACGGGTTCGAGAAACTATGTAGACATGACCGAGACACGTCTCCGGTCAATAACCAATAGCGGAACCTGGATGCTCATATTGGATCCCACATATTCTACGAAGATCTTTATCGGTCAAACCGCATAACAACATACGTTGTTCCCTTTGTCATCGGTATTTTACTTGCCCGAGATTCGATCGTCGGTATCTCAATACCTAGTTCAATCTCGTTACCGGCAAGTCTCTTTACTCGTTCTTTAATACATCATCCTGCAACTATCTCATTAGTCACAATGCTTGCAAGGCTTATAGTGATGTGCATTACCGAGAGGGCCCAGAGATACCTCTCCCACAATCGGAATGACAAATCCTAATCTTGAAATACGCCAACCCAACAAGTATCTTCGGAGACACCTTTAGAGCACCTTTATAATAACCCGGTTACGTTGTGACGTTTGGTAGCACACAAAGTGTTCCTCCGGTAAACGGGAGTTGCATAATCTCATAGTCATAGGAACATGTATAAGTCATGAAGAAAGCAATAACAACATACTAAATGATCAAGTGCTAAGCTAACGGAATGGGTCAAGTCAATCACATCATTCTCCTAATGATGTGATCCCGTTAATCAAATGACAACTCTTTGTCTATGGCTAGGAAACATAACCATCTTTGATTAACGAGCTAGTCAAGTAGAGGCATACTACTGACACTCTGTTTGTCTATGTATTCACACATGTATCATGTTTCTGGTTAATACAATTCTAGCATGAATACTAAACATTTATCATGAAATAAGGAAATAAATAATAACTTTATTATTGCCTCTAGGGCATATTTCCTTCAACACCCCAATGCAAAAATTCCATCGGGGCAACCCCAGGAGGCCGAAAAAATGTGTCCTGGGGGGCACAATAGCTGGAGATGCTCTAACATTTCTTGGTCATAAGCTAGCGTTGTAGTATGCTACAGGTCTCCCTCTCTACATCATGACTGTTTCTAGACCAGTACCTGAAGCATCTGTGTCTAACACAAAAGGTTGTCTAACACAAAAGGCTTTGAGAAATCAGGTATAAGCCAAATTTGGCACATATGTGGAAGCTACTTTGAGTTGTTGAAATATTGTCCCATGTGTTTCAGTCTAGCAAAATTTCTCCTTCTTCAACACATCTTGACCCCTCAAAGGTTCATCAGTGTAACGCTCCAGACATACCCGCCGGTTACTGGTCGTTACTCCTGGTGGGATCTAGACTAGCCCCATAGACCGATACTAGTCTTTCCTGTGCTTCTTGTCTTCACTCGTGCGCACCTGAGACCAACTTCCCAGTCAGTCACCCATCCTGAAATTGCTCCAAACTGCTTAAATTTCCGAATGGGCTCCTGGAAAAGGAGGAATTTCTTCTTGATATGAGTATTCGATCATACCTATTAAGCCAGACTCTCACATACACCCCCACTCAAAGGAACCGACGTCCTTGTCGAGCCAAAGGAACGTTCCCTCTTCGCACACGTTTGTGCGTCTAGTCCGGCACATGTGTCATTCTGTGTGTCATGATGGGCCACAAACGTCATGCACAACATGACCGCGCACCTGACCCGCAAACATCTATGTAACCGCGAGGGTCAGCTATGATACCAACTTGTAACGCCCTTGACACACCCGCTGGTTACTAGCCGTTACTCCTGGCGGGATCTATACTGACCCCACAAATCAACACTAGTCTTTCCTGTGCACTTTGTCCTCATTCGTGCGCACCTGGGACCAACTTCCCAGATGATCACCCATCCTAAAATTGCTCGCTGAGCACGCTTAACTTTGAAGTTCTTTTGGAATGGACTCCCAAAAAGAAGAAAATTCTTATTGATATGAGTAGTCTATCATCCCTATTAAGCCAGACTCTCACAGTCAGTTACAGGTCTGTGAGCTTGCTCACTCATTCTGGTGCTGCAGGTGATTTGGTAATATCCTTTTTATCCCTGGTTGGGGCTGGAGCTGGCTGGGCAGATGTAGATGCGTCAGTAGCTATGAATGATTTCAAAACATCGGCCATGGTTGCTAGCCGAGCACTAAGAGCAGAAACTGCATCTTGAATGCCACTCATCATTGTCGCCATGGTGTCTTACTTCAGGTTAACTTCATTAAGATCTTTACGGATGCCCTCGACCTTCTCACACAGTTCTGTTGTTTCTTCACAATTTTGGATCACTTCACCCTTCATGGCCAAGAGATCCAACACTTCTACATCGTTCAAACTAGGCTTCGAATACCCAATGGTGATAGAAGCTCTCAGAGAGGAATTTTACTACCAGAGTTCACTGGTAACCTGAACCGAGATTTCTATCCTTCCTCCACTGTAGATCCAAGCCTCTGAGCACAACACCACTTGGTGTTACCCTGGGATTTCACACTTGAGCGATGTTCTCAAGCAACCAGGCGAGTCCCGTGAGTTGCTGCCGAATTAGTCTACCGCCACCAACGCCGCTTGATGCTTTCTGCCTCCTACGTTGTTCCCGAAAATCACCACTGCCACCGCCGTCGAAGAAGGGAGTGAAGGGTGGGAAAATCGCCACCGCCGCCGCCAAAAGGAACGGTAAATCACGCCGCCTCTCCCATTTGTCACGCTGCCAAGGAAAAACCATGTTCGTGATACCAATTGTCACGCCCCAATCTAGATTCACGAGGTTGCGAGAGGAGAAAGCTAGGGTTTGTCGATTGCTAGAGAGGGGAAAGTTGCTCTATGAGATGTATTACTTCCTCCGTCCCAAAATGAGTGTCGCTGATTTAGTACAACTTTGTACTAAACCAGCGACACTTATTTTGGGACAGAGGAAGTACAATATAAGATATATGTTTGTTCACAGAATGGAAATAAAAATAGAATATCTTTTACAAAAGCGGGGGAGCTGGCTTATAAGGCCTTGTACAATGCAAGGTGCTTAGAAAAATAAACTAATTTTTTAAGCACCGATGCTTATTTGTATAGGGTATACACTTAATTAATCAACCATCCTATAAACATAAACATAGATGCTAAAGAAAAGCTCGATTTATTTTACTAAGAACATCTTCAATAGGCGCCCAAAAACTGCTACGCGCGCTAAAATTCGGGTTTTGGCGCGAGACAGCTCCAGAAGACGCTGTAAAATAGTGCGCATGCAAAAAATGTTTGGGCACGAGCTAAAAAGCGCTATCAGATGCTGCAAATTTGGGGCTTCGGATTGCGCGTGCTTCACAATTTGCACTTCTTGTTTATTTGGGCACGCATTTTTTGGCACCTGATAAACCAATGTTGGGTCTGGTGCGCTAAAAGTGTTACAGTGACACGCTAAAATTATTTTAGCGCACGAAACTTTTATGCTGAGATGCTATAAGCACCTCACCTAATCATTGTGCATTATACAGGCGACAACGAAACAGTAAAACTGCGAACCAATCTATGGTTGGATGGTTAGAGGGACTATGGTATCCTAGCCCACCAAGGTTCAAGTCCTGATGCTCACATTTATTTCTGAATTTATTTCAGGATTTTCAATGATGTGCATTCAGTGGGAGTAGATGTTCCGGTCGATGATGAGGTGCCTACAGTGACTTCGTAAATTTCAAGATGATATGCCGAATCAGTCTTTCGAAGGTGCTTATATGGATATGGTGTGCGTGTGTGCGTTTATAGGAGTGAGTGTATGTGTGTGTATATGAGCGCTTGTGTCTGTATTGTGTTAAAAAACGAAACATTAAAACTGGAAATGCTACAGCAGCCGGTAAAACGTTCGGAGGAAGGCGATCCACGTGAGCCGTCCGATCACCTTGATCCTGATCGTCTGTTATATGAAGATGATGACACTAGCTAACTGAAGGTGTTGGCCTGACATTGCCCCTGTCTCCCACCTGCTTCCGACTGTCCTCCACCGGCGGCAAATTTGACAATTTTGACCTCTGGACGAAATCAATTCACAGAATGAACTGGGTGTGAAACTATTTCGCTTCTCTGACCCTTTTGTGTAGTGCCCGCCACGCCGGCGCCATACCCTAAGGTGCAGCGCCTAGCTCGCGGGCGTTGCACGCCAGTCCACCATGGCAGCCCTGGGCCTCGCACCCAGCTGTGCAATGCCTCGGAGCTAGGCGCCACACATTTAAAGTCCAGCGTCTAGCGCTTGGGCGCTGCACTGTGACTTATTCGGCTGGCCCCCCTCCCCCCACACCACACACTCTCCCACTCCCAACCCGAGCTTTGCCCCCTCTCTCACTCTCTCCCCCTCTCAAATCCTCTCCCAACAAATCTTGCAAATTTGAAGAATTTGTCCGTGGATTTCGAAGTCAAACCCTCCCTCAAGGTAATCTTCTCCGATCCCCTTGTTTTGATCCAAGTAATGTTATCAAATTGCTCATCTGTTGCTAGTTTGGGGAAACCCTAGTTTTGTTTGGATCTAGAGATTTGCATGGAGATGTGAGATGTTTATTTGCCAATTTCCTATGATTAGGCTTTGTTAGTGTGTTAGGGTTATTCTTATGGGTGTTCTTATGTTGGTGCTAGGGTTAGGTTTAGGGCTAGGGTTATGGTTTTGGTTAGGGTTATGGTTAGGGTTAGGGTTGTTGTTTCATATATATATTATGGTTTGTATCCTTGGATTAGTACTCATGGAAGCAATGTTACCTTGTGTTCTTTGAATGCTTATAGGGATGGGAAGAACATGTGTGTTTGTTCATCATGGGGGCAAAGATGCCTTCTTGAAATGCAATATTGAACCGGACCCGGATGAGCTTGACATGGTGTTTGATAGTAGTCCTTGTTGGGGAACGTAGCAGAAATTCAAAATTTTCCTACATGTCACCAAGATCTATCTATGGAGAAACCAGCAACGAGGGGAAGGAGAGTGCATCTACATACACTTGTAGATCGCTAAGCGGAAGCGTTCAAGTGAACGGGGTTGAAGGAGTCGTACTCGTCGTGATTCAAATCACCGGAGATCCTAGTGCCGAATGGACGGCACCTCCGCGTTCAACACACGTACAGCCCGGTGACATCTCCCACGCCTTGATCCAGAAAGGAGAGAGGGAGAGGTTGAGGAAGACTCCATCCAACAGCAGCACAACGGCGTGGTGGTGATGGAGGAGCGTGGCAATCCAGCAGGGCTTCGCCAAGCACCACGGGATAGACATCCCTCTGGTCATCTAAGTGATTACATGATCCGAATCAACTAGGCCGTGTCCGATCATCAGTGAGACGGACTAGTCATCATCGGTGAACATCTTCATGTTGATCGTATCTACCATACGACTCATGCTCGACCTTTCAGTCTCCGTGTTCCGAGGCCATGTCTGTACATGCTAGGCTCGTCAAGTTAACCCTAAGTGTTTTCGCTATGTAAAACTGTCTTACACCCGTTGTATGTGAACGTAAGAATCCATCACACCCGATCATCACGTGGTGCTTAGAAGCGACGAATTGTAGCAACAGTGCACAGTTAGGGGAGAACACTTCTTGAAATTTTGTAAGGGATCATCTTATTTACTACCGTCGTCCTAAGTAAACAAGATGCATAATCATAATAAACATCACATGCAATTATATAGTTGTGACATGATATGGCCAATATCATATAGCTCCATTGATCTCCATCTTCGGGGCTCCATGATCATCTTGTCACCGGCTTGACACCATGATCTCCATCATCGTGTCTTCATGAAGTTGTCTCGCCAACTGTTACTTATACTACTATGGCTACTGGTTAGCAATAAACTAAAGTAATTACATGGCGTTGTTCAATGACACGCAGGTCATACAATAAATAAAGACAACTCCTATGGCTCCTGCCGGTTGTCATACTCATCGACATGCAAGTCGTGAATCCTATTACAAGAACATGATCAATCTCATACATCAAATATCATTCATCACATTCTTCTCGGCCATATCACATCACATAGCATACCCTGCAAAAACAAGTTAGACGTCCTCTAATTGTTGTTTGCATGTTTTACGTGGCTGCTATGGGTTTCTAGCAAGAACGTTTCTTACCTACGCAAAAACCACAACGTGATATGCCAATTGCTATTTACCCTTCATAAGGACCCTTTTCATCGAATCCGTTCCGACTAAAGTGGGAGAGACTGGCACCCGCTAGCCACCTTATGCACCAAGTGCATGTCGATCGGTGGAACCTGTCTCACGTAAGAGTACGTGTAAGGTCGGTTCAGGCCGCTTCATCCCACAATACCGTCGAAACAAGATTGGACTAGTAACGGTAAGCATATTGAACAACATCAACGCCCACAACTACTTTGTGTTCTACTCGTGCAAAGAATCTACGCAATAGACCTAGCTCATGATGCCACTGTTGGGGAACGTAGCAGAAATTCAAAATTTTCCTACGTGTCACCAAGATCTATCTATGGAGAAACCAGCAACGAGGGGAAGGAGAGTGCATCTACATACCCTTGTAGATCGCTAAGCAGAAGCGTTCAAGTGAACGGGGTTGAAGGACTCGTACTCGTCGTGATTCAAATCACCGGAGATCCTAGTGGCAAACGGACGGCACCTCCGCGTTCAACACACGTACAGCCCGGTGACGCCTCCCATGCCTTGATCCAGCAAGGAGAGAGGGAGAGGTTGAGGAAGACTCCATCCAACAGCAGCACAACGGCGTGGTGGTGATGGAGGAGCGTGGCAATCCAGCAGGGCTTCGCCAAGCACCACGGGAGAGGAGGAGGAGGAGAGGCAGGGTTGCACCAAGAGAGGGAGAAGTTCTCATGTGTTATGGGCAGCCCCATGCCTCTATTTATATAGGGGAGAAGGGGGAGGGTGCGCCCCCCTCTAGGGTTCCCACCCCTAGGGGGGGCGGCAGCCCTAGATGGCAAAGGGGGTGGCGGCCAAGAGGGGAGAGGAGAGGGAGGCGCACCAACATGGGCCCTAAGGCCCATATCCCCTTAGGGTTTGCCCCCTTTCCACCTCTTAGGCGCCATGGGCCCTTGTGGGAGGCGCACCAGCCCACTAAGGGGCTGGTCCCTCACCACTCTTGGCCCATGCAAGCCTCCGGGGTTGGTGGCCCCACTTGGTGGACCCTCGGGACCCTCCCGGTGGTCCCGGTACGTTACCGATAAACCCCGAAACTTTTCCGGTGACCAAAACAGGACTTCCCATATATAAATCTTTACCTCCGGACCATTCCGGAACTCCTCGTGACGTCCGGGATCTCATCCGGGACTCCGAACAACATTCGGTAACCACATACAAACTTCCTTTATAACCCTAGCGTCATCGAACCTTAAGTGTGTAGACCCTACGGGTTCGGGAGACATGTAGACATGACCGAGACGTTCTCCGGTCAATAACCAACAGCGGGATCTGGATACCCATGTTGGCTCCCACATGTTCCACGATGATCTCATCGGATGAACCACGATGTCAAGGACTTAATCAATCCCGTATGCAATTCCCTTTGTCTAGCGGTATTATACTTGCCCGAGATTCGATCGTCGGTATACCGATACCTTGTTCAATCTCGTTACCGGCAAGTCTCTTTACTCGTTCCGTAACACATCATCCCGTGATCAACCCCTTGGTCACATTGTGCACATTATGATGATGTCCTACCGAGTGGGCCCAGAGATACCTCTCCGTTTACACGGAGTGACAAATCCCAGTCTCGATTCGTGCCAACCCAACAGACACTTTCGGAGATACCTATAATGCACCTTTATAGCCACCCAGTTATGTTGTGACGTTTGATACACCCAAAGCATTCCTACGGTATCCGGGAGTTGCACAATCTCATGGTCTAAGGAAAAGATACTTGACATTAGAAAAGCTTTAGCATACGAACTACACGATCTTTGTGCTAGGCTTAGGATTGGGTCTTGTCCATCACATCATTCTCCTAATGATGTGATCCCGTTATCAACGACATCCAATGTCCATACCCAGGAAACCATGACTATCTGTTGATCACAACGAGCTAGTCAACTAGAGGCTCACTAGGGACATATTGTGGTCTATGTATTCACACGTGTATTACGATTTCCGGATAATACAGTTATAGCATGAATAAAAGACTATTATCATGAACAAAGAAATATAATAATAACACTTTTATTATTGCCTCTAGGGCATATTTCCAACAGTCTCCCACTTGCACTAGAGTCAATAATCTAGTTCACATCACCATGTGATTAACACTGACAGGTCACATCACCATGTGACCAACATCCAAAGAGTTTTGGGTTTGATCATGTTGCTTGTGAGAGAGGTTTTAGTCAACGGGTCTCCACCTTTCAGATCCTTGTGTGCTTTACAAATCTCTATGTCATCTCCTAGATGTAGCTACCACGTTTTATTTGGAGCCATTCCAAATAACTGTTCCACTTGGAGCTATTCTAAATTGTTGCCCCATTGTACGTATCCGGTATCTCTACTTAGAGCTATCCGGATAGGTGTTAAGCTTGCATCGACGTAACCTTTACGACGAACTCTTTTACCACCTCCATAATCGAGAAAATTCCTTAGTCTACTAGTTACTAAGGATAACTTTGACCGCTGTCTGTGATCCATTCTTGGATCACTCTTGTACCCCTTGACTAACTCATGGCAAGGCACACTTCAGGTGCGGTACACAACATAGCATACTGTAGAGCCTATGTCTTAAGCATAGGAGACGACCTTCGTCCTTTCTCTCTATTTTGCCATGGTCGAGCTTTAAGTCTTAACTTCATACCTTACAACTCAGGCAAGAACTCCTTCTTTGACTGGTCCATCTTGAACACCTTCAAGATCATGTCAAGGTATGTGCTCATTTGAAAGTACCATTAAGCGTTTTGATCTATCCTCATAGGTCTTGATGCTCAATGTTTAAGTAGCTTAATCCAGGTTTTCTATTGAAAAACACCTTTCAAATAACCCTATATGCTTTCTAGAAATTCTACATCATTTCTGATCAACATATACTCATCAGAAATTCTATAGTGCTCCCACTCACTTCTTTGGAAATACAAGTTTCTTATGAACTTTGTATAAACCCAAAATCTTTGATCATCTTATCAAAGCGTACATTCCAACTCCGAGATGCTTACTCCAGTCCTTAGAAGGATTGCTGGAGCTTTGCATACTTATTAGCATCTTTCGGGATTGACAAAACCTTCCGGTTGTATCACATACAACCTTTCCTCAAGAAAATCGTCGAGGAAACAATGTTTTGACATCCTATCTGCAAGATTTCATAAATAATGCTGTAATCGCTAATATAATTCCAACAGACTCTTAGCATTGCTACGAGTGAGAAAGTCTCACCGTAGTCAACTTCTTGAACTTGTCGGAAAATATCTTAACGACAAGTCGAGCTTTCTTAATGGTAATTCTTACCATCATTGTCTGTCTTCCTTTTAAAAATCCATCCGTACCCAATGGCCTTACAACCATCAAGTATTTCTTCCAAAGTCATGGATCCGTTCTCGGATTTTATGGTTTCGAGCCATTTATCGGAATCCGGGCCCACCATCGCTTCTCCATAGCTCGTAGGTTCATTGTTGTCTAGCAACATGACCTTCAAGACAGGATTACCGTACCACTCTGAAGTAGTACGTATCCTTGTCACCCTACGAGGTACGGCAGTGATTTGATCCGAAACTTCATGATCAATATCATAAGCTTCCACTTCAATTGGTGTAGGTGCCACGGGAACAATTTCCTGTGCCCTGCTACACACTGGTTGAAGTGATGGTTCAATAACCTCATCAAGTCTCCACCATCCTCCCACTCAATTCTTTCGAGAGAAACCTTTCTTCGAGAAAGGACCCGATTCAAGAAACAATCCCTATTTCTTTAGGATCTGAATTAGGAGGTATACCCAACTGTTTTTGGGTGTCCTATGAAGATGCATTTTATCCGCTTTGGGTTCAAGCTTATCAACCTGAAACTTTTTCACATAAGCGTTGCAGCCCCAAACTTTTAAGAAACGACAACTTAGGTTTCTCTAAACCATAATTCATACGATGTCATCTCAACGGAATTACGTGGTGCCCTATTAAAATGAGTGTGGTTGTCTCTAATGCCTAACCCATGAACGATAGTGGTAATTCGATAAGAGACATCATGGTACGCACCATATCCAATAGGGTGCAACTATGATGTTCGGACACACCATCACACTATGGTGTTCCAGGCGGTATTAATTGCGAAACAATTTCCACAATGTCTTAATTGTGTGCCAAAACTCGTAACTCAGATATTCATCTCTATGATCATATCATAGACATTTTATCCTCTTGTCACAATGATCTTCTACTTCACTCTGAAATTACTTGAACCATTCAATAATTCAGACTTGTGTTTCATCAAGTAAATATTCTCAACATCTACTCGAATCATCTGTGAAGTAAGAACATAACGATGTTCACTGCATGCCTCAGCACTCATTGGACTGCACACATCAAAATGTGTTACTTCCAACAAGTTGCTATCTTTTTCCATCTTACTGAAAACGAGGCTTTCAGTCATCTTGCCCATGTGGTATGATTTGCATGTCTCAAGTGATTCAAAATCAAGTGAGTCCAAACGATCCATCTGCATGGAGTTTCTTCATGCGTATACACCAATAGACATGGTTCGCATGTCTCAAACTTTTCAAAACGAGTGAGTCCAAAGATCCATCAATATGGAGCTTCTTCATGCGTTTTATACCATTATGACTTACATGGCAGTGCCACAAGTAAGTGGTACTATCATTACTATCTTATATCTTTTGGCATGAAAATGTGTATCACTACGATCGAGATTCAATAAACCATTCATTTCAGGTGCAAGACCATTGAAGGTATTATTCAAATAAACAGAGTGACCATTACTCTCCTTAAATGAATAACCGTATTGCGATAGACATAATCCAATCATGTCTATGCTCAACGCAAACACCAAATCTCGATGGTAGGGGGAGCGTGCGATGCTTGATCACATCAACCTTGGAAATACTTCCAACACATATCGTCAGCTCACCTTTAGCTAGTCTCCGTTTATTCCGTAGCTCTTTTATTTCGAGTTACTAACACTTAGTAACCGAACCGGTCTCTAATACCCTGGTGCTACTAGGAGTACTAGTAAAGTACACATCAACACAATGTATATCCAATATACTTCTATCGACCTTGCCTGCCTTCTCATCTACCAAGTCCCCTTATCACAGAAGCACTTAGTCTCGGGTTTGGGTTCAACCTCGGGTTTCTTCACTGGTGCAGCAGCTGATTTGCCGTTTCATGAAGTATCCCTTCTTGCCCTTGCCCTTCTTGAAACTAGTGGCTTCACCAACCATCAACAATTGATGCTCCTTCTTGATTTCTACTTTCGCGGTGTCAAACATCGCGAATACCTCAAAGGATCATCATATCTATCCCTGATATGTTATAGTTCATCACGAAGCTCTAGTAGCTTGGTGGCAATGTCTTTGGAGAAACATCACTATCTCATCTGGAAGATCAACTCCCACTCGATTCAAGTGATTGTTGTACTCAGACAATCTGAGCACAAGCTCAACGATTGAGCTTTTCTCCTTTAGTTTGTAGGCTAAGAAAATCGTCGGAGGTCTTATACCTCTTGACGTGGGCACGAGCCTGAAATCCTAATTTCAGCCCTCGAAACATCTCATATGTTCCGCGACGTTTCGAAAACGTCTTTGGTGCCTTTACTTAAACCATTTAACTGAACTATCACGTAGTTATCAAAACGTGTATGTCCGATGTTCGCAACATCGACAAACGACGTTTGGGGTTCGGCACATTGAGCAGTGCATCAAGGACATAAGCTTTCTACTGTCCGCATAATTGCTACTATCAACTTTCAACTATATTTTCTCTAGGAACATATCTAAAACAGTAGAACTAAAGTGCGAGCTACGACATAATTTGCAAAGATCTTTTTGACTATGTTCAGGATAATTAAGTTCATCTTATGAACTCCCACTTAGATAGACATCCCTCTGGTCATCTAAGTGATTACATGATCCGAGTCAACTAGGCCGTGTCCGATCATCACGTGAGACGGACTAGTCATCATCGGTGAACATCTTCATGTTGATCGTATCTACCATACGACTCATGCTCGACCTTTCGGTCTCTGTGTTCCGAGGCCATGTATGTACATGCTAGGCTCGTCAAGTTAACCCTAAGTGTTTTTGCTGTGTAAAACTGTCTTACACCCGTTGTATGTGAACGTAAGAATCCATCACACCCGATCATCACGTGGTGCTTAGAAGCGACGAACTGTAGCAACGGTGCACAGTTAGGGGAGAACACTTCTTGAAATTTTGTAAGGGATCATCTTATTTACTACCATCGTCCTAAGTAAACAAGATGCATAATCATAATAAACATCACATGCAATTATATAGTTGTGACATGATATGGCCAATATCATATAGCTCCATTGATCTCCATCTTCGGGGCTCCATGATCATCTTGTCACCGGCTTGACACCATGATCTCCATCATCATGATCTCCATCATCGTGTCTTCATGAAGTTGTCTCGCCAACTGTTACTTATACTACTATGGCTACCGGTTAGCAATAAAGTAAAGTAATTACATGGCGTTGTTCAATGACACGCAGGTCATACAATAAATAAAGACAACTCCTATGGCTCCTGCCGGTTGTCATACTCATCGACATGCAAGTCGTGAATCCTATTACAAGAACATGATCAATCTCATACATCACATATCATTCATAACATTCTTCTTGGCCATATCACATCACATAGCATACCCTGCAAAAACAAGTTAGACGTCCTCTAATTGTTGTTTGCATGTTTTACGTGGCTGCTATGGGTTTCTAGCAAGAACGTTTCTTACCTACGCAAAAACCACAACGTGATATGCCAATTGCTATTTACCCTTCATAAGGACCCTTTTCATCGAATCCGTTCCGACTAAAGTGGGAGAGACTGGCACCCGCTAGCCACCTTATGCACCAAGTGCATGTCAATCGGTGGAACCTGTCTCACGTAAGAGTACGTGTAAGGTCGGTCCGGGCCGCTTCATCCCACAATACCGTCGAAACAAGATTGGACTAGTAACGGTAAGCATATTGAACAACATCAACGCCCACAACTACTTTGTGTTCTACTCGTGCAAAGAATCTACGCAATAGACCTAGCTCATGATGCCACTGTTGGGGAACGTAGCAGAAATTCAAAATTTTCCTACGTGTCACCAAGATCTATCTATGGAGAAACCAGCAACGAGGGGAAGGAGAGTGCATCTACATACCCTTGTAGATCGCTAAGCAGAAGCGTTCAAGTGAATGGGGTTGAAGGAGTCGTACTCGTCGTGATTCAAATCACCGGAGATCCTAGTGCCGAACGAACGGCACCTCCGCGTTCAACACACGTACAGCCCGGTGACGTCTCCCACGCCTTGATCCAGCAAGGAGAGAGGGAGAGGTTGAGGAAGACTCCATCCAATAGCAGCACAACAGCGTGGTGGTGCTGGAGGAGCGTGGCAATCCAGCAGGGCTTCGCCAAGCACCACGGGAGAGGAGGAGGAGGAGAGGCAGGGCTGCACCAAGAGAGGGAAAAGTTCTCATGTGTTATGGGCAGCCCCAGGCCTCTATTTATATAGGGGAGAAGGGGGAGGGTGCGCCCCCCTCTAGGGTTCCCACCCCTAGGGGGGCGGCAGCCCTAGATGGCAAAGGGGGTGGCGGCCAAGAGGGGAGAGGAGAGGGAGGCGCACCAATATGGGCCCTAAGGCCCATATCCCCTTAGGGTTTGCCCCCTTTCCACCTCTTAGGCGCCATGGGCCCTTGTGGGAGGCGCACCAGCCCACTAAGGGGCTGGTCCCGCACCACTCTTGGCCCATGCAAGACTCCGGGGTTGGTGGCCCCACTTGGTGGACCCCCGGGACCCTCCCGGTGGTCCCGATACGTTACCGATAAACCCCGAAACTCTTCCGGTGACCAAAACAGGACTTCCCATATATAAATCTTTACCTCCGGACCATTCCGGAAGTCCTCGTGACGTCCGGGATCTCATCCGGGACTCCGAACAACATTCGGTAACCACATACAAACTTCCTTTATAACCCTAGCGTCATCGAACCTTAAGTGTGTAGACCCTACGGGTTCGGGAGACATGTAGACATGACCGAGACGTTCTCCGGTCAATAACCAACAGCGGGATCTGGATACCCATGTTGGCTCCCACATGTTCCACAATGATCTCATCGGATGAACCACGATGTCAAGGACTTAATCAATCCCGTATGCAATTCCCTTTGTCTAGCGGTATTATACTTGCCCGAGATTCGATCGTCGGTATACCGATACCTTGTTCAATCTCGTTACCGGCAAGTCTCTTTACTCGTTCCGTAACACATCATCCCGTGATCAACCCCTTGGTCACATTGTGCACATTATGATGATGTCCTACCGAGTGGGCCCAGAGATACCTCTCCGTTTACACGGAGTGACAAATCCCAGTCTCGATTCGTGCCAACCCAACAGACACTTTCGGAGATACCTGTAATGCACCTTTATAGCCACCCAGTTACGTTGTGACGTTTGATACACCCAAAGCATTCCTACGGTATCCGGGAGTTGCACAATCTCATGGTCTAAGGAAAAGATACTTGACATTAGAAAAGCTTTAGCATACGAACTACACGATCTTTGTGCTAGGCTTAGGATTGGGTCTTGTCCATCACATCATTCTCCTAATGATGTGATCCCGTTATCAATGACATCCAATGTCCATAGCCAGGAAACCATGACTATCTGTTGATCACAACGAGCTAGTCAACTAGAGGCTCACTAGGGACATATTGTGGTCTATGTATTCACATGTGTATTACGATTTCCGGATAATACAGTTATAGCATGAATAAAAGACTATTATCATGAACAAAGAAATATAATAATAACACTTTTATTATTGCCTCTAGGGCATATTTCCAACAGTCCTAGCTATGCGGAGTTGTTGCAACAAGTGAGGAAAGATTTGAATTGGATGGACCCTAGTGATATCGTTGAGTTGGAGGGAAGGCATAATGTAGGTTTTGGAATGCACATCCGTTGGAAGAAAATGCGTGTCAACTCGGAGCAACGTTGGGTTGCATACAAGGAAACGGTGGCCGAATCACTAGACAAGGCTCTTGAGTTATTTGCAACGAAGAAGGTTGATTCAAGGTTGCATTTGGACTTGAACCGGAAGCCCTCCCCTTTGGTTGCTAGTAGCCCCCCACCCTTGAAGCGAGATGAAATTGTTGAACCTCTTTTGACCCAAGAAGTGAGGCCGACATTGAGCACGTTTACAAGCAACCAAGATGAAGCTTTGCAAGAGGAGAATGATGAGTATGCGGACGATGACAATGAAGTTGATCTCCATGAAAACAATGTTGGTGATCTCGACAAATATCATTTGCAAGAGACAATGGACCATTCCATCCCTTTTTCCCGTGCATATGCATCAGACTCGGATGACGATGGTCCCAACGAACAAGTTGATGCGGAGGGGTTCACGGTGAAGGAGGCCGAAGCTTTCGAGAAGGTATTCGGTCGTGATCATCGGACTACA
This sequence comes from Triticum aestivum, assembly GCF_018294505.1. Taxonomy (NCBI): domain Eukaryota; kingdom Viridiplantae; phylum Streptophyta; class Magnoliopsida; order Poales; family Poaceae; genus Triticum; species Triticum aestivum. The sequence goes on from NC_057795.1 coordinate 337,350,702, forward strand.
TTGTTCAAGGATGTTAGTCTCGCAGATGAAGCCGTGGTAGATGGTGGCCAATGTATATCTGTTGGGGTTAGGCCAAGCTCTCACCGTGATTTGGGAGATGACAAGAACCGGATTGCAAAAGGGTCTAAGTTCGAAACCTTCTTGGAATTGAAGATGTGGCTCGACAACTACTCGGTTATGCATTATCGTCCACACAAGGTGGTGCACTCGGACGTCAATGTGCGCTACACGGTTGCATGTGCATGTGAAGATGAAATATGTCCGTGGATTGTGCGTGCAAGACCATGGAAAGGAGGTCCCACTTGGCACGTAGTGAGTTGTGTGCCAACTCACATGTGCCAAGGCAAAAGGGTGGATGGCAAGATTGTGTCCCAAGACCACAAACAACTCACGTCCGAGTTCATCACTTACAGGCTCTCCAACTCAATATCCACACTTCCAACAATGAGCGTCCAACATGTCATTGACCTTGTGAAAGCCATCTTTCATTACAAGGTGAAGTACAGTAAGGCATGGAAGGCGAAGCAAGCCGCATTTAAGATGTTGTATGGTACTTGGGAGGAAGCATACAACCGAATCCCTAGATTGTTGTTAGCCATGGCCGCAACAAACCCGGGTATGGTTCATGTGGTCAAGCCTGATGGGCACCAAACAACGGTTCATGAAGGAACGAAAGTCCGAGTATTTGGCCGTGCATTTTGGGTGTTCGAGCAATGCGTGAGGGCTTTCGAACACTGTAGGCCGGTCATCGCCATTGATGGCACATTCTTGTCCGGACAATACAAGGGCACCTTGTTGGTTGCGATAGCAAGTGATGCCAATAACCAGGTGTTGCCACTGGCATTTGCTTTGGTTGAGGTGGAGAACAATGACATCTGGGAGTGGTTTTTGCGTCTTTTGAGGACGAAGGTGTTACCTGCTTAGAGGGAAATTTGTGTCATATCGGATCGGAATCAAGGTATTCTTAACGCGGTGGAGATTGACATTCCCGGGCATGCTCCGTTGCACCATCGATGGTGCATGAGGCACTTTTGTTCGAACTTCTATAGGGCATGTGGCCCTAAGGAGTTGGCCGATGATCTTCGAGATTGTTGTCTCACTTTCTCTGACAAGCGCTTCACCACTTTGTACAACAAATTGCTTGCACACAAAAAACTCGATCTCGGGGGTCAAGACTTTCTCAATAGGCACATTCAATACCGAAACAAGTGGGCACGTGCTTTTGATGAAGATGGCCGGAGATACGGTCAAATGACAAGCAATATGGTCGAATGCTTCAATAGGGTGCTCAAAGGTGTACGTGGATTACCCGTGACGGCAATAGTTCAATACACATTTGACAAGATGAATGCGTACTTTGTAAAGTACTCGATGGAAATGGATGCACAGATAGCGGGTGAGAACCCGCGCAAGTACAAGTACAAGTTCCCACCCAAGGTTGATGAATGGTTGGTATTTCAATCATGGAAGGCGGACTCAGAAGAAGCTATATTATATGACAACGAAGAGTGGAAGTACAAAGTGAAAGAGCCAGGAGGAACCACAAATGATGGCCTCCAACATGGAAGTCGGGCTTTCAAGGTGTCGTTAACACAATGTGATTGCTCTTGCGGGAGGCCATTGTTGCTTCATCTCCCATGCTCACACTTGTATACCGCCCGTCGCATTAGGAATGTGGACATCAATCACCCACGCACCGTGAGGGAGTCGGAGTTCTCAATCATGACGGTCAAGAAAACATGGGCTCCCTGCTTTCACCCATATCTTGACCAATCACAATGGCCGGAGTACCATGGTTTTCAACTATGGCCGGATCTGGAGTTGAAGGTTGTTAAACGGGGTAGACATAATACAAAGCGTCTTAGAGGCGACATGGACGGATGGGGCCATGGTGGCCGCCGCGAAGCGGGCAATGACCAATTCCAAGAGCCTCGTGAGAGCTCCCGTTGTGGGGAGTGCAAAGGTCATGGCCACAACAAAACAAAATGTAAAACCAAGGAAAAGGTCCAAGAAAAATGATGCAAGCACAAGCCAGCAATGAGCTACAGAAGGAAGCCAACCAAGTGGTAGCCAACCAAGTGGTAGCCAACAAGTGCCAAGCCAACCAAGTGGTAGCCAACAAGTGCCAAGCCAACCAAGTGGTATCCAAAGAGGATCTAGGCAACAAAGAGGTCGGCAACTAGGACTTACAAGAGGGCGTGGTGGTGGTAGAGCTCGTGGTGGTGGTGTAGGCCGTGGTGGTGGTAGAGCTCGTGGTGGTGGTGTAGGCCGTGGTGGTGGTAGAGCTCGTGGTGGTGGTCTTGGCCATGGTGACGGTCTTGGCCGCGGTGATGGTCTTGGCCTTGGTGGTGGACTTGGCCGTGGTGATGGACAGGGACAAGGTCGTTATAGAGGAATGTTTGGATACCTCGATGGACCACGTATGTTGCTCACTAACTATAATGTTTCATATGTTTTTGTAGGATCGAAAGTATGTCTAGAGGGGGGTGATTAGACTACTTGACCAAATAAAAACTTATCCTTTTCCCAATTTTAGTCTTTGGCAGATTTTAGCTATCTTAGCACAAGTCAAGCAATAAAAAAAATCAAGCAAGCATGCAAAGAGTATATGAGCAGCGGAAAGTAAAGCATGCAACTTGCAAGAATGTAAAGGGAAGGGTTTGGAGAATTCAAACGCAATTGGAGACACGGATGTTTTTGTCGTGGTTCCGATAGGTGGTGCTATCGTACATCCACGTTGATGGAGACTTCAACCCACAAAGGGTAACGGTTGCGCGAGTCCAAGGAAGGCTCCACCCACGAAGGGTCCACGAAGAGGCAACCTTGTCTATCCCACCATGGCCGTCGCCCACGAAGGACTTGCTTCACTAGCGGTAGATCTTCATGAAGTAGGCGATCTCCTTGCCCTTACAAATTCCTTGGTTCAACTCCACAATCTTGTTGGAGGCTCCCAAGTGACACCTAGCCAATCTAGGAGACACCACTCTCCAAGAAGTAACAAATGGTGTGTTGATGATGAACTCCTTGCTCTTGTGCTTCAAATGATAGTCTCCCCAACACTCAACTCTCTCTCGCAGGATTTGGATTTGGTGGAAAGAAGGTTTGAGTGGAAAGCAACTTGGAGAAGGCTAGAGATCAATATTCATATGGTAGGAATGGAATATCTTTGCCTCAACACGTGAGTAGGTGGTTCTCTCTCAGAAACAGCAAGTTGGAAGTGTAGGTTTGTTCTGATGGCTCTCTCCATGAATGAAGAGGAGGTGGAGGGGTATTTATAGCCTCCACACAAAATCTAACCACTACACACAACTTGCCAAACTCGGTGGGACCGAATTGAGAAACTCGGTCGGACCGATTTAGCAAATCTAGTGACCGTTAGGATTTTCGGTGGGACCGACATGCAACTCGGTAGGACCGATATGGTTAGGGTTAGGGCATAACGTAATCTCGGTGAGACCGATTACACAAACTCGGTGAGACCAATTTTGGTAATAAGCTAACCAGAGAGTTGGTCAGGTAAACTCGGTGGGACCGGTTCGCTCATTTCGGTGAGACCGAAATGTTACAAAAAGGAAACAGGGAGTTTACATTGCAATCTCGATGGGACCGATCGCTCATCTTGGTGGTACCAAAATGTTACGAAGGGAAACAGAGAGATTACAATCCCATCTCGGTGAGACCGAGATCCCTATCGGTGAGACCGACTTGCCTAGGGTTTGTGGCAGTGGCTATGACATCTGAACTCGGTGGCGCCGGGTAGAAAGAATCGATAGGGCCGAGTTTGACTTTTGGTTTAGGTCATATGTGGATGTGAGAAAGTTGTTGAGGGTTTTGGAGCAAGGAACTCATTAAGCAACACCTCATCCCTCCTTGATAGTATTGGCTTTTCCTATAGACTCAATGTGATCTTGGATCACTAAAATATAAAATGTAGAGTCTTGAGCTTTTGAGCTTGAGCCAATCCTTTTATCCTTAGCATTTTGAGGGATCCACTTTTCTCATCCATGTCATGCCATTCATTAAGCTTTTCCTGAAATATTCATATTGGAATGATGTTAGCTCAATGAGCATATGTTGTTAGGAATTACCAAAACCACCTAGGGATAGTTGCACTTTCAATCTCCCCCTTTTTGGTAATTGATGACAACATATAGATCAAAGCTTCGACAAATGATAATAGGAGTGAAAAACATAGTCGCTTTGAGAGGTATGTGATAAGCAAGAGCTCCCCCTAAATTTGTGCATAGTTTAAGATTTGCTTTGGTCTGCAAATGCACAAAGAGTTAGGCTCATGGGTTACTCTTCCATGTCACATACATCTTGGTGGAGCGCTCAAAATGATAATGATTGAATACATGCACTCATCACCAAGCAAAGTGAATGACCATATAGAGATAAGTGGGATAATGTCATCCAACAAGCATAAATGTAGCATATGATCAAACACATGATCATCCAAGTATCACACAGACATAAAGTATCTCAAACAAGCGAATAAAGTTCAACCACCAAGGCAAGAGAGAATAAAAAGCAACACTCTCTCTCGAAGCCTATGATCTATGCATTTTTCTTCCCCTTTGGCAACAAGTTACCAAAAAGTTCATAGAAAATGCATAGCACTAGATCGACACTCAGGCTTGATCTTCAGGTGGTGGTGTAGAGATGGCTTCTTGGACGAAAACTTCAGTAGATGTGGATGGAGTTGGAGGTGTAGGTGCTGGAGCTGGTTGCACTGGAGCTGTAGCTGGTGCAGATGAAGTGGCTCTGGTGTCTGTCACTGGCACTGCAGCTGATCTCTGAGCTCTAGGCACTCTGGCAAATGCATCAGTAGTTTTCTTGCCCTTCCTCTCCTGCATATCATCCTGAAGCTGCTCAATAACAGACTGGATCTCAGTTACCTTCACATCCAAGTCATAGAACTTCTGCTCCATGATCCTCTCCAGGCTCTCCTGGTTTTGAGTCAAGGTGGCCAGCCCCTTCTCAATCCTCAGAGTGGATGCAATCAAGTAGCCTAGTTAATCTTGTTTGCTCTTCAAAAAGTACTGAGATGCCTCTTCCATTGTTGGCATCTTGGTAGCCTTCTCTGTCCTTGCCTTCTCCTTCTTTGCTTGAGCATGCACAGAAGATGGTTCATCTTCATCCATAACCACTTGGTTGTCCTCAAAGTCTGGATAGATAGGCATGTGATTCTTGTCCAACAAGTATGTGCCTATGCCCATCTTGGAGTTAATCAGCTCCTGGATCTGTGGGGCATACCCACAACTTCTCTTTTGGTCAGCTGTTGTCCTCTTGATAGTCTCAACTATGAGGCTCATGACCTTGAATTTCTGTGGCACATCAAATAAGTGTAGCAAGTTTATTGCATGGCCTCTGATCATGTTGTGGTCACCTGACTTAGGCAAGAGAGTATGCCTAAGGATCCAGTTGATGGTTGGCAGTCCTGACAGAAGGTAATGTACTGATCCAAATTTATGTGTCTCAACTGCAGCATCTGGGATCTCCTTGTACATATGTGCCATTGTGTTGTGATCCATCTTCTTCTTGGCATAGACATCCAAGTCATCTTCTTTCTCCTTAGGTGCATCGATCAGATTTTCCCATTCTTCAATTGTTGATTGGTACCTAGTACCTTCAGACATCCATACTATCCTGCCATCTGGATAGAAGTGTGCTGCGGAGTAGAATTGCATTATGAGTTCATCATTCCACTTTGTGAGCTTCTGCCCAACAAAGTCTGCAACTCCACAAGCACTGAAACTGTCATACCCACCAGGATAGTGTTCCTCATTCTCCTTCATGTAGGTCCAGTCCACCCACCTCATGTCACACACTATAGGCTTCTTGTCCAGCAATACTGTCTCATAGAAATCCTGCTGTTCCTTAGTATGGAACCTATAGTCAATAGCCTTCCTTCTCCTGATTGCATAAGGATCAGACAACCTCCACTGTCCGAGGCTTGCATCCTTTCTCAGCTCCATGTTCTTAGCCACAGGATGAGCATCATTATGATCTGGAATCTTTGGCTTCAACTTTCTCAAGACATGCTCTTCATCATCTTCCTCTTCAGCAATAGTCTCAGGCACTGGGGCCTTGTTCTTGTCAGCAGCAGATATGTTTCTGGTATTCCACTTTGGTGCAATCATGGGCGAGGCAGCTTTGGGTGCTTCTTTAGGCTTTGATGAAGCAGCCCCTGACCTAATAGCATCATCCATAAGCTTATGAGCCTTGGGTGCTGGAGCAGCAACCTCTTCTTCTTATTTCTCAGAGTCTCTCCTCATAGAGGGATTGCCAAGAACTTTGGCAGTAGTGGTTCTGACTCTCTTTTTCTTTTTGTCTTGACCAGCAGCTTCATCTTCTAACTCAATAGTAAACTTCATGGTTTCTCCAGTGGCAACCTTCCTGGGTTTGGAAGTGGGAATCCTTCTTGCAGGTGCCTTCTTCTGCACTCCTGGCTTAGTGGATGCAGCTGAGCCATACTCCTTTTTGAGCACTTTCTTCTTGGAAGTGGCCTCATCCTCAACTGCCACATAGTCTTCATCCTCAGATTCTGAGGTTTTCTTCTTTCTGGCCCTGGTGGCAGCTTTGGGTAAGTTGCTTGGGGTGCTCCTGCTACCATCATCAGAGGTGCTAAAGGGACTAGTGCCCACACTCATCTGAATTTGCTCCTCTTCCCTGTTCTGGCTGTCACTTTGATCAGACATGTTGCAAACACTGACTGCAGACCCTATGAATAGATATAGATGAGATAGAGTGGATGAGCATCACAAAATACAGAGGTTTTTTTTGCAAAAGAATGATTCAAAAACTTAGTTTTAGTTTTCCACAGAAAGCATTTCGGATCAACCGATTTACAAACTCGGTGATACCGAAGCAGCTTTTGGAACCTAAACTAGTGAACTCAGTCAGACCGAGTCACAGTTCGGTGGCATCGAGACTGCTAGGGTTGCACAAAGTCCTGAACTCGGTCACACTGATTTGCAATTCTCTGTCAGACCGAGAATCACTTGTGCAATGGCCTTAGCCGAATCGGTGGAACCGAGTTCTACAACTCAGTGGGTCCGAGATGGTTTCGGCGGAAACCTAACCCTAAATTTTCAATTCATCTCTAATCTATGGAGTGTTTTGACTGGATAGAATAGTTTCAATCGTGGCAAGATTCATGACGAACACAATGTGCTAGGAATCGGACGGGGATAGCACAGTGATCGAGTCCATACCCTAGTTCGGCGATGAACTCGCTACGGCGGCAACGGCGGGGATGATTTCCGTTGACGGTGGCGAAGACCGGCGACTGGAGGTGGCCGGCGACGAGGAGGATGATTCGGAGACCCTGGAGGCAGAGCGAGCTATGCGCGGGCGAAGGAGTTTGGAGAAAGTTTCCAAATTTTTGCCCGTGGGTATATATAGCCCGACCCTGTCGGTGTGACCGAGTGGAACAACTCGGTGGCACCGAGATGCATAACTGTTGACAGTTACAGCAACTCGGTATGACCGAAAAGTTCAAATCGGTTGCACCGAGATTGAAAACCTAGATCGACTTAGTGATCTTGGTATGACCGAAATGGAAGAATCGGTCGGACCGAGACACACAAAGAAGTTTTGGAAGTTTAAGTCTATGGCAAATCGGGGACTCCGAGTGCTCCTCACATAGAGTGGTTCAAATCTGACTTGATCAAATTTTGTGATGTAGCATGAATAGAGTTTGAGACAAGAAAAGCATAGATAGCTAGAGAAGGTTCTTAGGCATTCTTGTCCATCCACTTGGCAAAACAAAAAGAAACCAATCAATCAAAACAACAAGTGGATGTCCTCGAATGAGTGAAATATGCAACCAACATGCTCACACAATAAAATGCCAAATGAAATATGTGGCAAAGCATGCACAACCAATTCTAGCATCTATCAAACAATTGGCGATGACTAGGTCATCTATATATGGGTATACTGACTTAGGAGTCAAATGAGAACATTTGATCATAGGTCACACTCATCGTTTAAGCTCAAGTGGGGTTACCACTTTTACATAATGCATTGATGTGTTCACACCATTAGAGTTGGTTTGACTCAATTCTTAGAGTTAAGCTCCCCCTAGATGAGAGATCCCCCCTTAGAGGGATGAACTAACCTTGGGTTTTGTCGATGATGACTTCATGTAGGTGTTGAAGATGTGGATGCTCAATGTTGATGTAGATAATTTGGAGCAATCCTTTGGAGTGAGTTGCACTTTCAATACCTACACGGGTTAGTCCCACAAGGAACAAACAAGGATATCCATAGACATAGAGTGATGCACACACAAGATAATGTCTATGAAAGCATTAGGTTACCTTGTCCCTTGTCTTACCAACAAGAGGGTTTGTGACTCCTTGAACTAGTGCAAGATGTGGAAGTTGATTGCACTTGTTGTTGCCAAAATGATATGAGTGAAGTATGTTGGCGGAGTCACCCTCAAGGACTCTCTAGTTCTTCTTCTTCGGGATCCACATCATCTTGATGGGAATCCTTAGAGTTGTAGTTGTACTTGATGAAGTAGAGCTTGATGTAGTCTTGGGAACCCACTTGACCAAGCCCTTAGGAGCTTCTTCAAATGCATCAATCTCCTCTTGAAGCTTGTCCTTGCCTTTTTGCTTGTGGTCTTGTGGTGGAAGATCATCTTGAGCTTGTGTCCCCTTGAAGGAAGTAGGATCATACTTCTCTTGTTGAGGAACAAACTTCGTCTTGGGGTATTGATCTTCTTCCCACTCAACTCCATTGGCATTGAACTTTTGTTCAAAACCAACACCTTTGTTCTTCCGGTGCCTTCCTTGCTTGCGTACAATTTCCTCAAATTGCTTACTCCCGGCAAGGCTCTTGTAAACTCCTTTCTCTATAATTCCCTTCAATAAGCTATTTTCTTGCTCAAGTGTAACTTGGCTAAGAGAATCATTAGTGGAATCAAGAGAACTATTAGAAGCAACAACATTGGATTTAGCATGATTATTGTTACTACTAGAGGAAGAATCCTTCTTGTTCTTGTTAGTGGACTTGACTTGAGGCATGTAAGTAGATAAGAGTAAACGCTTGGGAATGTAAGAAGAACTTTTCTTACGGAGATCATCATTGATTGCCTTTAAGAACTCATGCTCTTGCTCAAGGTTGAGCTTTTCAAAGCGTAACTTCTCATGAGTCCTTAAAAGTTCTCGATGATCTTCTAAGATAGTTTCATGAGCTAACTTAAGAGTGTTTAGTTCTTTAGTTAGAAGCTCAATCTTCTCCTTATCATTGTCATTCGTCTTGTCTTGATTAGCATGATTAATTGACGTTTCATCATAGTATTCATCACTAGAGTTGTCAACAAGTAAATCATCATCACCTAGCAAGTCATCTTCATCACTATTGAAATCAACATACTCGGGGTGTGTTACCTTTGGGACTTTAGCCATGAAGCATCTTCCAAGTCCTTCGTTTGGTGAATCAAATATGTCGTAGGAGTTGGTTGACACAAGTGCTAGACCGGCAACACCTTCATCTTGAGTATATTTAGAGTCGGAGTGATAGCTTCTCTCGGAGTGATTGTCAGAGTCGGAGCCGGATACCCATTCACCAACATGATCTTGATGTCTTCGTTTTGTGTAGCTCCTTGATGACTTGTCCTTCCTTTCCGAATCCTTTCTTCTCCGAGATGTTCTTCGTTCATAACGATCATCTCTACTCCTCCTCTCTCTTGGTGGTGATTCTTCTCTTCTACTTCTCCTCTTGGGTGATTCTTCTCTTCTTTTGTAGGGTGTCGTACACTCATTGGAATAGTGTCCGGGTCTCCCACAATTGTAGCAATTGCGCTCTCGACTAGAAGATCTTTTGTCATTGTAGGACCTTGACTTGGAGCTTCTCTCTTTGCTCCTATTCTTGTAGAACTTGTTGAAGTTCTTCACCATTAAGCTCAATTCTTCATTGAAGGTTTGTTTCTCACTTGATGATGTAGGGGATTCACATGAGGCTTTGTAAGCACCACTTGACTTGTTGTGAAGTTCCTCCTTATCCTTGAGTGACATCTCACGAGCAACAATTCTTCCAATGACTTCTGTTGGCTTGAGATATTTGTAATTGGGCATCATTTGGATCAATGTGCACACGGTATCATATTTTCCGTCCAAAGCTCTTAGGATCTTCTTGATGATGAATTTGTCGGTCATCTCTTCACTTCCTAAGCCGGCAATCTCATTTGTGATAAGAGCAAGCCTAGAGTACATTTCAGCGACACCTTCACCATCCTTCATTTTGAACTTGTCAAGTTGACTTTGGAGCACATCCAACTTGGATTCCTTGACGGAGTCGGTACCTTCATGCATATCAATCAAAGTATCCCAAATTTTCTTTGCATTCTCAAGACGGCTGATTTTGTTGAATTCTTCGGGGCACAATCCATTGAAGAGGATATCACAAGCTTGAGCGTTGTATTGCAACATCTTCAACTCTTCCGTGCTAGCTTCACGGTTCGGTTCTCTCCCATCAAAGAATTCACCTTGCAAGCCAATACACACAATAGCCCAAACGGCGGGGTTATGTCCAAGAATATGCATTTTCATCTTATGCTTCCAACCAGCAAAATTAGTACCATCAAAGTAAGGACCTCTACGGTGATAATTTCCCTCGCTAGACGCCATACTCTCCTAGGTTGTGAAACCAAGGCTATGACCACCAAAAGCTATGGAAATCAAAGCAAATGGAGACCAAAGCTCTGATACCACTTGTAGGATCGAAAGTATGTCTAGAGGGGGGGGTGATTAAACTACTTGACCAAATAAAAACTTATCCTTTTCCCAATTTTAGTCTTTGGCAGATTTTAGCTATCTTAGCACAAGTCAAGCAATCTTAACATAATTCAAGCAAGCATGCAAAGAGTATATGAGCAGCGGAAAGTAAAGCATGCAACTTGCAAGAATGTAAAGGGAAGGGTTTGGAGAATTCAAACACATTTGGAGACACGGATGTTTTTGTCGTGGTTCCGATAGGTGGTGCTATCATACATCCACGTCGATGGAGACTTCAACCCACGAAGGGTAACGGTTGCGCGAGTCCACGGAGGGCTCCACCCACGAAGGGTCCACGAAGAAGCAACCTTGTCTATCCCACCATGGCCGTCGCCCACGAAGGACTTGCCTCACTAGCGGTAGATCTTCACGAAGTAGGCGATCTCCTTGCCCTTACAAACTCCTTGGTTCAACTCCACAATCTTGTCGGGGGCTCCCAAGTGACACCAAGCCAATCTAGGAGACACCACTCTCCAAGAAGTAACAAATGGTGTGTTGATGATGAACTTCTTGCTCTTGTGCTTCAAATGATAGTCTCTCCAACACTCAACTCTCTCTCACAGGATTTGGATTTGGTGGAAAGAAGGTTTGAGTGGAAAGCAACTTGGAGAAGGCTAGAGATCAAGATTCATATGGTAGGAATGGAATATCTTGGCCTCAACACATGAGTAGGTGGTTCTCTCTCAGAAACAGCAAGTTGGAAGTGTAGGTTTGTTCTGATGGCTCTCTCCATGAATGAAGAGGAGGTGGGGGGGTATTTATAGCCCCCACACAAAATCTAACCGTTACACACAACTTGCCAAACTCGGTGGGACCAAATTGAGAAACTCGGTCGGACCGATTCAGCAAATCTAGTGACCGTTAGGATTTTCGGTGGGACCGACATGCAACTCGGTAGGACCGATATGGTTAGGGTTAGGGCATAATGTAATCTCGGTGAGAGCGATTATGCAAACTCGATGAGACCGATTTTGGTAATAAGCTAACTAGAGAGTTGGTCAGGTAAACTCAGTGGGACCGGTTTGCTCATTTCGGTGAGACCGAAATGTTACGAAAATGAAACAGGGAGTTTACATTGCAATCTCGGTGGGACCGATCGCTCATCTCGGTGGTACCGAAATGTTACGAAGGGAAACAGAGAGATTACAATCCCATCTCGGTGAGACCGAGATCCCTATCGGTGAGACCGACTTGCCTAGGGTTTGTGGCAGTGGCTATGACATCTGAACTCGGTGGCGCCGGGTAGAAAGAATCGGTAGGGCCGAGTTTGACTTTTGGTTTAGGTCATATGTGGATGTGAGAAAGTTGTTGAGGGTTTTAGATCATACCACTAAGCACTGTGGAGCAAGAAACTCATTAAACAACACCTCATCCCTCCTTGATAGTATTGGCTTTTCCTATAGACTCAATGTGATCTTGGATCACTAAAATATAAAATGTAGAGTCTTGAGCTTTTGAGCTTGAGCCAATCCTTTTATCCTTAGCATTTTGAGGGATCCACTTTTATCATCCATGCCATGCCATTCATTGAGCTTTTCCTGAAATATTCATCATGGAATGATGTTAGCTCAATGAGCTATATGTTGTTAGGAATTACCAAAACCACCTAGGGATAGTTGCACTTTCAGTTTTGTTTTTCATATGTTCTTGTTGCACATGTTCTTCCATTTGTTTTTATTGTCTTTACTGACCATTATGTTTCACTCATTGTAGGTATGGCGGCTTCCCAACCCAACAAACCAACAATGAGGGAGGATGGCGAAGATGAGATGGTGGGATGGTGGGAGAAGGTTGCGAAGAAGCTTAGAGATGAGGATGAAGCTGCACTAAACAAGAAGAAGGAAGAGGAGCTTGAGAAGAAGAGGAAGGAAAGAGAGAGAGTGACACATGCGATGTGGGCTAGGGAGCAAGCGTTGGTGAGGAAATGTGAGGAGGCACAGAAGAAGCGTCAAAAGGATTTTGAAGAAAGAACCATGAAACTTTGGGCATTTGCAGCTGAAAAAGAGGAGAGGAAGAACAAGATATTCATGGAGAGGGTGGTTAAGGAGGCCCACCTCATAAGGAAAAGGGAGGAGGAAGGGGAAGAAGAGAGGAACAAGAAGAAGGGAAAGGGGCCTTGCTCTACGCAATAGAGCTATATCATCTTCAACTTCAACTTGCTTGTGGACGATGATCGTGTTATCCTCTAAACTATGCTCTTCGATTTGGTTGTGAACAACTATGTGTAATGACCTACTATGACTCCTCCTCGATTTGGTTGTGAACTAATATGAGTAATGACCTACTATGCCTCCTCCTCGATTTGGTTGTGAACTACTATGTGTCGTGAAGTACTATGTATTTCCTCCTAAATTTGGTTGTATGAACTACTCCTCAAGTTGAAGTACTATGTGTTATGAACTACTATGTGTAGTGAAGTACTTTGTGCATATGTTGTCTTCACAGTTCTTTGCTTGCTATGTATCAATACTACTTCACATCATCTTACTATGTCTGCATATGCAAAAAAATTCAACTGCCCGGACAAACCAAACTGGCGGTACACCCGATGTGGCAGGTGAAGCTCAACCGCCCAGTTGCATATGAGTGGGCACCACATATGCCAGAGATCCCTATCCCTAGTGCACATCGGATTCAGCCTGAACTCTATAGGGTTACCAAAACTCTCTCCTTTTCCATACGGCTCCCATTCCACCTGCAAAATGGGATAGAATGCAAAATTGATATCGAGTTACGATAGAAGCATGATAATCACTTATGCAATGTCGATTCACCTGCTCAGGCGTGATCGCGTCCAGCTCGCTCTTGTACAACTTGTACATGACCGACGGATCATCCGTCGTCTCATTTAACACATCCCACTTATAAGCCCAAGTGGGGTGCCGTAGTGGGTCGTGTTTGTCGTCCCAATCCTCGTACTTCACGGTCTTCGACCGTCCAACCGGCAAACGCTTCCAGCTCCATATGGAAAGTGCGAGCATACAACCACCAATACCTACAGATGGCCTACAACACCAGCTGAACATAAAAGAGAACATGCCAGTGTCACCAAACCCCAACTCCATTTGCTATCGAAGACGGTCAATGCCTTCAGCCACATCCATGGAGCATTCTTGCATGTGCCATTAGCAAACATAGTCCTGGATATCAGGTACCACATGTAGACACGAGCATATGTCTTCACCATGTCCTCATTAGCATCCTCAGGGCAAGTACCAAAGTTGGATGTAATCCACGTGAAAGGAGCACCAGCTGCGACTCTTTCCTTCTTCTTGTCTTCTGCTTTTGGTTCTCGAGGCTCCGGAGGAACCATACCGATAAGGGCATGCATCTGTGCGCACCACCCATCAGAATTGGTGTTCATACATAAAGGGTTCCCATCAATAGGAAGACCGGTGATCATAGCCATATCCTGGAACGTCACGGTCATCTCCCTGGTCCGAAGATGGAAAGTGTGTGTCTCCGGCCTCTAATGATCAATAAGCGCAGTGAGTGCCGCAGCATTGTTGGGTGGCGTCGTCCGACAGACCAACTGAATGAAAAGGAGAAGTCCTGTCTCCCTTACATACGGTGTGCACCGCTCATCATAGCGCATCCACCCAAGGGTGACCCCGTGAGACCGAAGCTTCAAAGGTGCAAGCTCCTACAAACAAACAAACAAATCATTACATATGGTGCATTTGTGTTTGAAATAAACATGAAATTCATAACACTGGCAACTTTCATTATTACCCGCTGTTCCACCGACATAGCATACGACCGGTGTTGTTTGTCCCAGTGATCATCGAGAAGCCAAACCATCCTAACAATTTTAAAAAAACTTTCTTGTCAAAACAATTATCTTTTGAATACAAATAAACTAAACTACGCCTACTAGATGCAAAATTCAAAGCATATGTATCCAAAGCATTCTTGTCAAAACAAATATAAGTTCAACACAAATAAACTAAACTAGGCCTACTTCATACAAATATATTTTCCATAGAAATAACATGTCAACCTATGTATCCAACCATATTTTTTCGAAAAAATAAACTAAACTAGGGTTCCCGAAATCAAACAAACAAGAGTTCTAATAGATGCAAGATTATAAACATGCAAGATTCTAATCTAATCAAATCAAACAAAGGTTCCCCAAATCTTCAAAATAGTATATTTTCTATGGATAGAAAGAATGGGATCGGAGGAGAGTACCTTCTAGGATGGATTGGTGACGAAATCCACGGACCAAATCGTCGGATTTGAAGGATTTGGGAGAGGGGATTGAGAGGGGGAGTGGATAGGGCCGCCACCGCGGCTTCTTTTGTTCTTCTGTAACTGCTGCAATGGGGTGGGTGGGGGAGGAGAGGGCCGCCGCGGCTGGATATAACTCACAGTGCAGCGTCCGACGGCTAGGTGCTGCACATTACATGTGTGGCGCCTAGCTCCGAGGCGTTGCACAACTGGGTGCGGGGCCCAGGGCGTGCAACGCCCGCGAGCTAGACGCTGCACCGGGTGTGGTGCCGGTGTGGCAGGCGCTACACAAAAGGGCCAGGGGAGTGAAGTAGTTTCACACCCAGTTCATTTTGTGAATTGATTTTGTCCGGAGGTCAAAATTGTCAAATTTGCCTCCACCGGCTCCCCTTGAGCCAAGCGGCTCAGATTCTCTAACTTGCTTATAGCAAGTCAGAGGCAGCTGGATGCCGTTTCTTCTCCATCATGTGTCCCCTGCTCTGTTTCATGTTTCCTTCCCTCACACAACACAGTTCAGCCAGGCCAGCCCACATAAGCGACAAGGGAGGCCCATTCGGGAGCAAACAGCCCAGCTGCAGCGACAAGTGCATCTATGGACAGTTAACTGAATGTAAACAGCAGAATAGAACAGAACATATTTAGACTGGATAGAAACCTGTAAAAATACTCCGTTTTCAACCAGAATTCAACCAAAATCAACCAGAATACAAACATTAGTCATGATACAAATAACCATAATAACCTCCAACAAAATATAGTACTAGAGCTGCAGGTTCTACACAAAAGAACACCATTTTGCGGTGTTTTTCACAAATTTCTTCAAGCTGAACATATTCAGGCCAAAAGAAGAAGATGGACTATCTTCTTCTTGTCATGAAATAGGAACCTAAAGAAGATCTCCAAAATCCATATCATCAATTCCATTAGAACCCTGCAAAGAAAGAGGATCAAAATGAAACGTTGGAATAGAATAGTAGTTTAGAGAAGATACAACAACATTTAAAGTACCATTAGCAAGTCTGTGTAGCTCCTGAATGCATTGCTGGCATTATTAGCATTTTCAGTTGTTGCTTGAGTTTCTCCACCAACTTGATTCTCTTTCTCTTGTTGCTGCACAAAGAAACCCAACAAATTTATATATGATGTAGTAATAAATAAGTACACTAAATTGCAAGAATTTTCAGCAACATACGCTAGATTCCTTTGGGTCTTTCTTTTTCTACTTGCATGTCTTCTCGATCCAAGGTTTATGTCTCTTTGAACTTTTCGGTTGAACCTCTTTTTTCTTGAGGCGTGCAGAACTAAGCAAACCCTCATCTTGTTGAACATTAGGCTGCACATTAGAGTATTCACTCAAAATACTTCTAGATATCCTCAGTTTTTCCCGTACTTGCTTGGCAAGGATGTCCAATGCATTGTCCACCAACAAGATACATTCCGGATCGCTTGCGGCTTCACTTGCAAAATCATGAAATTTGTGAGAAACAAACTTGTACCGCAACATAGCATCCAATTTTGGATCTTCAATTATATCCCTTCCTTTGGTATCTTGTATAGTTCCAGATTTTGCTTCTCGGGTCCATCTCTTTAAAAGATAATGGTTTGGCAATAACTTGATATTCATCAAGTCAAGAACTTTTAAAGCATGCGCACACAATACTCCGGTCCTTTTAAACTGAAAACAGCTACAAGAAGTCGTTTGCTCCAAAGGATCACCGACAACTATGCGCTCTAGTTCGGAACTCAAATCACCATTACCCCTCACAATTGTAACAGCATATGTATTATCTCCATCCAATGCTCTACTACATGCAGCCATGGATCTTCTATATTCAGATTTGAATGCTTCAAATATGGTCGGTGTGTAAGCTTCGCTTGTTTGCAACAACATAGGAGTCTCCATCCCTATTCTAGGCAGTTTTTTAGTAGCTTCAAATTCTGCATCTAGCTCCTTGTTTCTTTTTCCTTGCACAACCCTTTCAAAATGTTTTAAGAAGCGAATGATGTCAAAATCTGATTTGAGATGTTTTTTCAAATCACTATTGAAACTCTCACTTAATTGTGTGCTTCTCATTCCCAATGTGAAAACATCCCTCATGTAACATTCAGTCCACTTTTCTTTTAACTTGTAGATGCTATCTAGCCATGAGGCCTTCTTCTTATCCACCTTATTTCTCATGATGTCAAATGCCTCTTCAAAGGCTGCCTTGTCCTCAATATTATACATACAAGCGCTGAAATCTAAGAGGATATGAGGTTCTTCATCTTCCTCTTTTTTTGATTCTTCAACTTTGCTATTGCACAAGTGCTTGACGGCATTTTGCATGATGTGGTAGGTGCACAAGCCATGCCATGCTTGGGTGAAAACATCTCCAACAGCCAATCCCATTGCCGTGTCTTGATCGGTAAATATAGCTCTAGGTTGCTTTCCGTTGTGTGCCTCTACAAAAGCCTCAAATAACCATTTGAAAGAGCCACGTGTTTCATCAAACAAAAGAGCAGCACCAAAAATAACGGTCTCTCTAAAATGATTGAATCCGACGAAAACACCAAAAGACCTATATTCTTTGTTTGTGCCTCCATAGTTAACCCAAAATGACCATGCCTCAGCCAAGTCTGTGAATTTCTGACCAACTTGAGGTAAGGATGTACGAATCACATTCTCCCTGCACCAAAATAAATATATAGGTAATTCCAATGTAAGCCTAACTTGCTATAGATCTAGATGTCAGCAAAGGAATTCCAGTGTAAGCCTAACTTACTTGTTGGTTTCTGCCATTATCTCTTAATTTGAAGACGTGAACTCAATAATTACTGCAGGAATCATGAACAAATACAAGTAAGAAAATTTCCAATTTGTGAAGAAAATACAAGACTAAGAGGGGAGATTTGTGGTTGCTACCTGTAATCTAGAAGGAGGAGGAGGAGGAACGATGGCTGGAATCGATCGCCAGAAGTTTTCCTCGATCGGCCAGCTGATTTCTTTGGAGTTGCCGCAACGATCGTCCAAAGCTGAGACAGCGCGCGACAGAGCAGCGCAGCACACGTTTCCCCGCCAAAATCCTCTAGTGCTCCCGCCTGAAGTTTTGTTTTCCTGTTGAAGTAGGCCTTTAGGTGGGCTATGAAATCTGGGCTGGGCTGCTTATTTTAGGCTGAGTGAGGGATCGAAAGAAGCAGCCGACCGATCGAGAACGAGCGGCATCTGGCGTGCGCTGGGCTGCCTCTGACTTGCTATAAGCAAGTTAGAGAATCTGAGCCGTGAGCCAAGCCCCGCCGCCTTCCCTCGGGTCTCCACCCAGCAACCGTCGCGGTAGAGGACGCCGGAGGTGCGGAGGAGCTTCGCGCGGGGCTCAGCAGGATTTCTCTGGAATTTTGCGGGGATCGGATGGGCAAGAAATCACAAGGAAATTGAGCAGATTTTGATTCGGTAGGACAGTTCGGTACAAACTCGTTCGAGTTTGGGACGGGAGGACGGACGAAGACGGACTATATATACAGAAGAAGAGGAAGTAGATCGGAGAGAGAGAACGGATCGGAAGTTATTTCTTGGCAAGAAGACCCCTTGGGGGTGAGATACCGACGTCTACTACCATGGGGCAGAAGGGGCGTCGCCGCCAAAACCTAGCCCAGAGTAAGCCTCAACTCGCTCGCCCTCTCTCTGATTCGTTTCACTCAGTTGCTGTTTTCTTCAGTCATGAAAAATGGCTCTTTTTATCTGTAGTAAGTTCGGTAATCGATTGTTTAGATTAGTGTCAGATGGATACTATGTACTCCCTCCGTCCAGAATTACTTGTCGCAGAAATGAATAAAAATAGATGAATGTAGAACTAAAGTATGTCTAGATACATTCATTTCTTCGACTAGTAAATCCGGACGGAGAGAGTACATTTTAATTCGTTTGAGATTGAACTGTTGTTTGGGTAGGTTAGGTCCTAATCGAGTTCCTTTTAACCCATATCCATGTTTGTTTGTTAAAAAGAGCTCTAAAACACTTTCTTTTCCCTACGGCATACTAGGTGAGTCCACACACTTTCGCACTAAAAATTCGGTTATGGGAGGAGATTTCAAGAGATTGTTGCCTGTTTATGCTCTCTCTCTCCCTCTCTCTTATGTTAGATGCACTATTAAGTATTAACCATGCTTGTTGGGTTGCAGATGGGGTGAATAGAAGAAAGGACTCTCTCTATCAACAAGTTGGCGATGGCGATTCTCAAAATGGCGAAACATTGACATATTCAATGCCATACCTTCCAGAGGTACTGCAGCATAAAATTCTGATGATGTCTTATATTGCAAGTTTAATTTCGCTGCGACTGCTGTAACCACACTAATTCATAGGACACTGGTAGCTGCGTATTACTCCCTCTGTATCAAAATATAAGACGTTTTTAAGTCTAAATCTAGACCAAAAAACGTCTTATATTTTGATACCGAGGAAGTATTTATCTTTTACTTTGTGCTTCATTCAATTGGTCACGGTCATACGCCCCTAGTGACTTACGCCCTCCAATTATCAAGTTCGGACATCAGATCTGTAGTGCGTGCGTGCATTGGCATGTTGTCCTAACGTCATACAATGACGACTGGAGAGAGTGGTAGCTTTGCTTTGTTCTAACTTCTCTGTTCAAAGGCTGGTAATCACCATCACATTAATAATATCTATGCACATTCTGTTTTATCATCTATGAAGGGTATATTACCTCAATGTCCAACTTCTCAGATCAATACTCATTCCATTCTTCTCTTACTTGTCCTGCCATACCGAGACAGAGCATATGTACTAAGAGCATCTACAATCGGACCCCCATACTAAAAAAGGCTTTCACCCGCTTTATATATAAAGCAATACGACCGAACCGATACAAAGTGGTGAGAGAACCCTCTTACAAAGCAGATCATCAAAGATAAACATACAAACAGGAGTAGCCACACCCCAACAAGAAGCACTCCAGACTATTGACTAGACGAGGAACCGCGCGCCTCCACAAGAAACCACCGGACATCCGTTGCAACGCACACACCAAGCTGTCACTTGAGAGAGCCCCCTGCCGTCTCACTCCGGGTTGTGGAGCGCCGATCCTGCCAGCAGACACCAAGGACCGAAAACGATGCCAACGAAGTCACGTGTAAAAGATACGATGCAGCGAGACCACCCCACACCAGAGGCGAAGGAACTTCAAGCCGGGATCCAAGCTTGCCCATCGATGACGACGTGCCATGACCAGAGAGAACCCGAGCTCCACGATGACACCCCCAGGAGGGTGACGACACAATGCGCTGCTGCCGTCAAGACCGAAGGAATTGTCAAAGATTTTCACCCGGAGCCCTGGCGCAGGAAAGGGACCTTGACGACGCCCCCAAGAGGGACATGACACCCACATGCATCGTCGTCGCCGGCGCCGAAGCGCTGAACTTTCGCCCGGACCTCACCCACGCCACATCGAGGTGCCCTAGTCAACAAGTCCGCCAACACCAAATCAAGCCTCCACATCGCGATCAGGAGACGTCACTGCTGAAGCATCGCCATCACCAAGATCCCCCGCCGCCCCACTCCACACCTTCCACACAACCACAGAGAGAAGCCACCACCACTGCAACGCCGCCTGCCGCAAAGCCAAATGTGCAGTCCACCTTCTAGGGCCGCCGCCCTGGCATCTAAGTGCTCGCATACCGGCACCACCATCAGCAGCACGCCGGCAAGGGAATCAACCACCAGACGGTGATGGAAAGACACCTCTTACACATCCAGAGGGCCCTCGGCCACCCCACCATGCCACGCCAAGCCCCCAATCGAACTTGCCAGAGCCAAGGGCCAGCCACCAGCCAGCCCACGCAGCGGCGCACTGGCACCACAGGCCGCTCCGGACGTCTCCTGCCACCCTGGGTGATCTGCAGAAAGGCAAGAGCAGCGGATCTGCACCGGAGGGCAGCAGAGCGCCAACACGCGCCAGATCTGGTATGAGGGCTACCCGACCTGGCCGCCATCCACCGGAGAAGGAGCAGCCGGGAGGCCTCCCGCCGGTGGCATACCCAGAGCAGGGGATTTGGTAGGGCGCCGTTGCATGCCGGCAACAGCACCCCATGAACCGAGGATGAGGCGCGACGGGGACGCGAGCAGGCCGGATCCCGCCGGTGGCGGCGTAGGATGGACATCGGGACGCGAGCCGCGACCGAGGGGAAAGGGAGTGGGCGCCGGGCCCAGGCGAGGCACGAGCATCCGTCGTCGCCGACAACCACCAGGTGCTTTCCCCTGGTGATGCCGTCCGGCGGCGGCGAGGGGAGGAGGGTGGAGAAGGGAGGGCTAGCGGAGCGGCGGTGGGGTCGCCGCCCGAGTAACCCGTGGGGCGACGCGGGAGCACCTAGGATTGGAGTCGCGCGTGGGTTCTCCCGTGAGGAGCCCCGCAGGTTGTTATGGAATGGTCGATTATGCACAACCGACCCCCCATACCCGCCCAAACACTCGGGCGGGCTGCCCGGTCACTGCCCAGACGCAAAAGCTCCACCCAGCGTGCCGCTTCAATCCGGCCCAAACGCTTGGACTGACTGGTAGTCCCGATCAGGCCCATATCTGGGGCAGATATGGGGAGGCCTGGACGCGCCTGGGTAGAGCCGCCATGTCAGACCAGCCCGCTGTGGCTGCCCCCACCACCGCCCCAACAAAAACCCCACCCGATCGGACGAACCCTAGTCACTCTCAGTCCTCTTGCCTTTTCCGCTCCCCTCCTGTCTCTCCACTTCCTCTCCCAATCTCCCTTCCTCCTCTGCCATGGCCAAGTCCGACCATGACTCCGGCAGCGAGATGATCCCATGGACTGGGACAGCCTCATGAAGGAGGCGGACGTCGGCTCCGGTAGCGACGCCGCTGGACGATGAGGAGCTCGCGTTCCGCATCACCATCCAGCGCTCGTGGCTGGACACCGGCGACACCTTGAGCTCCGTCGCGTCTGCCGCCAGCTCCTCCGGGTCCTGCTGCCACAAAGCGCCAATGCGGGCCGCGGTTGCCCCACCTGCTGTACTCCACTCCAGATCCGGAGCAGGGCGGCCGTCTCTCCTCCTCCGGCACAAGCACCGCCCGGGCAGCGCTGGGTGCTCGTGCCCGCGGCTGCCATGCGGATGCGCATGCAGGAGTTGGATGCGAAGGCGGCCCGGTGCTAGCGGCAGCGGGCCGCGGCGGAGCCCGACTCTTCCTGCCAACGCGCATGCTCCGTCCCCGTTGACTTGGAGGTGCTCCTCCGCGAGGTCATGCGGTGCTCGTTGACCACGGTACGTGGAGTCCAATGCTAGGCGCCTCCGGTGCAAAAACAAGAAGGCGCTCCGCTCAGGCTCGAAGCTTTCGAGCGGCTCACGAGGGAGAAGGAGAGCGCCAAGGTGAAGGCGGCATGGCACGCGGGGGAGCGGGCCCACGCCATCTGCCGCCTGTCTGGCTACATCTCCTCGGCGTTGGAGAGTGGCACCACCAGCACGGATGACGACGACGACCCTCCCGCCGCGGACGCGAACACGGAGGAGATTGACCGCCGCACCGCCAACCGCAAGGGCAAGGGTCTGGACAAGAAGTGGTGAACTCCGGCCGCCCCCCATTGCTATGTTTATATTTTAGTTATTTTTATTTTCGTTTCAGGTTGAATCTGAACTCCCCTGGCCCTTTTGGATGAACTAATGCGATGTCCGATGTCCGAATTGCTAAGTTTTAATGCTATCTCCTATGATCTACGTACTTGTTATGGCGCTGCTAGAAGGAGGGCGTGAGAGGGCCGGCCGGGGGCCTTTTTGCCCACGGCCGGGCAAGAGGGAAGGGATTTCCTTCTTAATTCTTGCTTGATTAGATTGATACATCTCCTCTCCTTAAATAGAGGGGTTTACTTGACTCCTAAGCAAACGACCCTAATAACGATAAGATAATCGGGCTAAGCCCCTAATAACGATAAGATAACTTGGGCCACAACCCACTGGGCTAAGCCCCTAATATGCCGGTCATAACACTTCTCCCCGCCTGCACAAACAGCTCATCCTCGAGCTGTAAGGTGGGGAAGCGCTTGCTGAACTCCCCGAGGTGATCAACCAGCATCAAACACCTTCGCAACAGCTGGGCCGGCCAGGTCGGCGGCAACGACATCCTCCTCGATGTAGTCTGCAGCCTCCAGGTAGAAGAGTCGCGGGCAGACGTGGCCGGGCGTGTAGGGCTCGTTGCAGTTGAAGCACAACCCTTGGCGGCGATGCTCGAGTAGCTCGGCCGAGGTGAGCCGGCGGAACGGGCGCGCCGCGGTCGCGGCGAGGGGTGCCACGGAAGCCTGAGCAGGCTGACCCTGCACGGGAACCTCCGGCCAGGGTAGCGGCCCAGCGGCCCGGGACGGTGAGCCTATTGGATGGCCACCTGGCGGCGCTAGAACGCACGGGCGTAGTACATGGCCGTTTGGAGATCCTGGGGTCCCCGAAGCTCCACGTCCACGCGGATGTGATTCGGAAGTCCACCGAAGAAGAGGTCGGCCCGCTGCCGCGCCGTCACGCCCGACGCGTGGCATGCCAGGGCCTGGAAACGGTCGGAAGTCCTGAACCGTGGAGGTGAAGGGAAGGTGACCTAGCTCTGCCAGGCGGCTCCCGCGGATCGGTGGCCCAAAGCGAAGGAGGCAGAGCTCGCGGAAGCGCTCCCAAGGGGTCATGCTGCCCTCGTCCTGCTCGAAGGCGTAGTACCAGGTCTGTGCCGCGCCGCGGAGGTGGTAAGAGGCGAGCCAGGTATGCTCCGAGGCGAGGGTGCGCTGCCCGTGAAAGAACTGCTCGCACTGGTTGAGCCAGTTTAGGGGGTCCTCCGTGCCGTCGTAAGCGGCGAAGTCCAGTTTGGCAAACCGCGGCGGTGTCTGAGTCGGAGCGCCGTGTCCAACTGGCTCGGAGGTGCGAAGCAGCGAGGATTGGGGCACCCGGTCAGCATGGCCACGGCCCGTGGAGTGCCCCACCGAGCCGGAGGGATCGCCGAACTGCAGAGTGGGTGCCGGCGGGTCTCCAACCGACGTGTAGACGGGTGGCGGCGGTGATCCGGTCAGCCAGGCCTGTATTGGGGATGGTGACGGCGGGAAGCGCACTTGCTGGATCGATACGCCTCCCTGCGTGGGTGACCCGGGCCCCGTGCTGGGCGGTGGTGGGGCCAGCAGCTGCGGCGGCACGGACCCGGGTGGCGTGGCCGGTGCAACGAGGGCCAGGGCCTTCCACTGTGGCCATTGAGGCGCGGCAGCGGGCGTCGGTGGGGCCGGCAGCTGGGGCTGCGGCTGCCCGGACCCGGAAGGCGTCGGGGGCGCGGTGATTGCCGGGGCCGGCCACTACGGCCAGTGGGAGGCGGCGGCTGACCGGGCCAGTGGTGGTGTAGAGGCCCGATCGGCGCTGTGGTGGCCGCCCACCAGGGCAGAGCGGCTGGCCTGGTCGTGGCAGCCGGCAGCAAGGGCGGCGGCTGCCTGTAAGGCCCGGCTAGGTAGAGGTAGATGCCCTGGACGGCGGTGACGAGGCCATTAAGGACTCCGGTGATCTCCGTCGGGGAGTAGATGGCGGCCTACGGTGCGGGAAGAGGCGGCGACTGGCCGGTGGAGGCACCCGTGGTGGAGTCGAGCGCCGCGGTGGAAAGCGGTAGCGGCGCGGTGGAGAGCGGCGCTGTGGAGAGGGCGGCGGTGGTGGACAGCGGCGCGGTGGGCAGCGGCGGGGTGGGTGGTGGAGCAGACATGATCGGACCCAAGCTACCTGATACCAAATTGGTAGAAACTAGGATCCTACCGGGTCTAGGGCGTAGGTTGTAGGGGAAGGAGGAGGCTGGACGTGGGCGATCTCGCGGTCGCCGGTGGCTGGGCGCCGTGGCGCGATGAAGAAGAGGCGGCGGCGGCGCAAGAGGTGGCTAGGGTTAGGTCTCCCGGCTCCCTTTGGGAAGCCGAGCAAATAATGGTTGCTTCTTGCTTGATTAGATTGATACATCTCCTCTCTTGATATAGAGAGGTTTACTTGACTCCCAAGCAAGGCTTACTTGACCCCTAAGCAAGCGAGCCCTATCTCTAATTAACCCTAAGACTAACGGGCCCATTAGGCTACGTACTCTAACACTACACCCCACCTAGACATGCAGCTTGTCCTCGAGCTGCAGCCTAACCAACTTATAACCATGACTCGACGCAACACAAACCTAACACCTAAAAACAAGCCTTTTACATCTCGGCTTGTGTTATTACTCTCAACCTGAAATAGACTGGGACGCTTTATTTTGGACGTGCACGTGTACAGCCACCTGGATCCCATGGACACCACCTGGACGAAAGGAGTGCATGTGTATGGCTGTTGGTCTGCACCGCACAGGGAAGAGTGGAGGGCTTGCGATGGAGAATGACGAGGAGGGGTGCGCCCCCCCAACCACTGATGTCGCAGACTTTGGTGTCGCCGCCCACAGGGAAAACAGCATGCCCGCCGCTCGTGGGGGAAACCGCATGCCCAAGATCCCCGACGCAGCGGATGAGATCGAGGTCCTTTGTGCAGCGAAGGGCAACTTGGAGGAGCGGCAGCTGCAGACCACGCATCTCCTGCACACGCTGACGCGCTAGGAGGCCGCGGGCAGCAGCCTGCGGCCTCACCGCCGCCGACACGTGGCGGGTAGCGATCCAAGACGGAAGCGGTGACGGCGACGGCGGGGACTTGATCTGCTGGATGTGGACGCCCTGGGACGGCGGCGGCGCTGATGGGAACGAGGTCGTCGCAGTCCCGTCGTAGGGCATCCCATACTGGGCGGCAGAGCTGACCGGCGGTGGCTGCTGCAGTTGCAGCGGCTGCTGTGGTGTCGCGCCGGGCAGGGCGGAGGCCGCCAGGAGCGGCGGCTGCCACTGCAGCCAGCACGGGGCGGTGGTGGCGGTGGATGGCAGCTGCAGCGGCCCGGCGGAGGCCGCCTGATGCGGCAGCTGCCACGGCAGCCACGGCGGCGCGGTGGCGGCAAATGGGCGGCGCAGCCGGTTGCGGCCCGTTGGAGCTGACCGACGGTGGCTGTTGCAGCGGAGCGCCGGGTGCGGCGGAGGTCGCCACGAGCGGTGGCTGCCACTGCAGCCAGGGCTGGGCGGTGGTGGCGATGAATGGCAGCTGTAGCGGCGCGCCGAGCGCAGCAGAGGCCGCCTGGTGCGGCGGCTGCCACGGCAGCCATAGCGGCGCGGAGGCGGCGATGGGCGGCGCAGCCGGGTGCGGCCCGTAGGACCCGGCCAAGAACATGCGGATCTCCTGGACCGCCTGGGTTAGGTCCCGCAGCACCCTGGACACCTCCTCCAGGGTGAGGACGGCGGGGGCGGGCGCGATGGAGGATCCCGGCGCGGGCAGGAGCGGGGCGACGGTCGTGGTGGTCGCCGGAGGCGACGAGGTGCCCGGCAGCGGGAGAGACGGGCAGACATGATCGAACCGAAACTAGCTGATACAAAACTGTTATGGCGCTGCTAGAAGGAGGGCGCGAGAGGGCCGGCCGGGGCCCTTTTTGCCCACGGCCGGGCAAGAGGGAAGGGATTTCCTTCTTAATTCTTGCTTGGTTAGATTGATACATCTCCTCTCCTTAAATAGAGGGGTTTACTTGACTCCTAAGCAAACGACTCTAATAACGATAAGATAATTGGGCTAAGCCCCTAATAATGATAAGATAACTTGGGCCACAACCCACTGGGCTAAGCCCCTAATATGCCGGTCATAACAGTACTATCCATGGGTTTGTATGAAATAGGGTTCCGACTTTTGTGGTTTGTGGTTATGGAGGGAGCAAAATGGGTTCTGTCTGGGCACTGCCAGCGGACACGCCCAGATGCGCCTGCGGGTGTATAGGGCAGCAAAATAGGTAATCGTGGTTGTAGATGCTCTAACAATGACACATATGACTGCTTATGCTGTTTGATAGTAGTTGGTAAAGGTGCTGTATCTGATAAAGCATACAATATAATTATAACAGCCTATGATCTTATGTGAGCTGTCCAGCCTTGAACTAACAGCCCCACCACTCTTTCTGAAGTCAGTTATATAGCACTTGTTCTTGAACATATTGAGATTGCATTTGTCTTCTCCCCGTAAATATGCATTTAACATATATCTTTAAGCATAGAGTATGTCAAATTATTGTCAGCTGCTTCTGTATTGATGCACTTACCATTAAATCTAGCTTCCTTAAAAAATACAGCCTAGCAAGATGGTTGCACTTTTATGTTCGGCAATGGCCATAAGGCATGGCAGGCATCAATAAATTCCATTTCCCTCTTAAGTCCAACAACTGTAACATGTGATCCCTGATACAACAATTGGGAGCCATGCCAAGTATGGATGATTAGAACATAAGATTGAGCAGTCCTAATCATGTTAACCATGCATATTTGTTTGATAAGAGTATGAAAAATGGTCAGTCTTAATAGCTTAAGTATGACTAGCACATATGCCTGTGCGTTGCAATGGGACAAAAAGATTGAGGTATATTCAAATTTAAGAAAATATGTATTACACATGTGCTTCACTACGGAGCAAATGCCATTTTCTATCTACCAAAACACCCATCATGGGAACGTCCACAAGAACACCAACGACACAGCAATGGAGAACTAGAGCTGCATGCTATGGCGTGAACTAAGCTACGTCGATGTGAGATCAAGGAGAGGTGAGACGACGTCGGGGTTGGAATGAACGGAAGCATGGAGGAGGGAGCTTGCGGGGGTGTGAGCACGACTGCCTTGCAGGGCTACTGGAGGACGGCTTCCACCGCAGCCACACACTCTGCTGATCACACGGATCTACGGAACAAAGCCAGTTGCCATCTATCAGAACGCCGACCAGAGCACCTGCGACCCAGCAACGATGAAATTCACAGATGAAACATGCATCAAATTCAGAAATGCCACATGAAGTAGCGCATAATATACCCGTTGATCTTTGATGCTGCCCTGTATATTGTAGCAAAAGCAGGAGCCAACTCAAGTTGTGATCTACAGCTCATGCAATATCCAGGATTCATCTTCAAGTCAACAACATTTCTGGAAAACAATATCCCAATTTCTCAGTATCCTCATCAACCTTGGATACATGCTGAACAAAAAGAATTTCAGGTTGATGCCACCAAACTAACTAATTAGAAAATTTTGGGTTAAAACGTTGGACTTATCGGTTAATTAGTATTCTGCTCACCACTCACGTCCTAATCAAACACCAAACTGCACCACTTATGCAGTGGCCACAAATGCAAAGTATGATCTGTTAAATTGGCCTCTCTGCAATTTGGATGATGTTCGCCACATAAAGTCATATATAGTTTATAGTTGCTGAATCAACAACTTTAATTCCCTCTATTCTATCCAAAACAGGCTTCAAAATTAAAAAGAGGATGCAACTAAACACATAACAATATGCACAAGATATATGAATTTAGGTTAATAAGATAAGAGAAGAGTTATTTTGCACCTATATTAAACCAGCAAGACAACTCCAGATTCGAGGTACAAATCTTGACTGACGACTTAAGAGCACACAATAATTTTCTTTATCGATGAACAACATAATCACAACCTGCAATGCAACAAAGGGGTTACCAAACAGTGAATACAGTATTCTATTAGGTTTGGAAGCCTGCAGTAACAGCATGTTTCAGCAAGTCATAGTAATTGTTATGTATGTATTGTCACCTGCTTCCGTCTGAACCAAACTCGATGCGGGATCTCCTTGAGGCCTACATCTTGTGATAGATTCTACATAGGGGAGAGGGCCGGCTGTTCAGCCACTGCCAGCTGACAACCGCGGAAACGGCCGCCCCACGTGTTTAGGCAAGGGATCCTTACGCCGGCCGCCGCTGGTCAGAACTTGGCGTCCACCTCGCCGCTAGGAACTACCGGAGACTCATCTTTGCGGCCGACCCAAACGCCCTGTGCAACATGTCGCCCCGCCAAGCTCCAGTCCGCCGCTCGGAAATCGGCCTCCACCAAACACTCCCCTGCTGCTTCTGGCCCCTGCGAGCCCCTCGCCTTCTTCATCATGGGCTTTTCGGTATTGGGGGGGAGGGGTCCTTGAGGTAGCGGAGTCGGAGGCGCTCATGGCGGGTTGGGGCCGTGAGGGCAGCGGAGGCTTGGCAGGAGGAATGGTAAGCGGTGGTGGAGAGGGCGGCGCGGAGGACACGGAGGCGGGGAGGGGAGGGGTGGGAGAGGAGGCACCACACCGCCCGGCAGTGGCCATCTCCATTGCGGTGGGCGGGTGACGTACGGGAGGGATTGGGATCTGCTGAAGTTTTTCGTTGAACCGTTTTTGACTTAGGGGTGGCACAGGTGGTACTTGTCAGTATTATGTGATTTGGTGGAAGGGTAAAACGGTATTTTCGTGACGGACGAACAAGAAACCTTACTGCTTTTATTATTATAAGGTATAGATGATGTGTTAGTGCTGTGATGCTGAAATGTTGTGCTGTAACAAAGTTCCTGTGAACATTATTTGGCATATTAAGTCTAGATAGAAAATTTTATTCTTTGGATTCAGTATTCGTGCTAGGACATTGATTAACAAATGACTCTTTGAATTATGTGTTATTTCATGAAGTCCTTTTCTATTTAATCGTATTTAGCAAAACTTCTTGATTCTCTTTCATGGGATTCTGTTGGTTTAGGTGTTCTATTTGTACCCAATGCAGAAGTTGCATAGTTCCTCTATTTCTACTGTTTTTCTTTCTCTGATGATTGGAGTTCCATTGCATGCAGGACATCTGGCATCGTATACATTCCCTAATGCCAATGCGTGATGCTGCTCGTGCTGCTTGCCTTTCTCGCGCCTTTCTACATTCCTGGAGGTGTCATCCCAACCTCGCCTTGGACTGGCAAACGCTTTGCTCCAAGTCCAAGGGAGGTGGAGCAAATTTTAGCCGCAAAATTGACAGCATAATTAGAAACCACTCAGGATTTGGCTTGAAGAGATTGAAGCTTGATATATTTGATGATGACCGTACCTTGCCTTATATCGACAGTTGGCTCCAGTTTGCTGTCACACCAGGGATTGAGGAGCTCACCCTTGTACTATATAAAAAGTACAACTTCCCATGCTCACTTCTATCTGATGGAGTTAGAAACTCAATTCGGTATCTTGAACTTCGCCGTAGTGCCTTCCGTCCCATGGCTGAACTTGGCCCCTTGAGAAGCCTAACAAGTCTGCATCTGTGTTCCGTGCGTATTACTGGGGATGAAGTAGGGTGCTTTCTTTCCAACTCCCCTGCTTTGGAGCAGTTGGAACTTTATGATTGCAAGGAGATAATTTTTCTGAAGATACCTTGCATGCTGCAGCGGCTCAGGTGCCTGAGTGTTTTTTCATGCTGGATGCTTCAATTGATAGAGTGCAAAGCTCCAAATCTCTCCAGTATTTACGCTAGTGGAGAAAATATAAAACTCTCACTCTCAGAAGCATTGTGCATGAAGGAGTTGTGCATGTGCTTTCCCAACGTCATCAGTTATGCTCTTGCTGAGCTGCCGTCCATTATGCCAAATCTTGAGACTCTTGAAATAGGTTCAGAGGATGAGGTAATACTACTCATAAGACTTTATTTCAAATGAAATAATTGTTAATAATCTGAAGATGCCATATATTTGTTGTGCAGGTGGTTAATACACCAATGCTGCCTACCAAATTCATCCACCTCAAGCACCTGAATATTCAAATTACAGAATCCGATGATTATTTTCACCTGGCTTCTTTCTTGGATGCATCTCCTTCCTTGGAGACTTTGTTCTTGGATGTAAGTCACTGTTCGTTCATTCTGTTGGGTTGGTTACTCAGCTGGGTCCGTCCATCGATTCAATTTCCTTTTTTTTTCCATCTTCATTCAGGTATCTAAGGATAAGGAATATGTGGATCGTGAATCAGTTTTTGGAGGTTCCTCACTACATTTGAGGCAGCTGCCCGAAGACCGCCATGTCTGCCTCAAACTCAAACGTGTGGAGATCATAGGGTTCAGCTCTGCAAAGAGCTTGATTGAGCTCACACGTTGCATTGTCAAGAAGGCAGTCTCACTTGAGCTGCTTGTGTTGGACACCCTTGATGGTAGTGATAGGTGTTGTGGTGAATATAAGTGTAGGCCCATTGGCAAGACTGTTCTCGAGGAAAATAAGTGTAGGCCCATTAGCGAGACTGTTTTCAAGGAAGCCTCTAGAGCGGTCGTGGCTGTAAGAAGGTTCATTGAGGATCAAGTCCCGCCTACAGCTAAGCTGAGTGTCCTGGAGCCATGCACACGGTGTCATTCGAGTCATGAGCTTGCAGCCGGTGATATGGCGGTGGAGGGTGGTTGATAGATGTCATAAGTTATCTTATTATAATTGCGCCGTGTATGATCATTTATTGAATTCGATTTGATTTGATACCATGCTTTGTTTCTTGGATTATCGGATAAGTTATTTTGAAGGCGAAATGTGTTGTCACTTTAATCTAATTATATTACTATTATAAATGAACCATGTTTTTCTTTGATGAATTGTTCAACTTTTTTTGCACTTGGAGGGTGCGTGGATGTTAGTTTCTATAAATAGATGAAGATGATTTTCGTTCTGTTTATAAAAGAGGATCTTTTCTGTTTGTTGTTGGCTACTCAATTCAACGGATTCGTCGTTTAGACTGACGGATACAAAACAAAATTTAATTTTTTATTATTGATGCCACCAGTGCCAGAAAATAAGTTCAAGTTTCCTGCTGCCTGCGTGCCTCAGGAACCCGCTGCAGCGTCTCGGGCTATGGGCATGCAAGAAGCTGCGCCGACCGAGGAGGCGAGGAGTACTAGCCGGCCGCGCTAGTACAGCGCTGACCGAGCCGGCGAGGAGCGCTGGGCGGGCCGCGACCGCGCGCATCTCCAGCGCGGCAGAATTTTCCACAACCTTGACGAGCACGCGGTGGCGGCAGGACGTGGTGACGGCCAGTAGGCAGCGGTTCGAGGAGCGCCGGCGGGAGCGGTTCCGTGTTGAAGTTGGAGCGGCGGCGGTGGGCATGGCCAGAATCGACCTTAGCCGGTAACGGCGGCGATGAGGAAGGGAGGCATTGTAGCTGAAAGTTCCTTCCCGCCAATCATTTTTCTAGTTAAGGGAAACCATAAAATTTGCCCTCGAAACCTTAGATACGACAGGTTGCACGCTCAATTTAAGGCGCCGCCGACCCAGTTTACGGGATCTGAAATGGACATTCTTTTCCGAAATAATGTAAACTAGCGGTCATTTTAAGGTTTTGCATGTTTTAAGGGATCCGCTAGAGATGCTTTTATTTTTTGAACTTGATTTTTTTTTTTGAGTACAAAAGCTGGGGGAAGGTGTTTTAGTTTCAAAGAAAGCTGGTTTTTTCTATGTTGTATGAAAACTGATTTCTGTACAAAAACTGGGGTAGGTGATTTAGTTTCTAAGAAAGCTGTTTTTTTTCTATGGTCTATAAAAACTGTTTTCTGTACAAAAGCTGGGGGGAGGTGTTTTAGTTTCTAAGAAAGCTGGTTTTTTTTATGGTCTATAAAAACTGATTTCTGTACAAAAGCTAGGGGAAGGTGTTTGGATCCCATGACCGGCACATACGGAAACTTCCACGGCCTCCCGCCGTTGCAAACCCTCCTACGTTGCCGTTGTCCCAGCGAATCCGGTCGGATCTGGCCATCACCGCCGTCTTGCACCATCTCGCTGTCTGGATCCGCCACCCCTCTGCCTGGATCCGCCGTCTTGCACCATCCGGTCGCTTCAACGTTGAGTTTCAGTGTGATGGAGGACGGTACTTGCTCGACACCTTCGAGACAACAACATGGCCGCACGAGCCTACGCCATTGCCACATGGAGGCTCAGCCAGGTGGTGGCGAGGAGAGGGTCCTGCGACGAGGGTTCCGACATTGACTGGGATGACCTTGCGCGTGAGAGTGGTGGCGAGGAGAGTGACGAGTCCCACAACATTGACTGGGAGGTTGTCCGTAGGAGTCGATCGTGGTAATGTTTAGGGTGATCTAGTAGTTTGGATGTTCAAAACTTTGAATGTTTGAACGTTGAAGTGAATTCTACAATGTTTGAATGTTCAAAAGAAATTATTTCACTGAGCTCACTCGGGCCTCACTAGGTGGGCCAGAGTGGGTGCAAGCTGGAATTGTCATAGCTTATGGTTAGAGCAATAGGAAAGGGCCCAACAGAGAGAACAATGAGTATAAAGAGCGTGGAGCCCACTTGGCAGGCGGCAGGAGCAGCGGGCAAATGCTTGCTTGGTAGGCCGACAACCTTGTGAACCATGCGGGGCACTCGACGAAAGGGGGGCACGCTGAGCAAGTACGCAAAATTGGCCCCGCGGAGCCGAGCTATCCCCAGCCGGAGGGGCGGTGTTGACCCCCTGCCCAACTTTTCCGCGATTTTGTGATTTCATTAGACTAACGTATGACGCCTTGGAGGTTCTCTCCTCCGAACGCGAAGGACTTTCATTTTCCGGCTCCGTTCCTCCCAGGGGAGCACAACGCTCCCCCAAGAAGGCCTCTACCATTTGTAGTATAAACATTGCATGTTTGAAGTGTCCTATTTTAGGGCAGTTGTTGGAGATGAACATTTTCGAATGCCCTAAAATTCACCTTTTGGTGCCTCTAAATTTTACTGCAACAGCTTTTTGGTGCCCTAAAATAGGGCTGTTGTTGGAGATGTTCTTTCCATTTTGATGTTATACCTTTTCGCCTTTTGTACCGCTGTGTGAGATGTTTGAACATCGCATTTCTACAAATGTCTGCCAAAAAACGAAACATAAATTTCATACTAAAACCGTGAAAGAAGCTCTAAAAGGTGTAATCTTTATTCGGAGAATAAAACGGACGAGCTTTAACCCCACTCACACACCAACGCACCTTACAATCAATTTCATCGCCCTTTAAAGTACACACAACCTTTCTTTCTATACTTCTATCTTCAGTTTCCTTTTCCTACCCGGCAGACAGGATCTGATCCGGGTCCTCCTCCTCACCTAGCCGGCTGGAGAGTGGGTTATGCCAGCGATCATGCTCAGCGCAATGCAAGGCTGGTCGGCAGGCACCTGCAAAGCACCACAGATCACACGAGAAATGAGCAAAACACATTCTGTTCGCCAGCAGCGGCGAGTGGCATGTGTTGTGCCGCGACTTACGAAGTGGCCAGCGCCGAGGATCCAGTAGAAATGCAGGTTCTTGTAGGACCTGACGAAGGCCTTGGTGACCTTGGATGATCCGCAGGACAGAGGCTGCCGCGGCAGGCTCAGGAAGTTCTTCAGCCCGTCCCATCTAAAAAGTAGGACATTGTATAATTTAGAGGCACAAGCCGAGTCTAAATATTGCAAGAATCTAGAGAAAGTGGTCAGGGAGAAAGGCTTGATTACTTGAGCTTTTGCACCCATGCCTCCGCGCCCTTGGTCGAGCAAATCACGTCGAGCTTCATAAAGTTGGGTCATCTATTTTAGAATGGAGGGAGTACAATACAAGTAAAGAAAATAAAATTCCACTAAGCTCAGTCTGAAGAACATACAACATTAAGAGCGCCCTCTAACCACACACAGACGATGCCCTAAGTAAATTATATGTGTGTTAAAGCTATATACAGTGGAATAAATAAATAAAATAAAATAGCTGAAAAGAGCATCTGCAGTTTAAGCAACATGCACGTTTCAGCTGAAGTGGCTTGCTTCACTCCACTGTGTTGTTGACCATGTACATGTGAGACGAGTAGATCGATGGCCGATCGCTGATGCGATCTGAGCATCTGACGATCTGTTCCGACCAATACAATCTGGGGAAAGACAGAGTTGTCACTTGCGCGACAAACTGTATACTATTCTGAACTTTTGGAGTTCTTTTGGCATGGACCCGCGGGAGTGGTTGTCATTCAGCTTAAAAAATGGAAGGTTCTCTCAAGGACGGCGGTTTTTCTGAACAACAGCCTGTCCGCGTCGTCACTAACACGAATTTGTTCTCTCCTAATCGCGGTTGCTTACTCCTCACGGTGCTTCCGTTTGCAGATGTGTTTCAGAGTAGGGCTATTCTAGTAAGCATGAGTGCATGTGGATACGCCCATTAGTCGTTAGGACTTGTGCCAAACAACCAGTGAGCTCATTATGGCATTCTAAATGTGTTTCTAGTAAGTATCCTAAGCAACTGTCGAGGCTTTTTATGAGCTGGAAAAGAGTAAAAACAACGATGCAGATCGATGCAGTGGAAGAGAGTAAAAGCAATGCAGATTGCAGAGAAGCAGTCACCTCACCTGGCCATTATAAACCGTGACATCTACACCGTAAGACAGCAGCTCGTCAACCTGGATGATCAAGCAGAAAGCAGAGAGTAAATCAGTCACAACCCAGAAGCCATCGTTTGCATCGATATGTACAGTTTAACATCTTGAAGATCCATCCATCCTTTCATGGGATCCCGCGCTGGATCACTCGCCTCGTCGATCCGTGGCTTCATGAAGTCGTTGACCAGCGCGTTGTAGACGGGATCGGACAGCTCGTGCCACCTGCAGTTTGGGACAGGGACGTCACATCATATCATGTGCTGGGTGTAACTGTAAACTAGAGCATGAAAGCGAGCTGTTGCTAATGGCGACGCAGGCTCACTCGTGGTCTTTGGGGATGATCTTGAGCTTCTCCTTGATGACCCCGTTCATGATGCCGCCGAGGGTGTTGGTGGTGTTGGAGCCGGCTTCCTCATGGCTGCCGCCGAGGTACGTCGAGTACTTCATCACTTGCGCGTTGCTCGACGTCGTCGGAGCCGACGAGGTCGCCGGTAGGTCCGCCGCCACCGGGTCCATGCCGGCGTCGAGCAGGAAATTGTACATGTCCTGCAAATTGAAATTGCATTATTGCTATCCGTCAGCAAAGGAAATGACAAGCACAAGGGTCAAAGAGTCAACACTCACGACGCTGGCGCTCTTGGAGTCAATGAAATCCAACAGCTCCGACCACGACCCCTGCGAGTCGGCCAGCCGCCCGGCCGCGATTTGCTCCTTCACCGTCGCCGCCTTCCTGAGGCCACAATTCGCGCGCGCATGTGACCGGGCAGTTTGTTTTCAATTTAATTTTTTCTTCCGAAAAGAAAGCCCCGGGAAGCATGCAATGCAACAACTGAGAAATTTAAGAGGACGGTGCAGTCGTGTTTACTTCTTGGCGGCGTCGCCGGCGTTGTCGTCGAGCCTCGAAACCTCCAGGAGCAGCGGCGCGTAAGCGAGCTGCACCGATCCAATTAAACCACCAATCAGTTCCACACACTAGATCGTGCGCTCTCCAGCAAATGACCGATTTGCTCACCGTGAAATCCTCCGGCGAGACCCAGCTATCCCCGAGCGCGACGCCTGCGAGCTTGATCTTGAGGTCGCCGGCACGGACGGCCCTTGCGACGGAGACGCCGAGTGTGGCCGCGTACTTTCCGCCGTAGGACTCGGCGACAAGGAAGAGGGGGCTCCCCTGCTGCAGGGTGGGCAGCTCCTTGACGAGCGCCTTGAGCAGCGTGGTGGCGTCCGTGGCCGCCTGCCAGTCAGTCGTCACCAGCAGGCTGTCGTCCTCAACGTAACTGTACCCGACCCCCACAGGGTTGTCCTGCCATTGACGCACGTACTCGGTTGGTAAGGTATCGCAGCCAAAAAACAGCGAGGCGAGAGAAAGAAGACGAGGGCGTCAAGGTGTGTGGTAGGGATACCACGAAGATGAGGTCGGCCTTCTGCAGCCACGTCGAGTTTCGAGGCTTCAGGTTGACGTCGAGGGGCCCGATCTCCATGAAGTTGCCGATGCCCACCCCCGACGCTCCCTGAGACCAATAATAAGATGAAAGACCGAGATGATTAGCTCTTGCTGAAGCCAGAATTCTTGCATGAGAAGCTGGCAGAGGGGAGGAAGATGGACCGTACGGGACCGCCCTGTAGCCAGAGGACGGTCGGCCATGGCCTGGACGGCGTCGACACCCTCTGGGGGCTCTTGTAGTACCACCAGAACAGGTGGGCCTCTGCAGCGCAGAAACAGAGTTTCAGAAGAATTCTCGCGTAAAAGATGAGAGAAAATTGGGATCGAGATGCTGCAAAATGCAAGCGACAGAGTAGGCCGTTACTTGGTCGGACTTCGACGAATCCCCAGAGCTCCGTGCCGTCGGGGTTGCCGGCGGTGACGGAAGCCGCCGAGCTGGCCCGGAGCAGGGAGATGCAGAGGAGTAGCGAAAGCAGAGCAAGCAGAGGTCGACCGTGCTTGTCCATTTCCATGTGGCGAGTGGCTTGTGGTTTCTGAGTGCGAGTGGCACGTACTGTGGCCAGCAACAGTCTAAATAGGCGGCGCCTCACCGTCCCATCCCGTTATCCCACGCGTGGGCGACGAGGTATACCCGTATAGACAACCCACTGTTGTATGGAATATCAACGAATCATTGATCTCGTGTTGTTTCTCACTGTGATTTTTTACATTTGCTGTTCATCACCCAGCTAGTGGCAACAT
The DNA here is from genome assembly GCF_018294505.1 of Triticum aestivum. Classification (NCBI taxonomy): domain Eukaryota; kingdom Viridiplantae; phylum Streptophyta; class Magnoliopsida; order Poales; family Poaceae; genus Triticum; species Triticum aestivum. The sequence goes on from NC_057795.1 coordinate 337,388,147, forward strand.
TCCAGCACGTTTGTCGATTGGTTATCGCATGAAGGACTGGTCTTTATATATATATATATATATATATATATATATATATATATATATATATATATATATATATATATATTCCAGCACGTTTGTCAATTCATCAAACATCATGGCAATATAAAGAATACCGAAAATACAATAAATTACATTTATATCCATAGACCACCTACCGATGACTACAAGCACTCGAGCCAGATAAAGTCACGTTGCCGTCGTCGCCCCTCCCTTATTGGAGCCGGGCAAACCTTGTTTTAGTAGACACTCGGAAAGTTGTCGTGCTAAGGTCCAAAGGACCAGCGCACTAGAACAACAACCGGCACCGATGAAGAGAAGCGAGATCAAAAGGATCAAACATATAGACACAAGTACGCAGACGAACAAAAATCAGACCAAAGCAGATCCATCGAAGACAAACACCAAGTAATTTTCGTGAGATCCACCGAAGACACACCTCCACACACTTTCTGATGATGCTAGACGCTCCATCGGAACGGCTAGGCGGGGAGAATCTCATTCCATTTTCAGTGAGCCGCCATCGTCTTGCTTTCCTGAGCAGGACACAAACCCTAGATAAACTAAAAAAAACTAAAAAAGATCAGGAGGCCTACCGCCGGCAAGGGACGCGATCCACCACACCTTCATGGCCCAAAACCACAGAAGACGAGACGGATCGGCGACGGCGCCAAGAAGAGGTGGGAAATCCTAATTGGAACCACTCTAGTACATGAGGTATTTCGGGACAGACTCTATGAATGGTTATCGGAGGCACAAAAGACCAGCCGCCCCCAGGGCGCCTTTTTTTTTCCGCCGGGCGAACGAAAATCTCCCAGCCGCGCCCCTAAATCCTCGTTTTCCGCCGGATCGGGCCGAAATTATATCCGGCGAACCCAAGCTGAAACCAACGCATCGGCGGGTGCCTGGCTGAAGCGAAAAGGCACGTTGACCCGCACTGTCGGCGACACCGTTCGATTTTCCCGCCGTTTTTTCACCTTTCCCTCCTTTTTCGTCCCACCAACCCCCATCTCCCCCGCAGCTCCCGCCATTCTCCCCAGATCTGCTCGCCATGCTGCCGAAGAAGTACGCGATCCCTCGCCTAGCCACCGATCCCACCCAGCCAAAGCCGACGAACGCCCAGTAGGGTGCCGACGTTGATCGCCGGGCGATGGTCGCCAACGATCGGCAAAACAGGCTCAACATGAAGAAGGCCAGGGACGTGGCGGCGGAACGAGAGGAGGCGTCTCGCGTGGCCATGGTGAACGAGAGCCAACAACTTCTGCCTCAACAGGCAGGCCAGTACACACAAGGAGCGTGGGGTAGCCTGCAGAGCGTTGCGTCGCCGGACAACCGATGTCTACTACGCAATCTTCTTCTTATAGACTGTTGTTGGGCTCAAAGCGCAGAGTTTTGTAGGAAAGTTAGCAATTATCCCTTAGGTGGATGACCTAAGGTTTATCAATCCTTGGGAGGCATAGGATGAAGATGGTCTCTCTGGAACAACCCTGCAACCAAATACAAGAAATCTCTTGTGTCCTCAACACACCCAATACAATGGCAAATTGTATAGGTGCACTAGTTCGGCGAAGAGATGGTGATACAAGTGTAGTATGGATAGTAGACATAGGTTTTTGTAATCTGAAAATATAAAAACAGCAAGGCTAGTAACAAAAGTGAGCAAAAACGGTATTGCAATGCTTGAAAACAGGGTCTAGGGTTCATACTTTCACTAGTGCAAAATCTCTCAACAGGATAACATAATTGGATCATATAACAATCCCTCAACGTGCAATAAAGAATCACTCCAAAGTTTCTATCGGAGAACATAGGACGAAAATGTGCATCAACCCCAATGCATAGATTACCCCAATGTCACCTCGGGAATCCGAGAGTTGAGTGCCAAAACATACATCAAGTGAATCAATAGAACATCCCACTGTCACCCCAGATATCCCATCGCAAGACATACATCAAGTGTTCCCAAATCCAATACTCAATCCAACATAAGAAACCTCAAAGAGCAAGACTCAATTCATCACAAGAAGGTAGAGAGGGAAAAACACCATAAGATCCAAATATATTAACAAAGCTCACGGTACATAGAGATCGTGCCAAATCAAGAACACGAGAGGCAGAGAGACCAAACACATAGATACTGGTACATACCCTCAGCCACGAGGGTGAACTACTCCCTCCTCGTCATGAAGACCGCCGGGATGATGAAGATGGCCTCCGGTGAAGATTTCCCCCTCCGGCAGGGTGCCAGAACGGGCTCCCGATTGGTTTTTCGTGGCTGCGGAGGCTTGCGGCGGCGGAACTTCCAATCTAGGGTTGTTTTTGGAGGTTTCTATATTTATAAGAATTTTTGGCGTTGGAAACAAGTCAGGGGGGTGCCCGAGGGGCCCACAAGCTTGGGAGGCGCGCCCCCAGGCTTGTGGCCTCCTGGTCACTTCCTGGCCCAGTTCTGGTACTTCGGGGGCCTCTTTTGGTCCATAAAAAATCAACGTAAATTTTCAGCCCATTCCTAAAACTTTTATTTTTGCACAAAAAACGACACCATGGTAGTTCTGCTGAAAACAACGTTAGTCCGGGTTAGTTCTAATAAAATCATACCAAAACCATATAAAATTGTTGCAAACATGGCATGAATACTTCATAAATTATAGATACATTGGAGACGTATCAGCATCCCCAAGCTTAATTCCTGCTCGTCCTTGAGTAGGTAAATGATAAAAGAAAGAATTTATGAAGTGTGAATGCTACCTAACATATTTATCAATGTAATCTTCTTTATTGTGGCATGCATGTTGAGATCCATAAGATTCAAAACAAAAGTTTAATATTGACATAAAACCAATCATACTTCAAGCATACTAATAAAGCAATCATGTCTTCTCAAAATATCATGGCCAAAGAAAGTTATCCCTACAAAATTATATAGTCTGGCTATGCTCTATCTTCATGACACAAAATATCTCATCATGCACAACCCTGATGACAAGCCAAGCAATTGTTTTATACTTTTAATATTCTCAAGCCTTTTCAACTTTCACGCAATACACGAGTGTGAGCCATGGATATAACACTATAGGTGGAATAGAGTATGGTGGTTATGGAGAAGACAAAAAGAAGGAGAAAGTCTCACATCAACTAGGCAAATTAATGAGCTATGGAGATGCTCGTCAACCGATATCGATGCAAGTGAGTAGGGATTGCCATGCAACGGATGCACTAGAGCTATAAGTGTATGAAAGCTCAAAACAAAACTAAGTGGGTGTGCATCCAACTTGCTTCCTCACGAAGACCTAGGGCAATTTGAGGAAGCCCATCATTGGAATATACAAGCCAAGTTCTATAATGAAAAATTCTCAGTAGTAATATATGAAAGTGACAACATAGGAGACTCTCTATCATGAAGAACATGGTGGTACTTTGAAGCACAAGTGTGGAAAAATGATAGTAGCATTGCCCCTTCTCTCTTTTTCTCTCATTTTTTTGTTTTCTCTTCTTTTGGGGCTCTTTGGCCACTTTTTTTAATTTTGGGCTCTTTGGCCTCCTTTTATTTATTAAATCTTGAGTCTCATCCCGACTTGTGGGGGAATCATTCTCCATCATCCTTTCCTCCCATGGGACAATGCTCTAATAGTGATGATCATCACACTTTTATTTACTTACAAGTCAATACTAGAACAAAATATGACTCTATATGAATGCCTCTGGCGGTGTACCGGGATGTGCAATGATCAAGAGTGACATGTATAAAAAATATGAACGTTGGCTTTGCCACAAATACTATGCCATACATGGTCATGCAAAGCAATATGACAATGATGGTGTATGTCATAATAAACGGAACGGTGGAAGTTGCATGACAGTATATCTCGGAATGGCTACAGAAATGCCATAATAGGTAGGTATGGTGGCTATTTTGAGGAATGACATATGGTGGGTTTAATGCAACATCGAAAGATGCGCGGTACTAGAGAGGCTAGCAATGGTGGAAGGGTGAGAGTGCGTATAATCCATGGACTCAACATTAGTCATAAAGAACTCACATACTTATTGCAAAAATTTATTAGCCATCAAAGCAAAGTACTACATGCATGCTCCTAGGGGGATAGATTGGTAGGAAAAGATCATCGCTCGTCCCCGATAGCCAGTCATAAGGAAGACAATCAAAAAATAAATCATGCTCCGACTTCAGCACATAACGGTTCACCATACGTGCATGCTATGGGAATCACAAACTTTAACACAAGTATTTCTATCAATCCACAATTACCCACTAGCATGATTCTAATATCACCATATTTATATCTCAAAACAAATGCAAGGAATCAAACTTCTCATAATATTCAATGCTCTTATATGAAAGTTTTTATTATATCCCTCTTGGATGCCCATCATAATAGGACTAAATTCGTAACCTAAGCAAATTACCATGCTGTTTAAAGACTCTCAAAATAATATAAGTGAAGCATGAGAGTTCATCAATTTCTATAAAATAAAACCACTGCCGTGCTCTAAAAAGATATAAGTGAAGCACTAAAGCAACTACCTAGCTCAAAAGATATAAGTGAAGCACATAGCGTATTCTAATAAATTCACGATTAATGTGTGTCACTCTCAAAAGGTGTGTACAGCAAGGATGATTGTGGAAAACTAAAAAGAAAAGACTCATATCTTACAATACGCTCCAAGCAAAACACATATCATGTGGTGAATAAAAATATAGTCTCAAGTAAATTTATCGATGGATTGAAGACAAAAGAGGGGATGCCATCCGGGGCATCCTCAAGCTTAGATGCTTGGTTGTCCTTGAATATTACCTTGGGGTTCCTTGGGCATCCCCAAGCTTAGGCACTTGTCACTCCTTATCATGTAGTCCATCGAAACTTCACCTAAAACTTGAAAACTTCACAACACAAAACTCAATAGAAAACTCATAAGCTCCGTTAGTACAATAAACCAAATCACCACTTAGGTACTGTTGTGAACTCATCCTAAATTTATATTGGTGTTATATCTACTGTATTCCAACTTCTCCATGATACATACCCTTCGATACTACTCATAGATTCATCAAAATAAGCAAACAACACATAAAAAACAGAACAGTCTGTAGTAATCTGGAATTTTCGTATACTTCTGTAACTCTTAAAATTCTGAAAATTTAGGACAACGTAGGGAATTTGTATATCAATATTCAAGGAGACTCAAGCGTCTAAGCTTGGGGATGCCCCGGAAGGCATCCCCTCTTTCTTCAACAAGTATCGGTATGTTTTCGGATTCGTTTTGTTCATGCGATATGTGCAAGTCTTGGAGCGTCTTTTGCATTTAGTTTTCACTTTTCTTTTATGCACCATGCTGGTATGAGATAGTCCTTGGTTGATTTATAGAATGCTCATTGCACTTCACTTATTATATCTTTTGAGTATGAATTTATAGAATGCTTCATGTGCTTCACTTATATCATTTGAAGTTTGGATTGCCTGTTTCTCTTCACATAGAAAACCGCCATTTGTAGAATGCTCTTTTGCTTCACTTATATTTGTTAGAGCGCATGCATATCTTTTGTAGAAAGAATTAAGCTCTCTTGCTTCACTTATATCTATTTAGATAGATGACAGGAATTGGTCATTCACATGGTTAGTCATAAAATCCTACATAAACTTGAAGATCGCTGAATATGATATGTTTGATTCCTGCAATAGTTTTGCGGTATAAAGATGGTGATATTAGAGTCATGCTAGTGGGTAGTTGTGGATTGTAGAAATACTTGTGTTGAAGTTTGTGATTCCCGTAGCATGCACGTATGGTGAACCGTTGTGTAACGAAGTTGGAGCATGAGGTATTTATTGATTGTCTTCCATATGAGTGGCGGTCGGGGACGAGCGATGGTCTTTTCCTACCAATCTATCCCCCTAGGAGCATGCGCGTAGTACTTTGTTTCGATGACTAATAGTTTTTTGCAATAAGTATGTGAGTTCTTTATGACTAATGTTGAGTCCATGGATTATACGCACTCTCACGCTACCATCATTGCTAGCCTCTTCGGTACCGTGCATTGCCCTTTCTCACCTCAAGAGTTGGTGCAAACTTCGCCGGTGCATCCAAACCTCGTGATATGATACGCTCTATCACACATAAGCCTCCTTATATCTTCCTCAAAACAGCCACCATACCTACCTATTATGGTATTTCCATAGCCATTCCGAGATATATTGCCATGCAACTTCCATCATCATATACATGAGTTGAGCATTCATTGTCATATTGCCTTGCATGATCGTAAGATAGCTAGCATGATGTTTTCATCGCTTGTCCGTTTTTTGATATCTTTGCTATGCTAGATCATTGCACATCCCGGTACACCGCCGGATGCATTCATATAGAGTCATATCTTTGTTCCAGTATCGAGTTGTAAGTAAATAAAAGTGTGATGATCATCATTATAGAGCATTGCCCCATAAAAAAAGGAGAGGCCAAAGAAGCCTAAATAAAAAAGGGGGCCAAAGAAGCCCGCCCAAAAAAAGAAAAAAAGGGCAATGTTACTATCCTTTTACCACACTTGTGCTTCAAAGTGGCACCATGTTCTTCATATACATAGTCTCTTGAGTTATCACTTTCATATACTAGTGGGAATTTTCATTATAGAACTTGGCTTGTATATTCCAACGATGGGCTTCCTCAAATGCCCTAGGTCCTGATGAGCAAGCAAGTTGGATGCACACCCACTTAGTTTCTAGTTTGAGCTTTCATACACTTATAGCTCATAGTGCATCCGTTGCATGGCAATCCCTACTCCTCGCATTGACACCAATTGATGGGCATCTCCATACCCCGTTGCTATGTCTTGAGCTTGCGTTGGTTTTCCCTGAAGAGGAAAGGGTGATGCAGCAATAGTAGCGTAAGTATTTCCCTCAGTTTTTGAGAACCAAGGTATCAATCCAGTAGGAGGCTCCTCAAAAGTCCCACACACCTACACAAACAAACAAAGAACTCGCAATCAACACAATAAAGGGGTTGTCAATCCCTTCACGACCACTTGTGAAAGTGAGATCTGATAGAGATAGTATGATAAGATAAATATATTTTTGGTATTTTATAATATAGTTTGGAAAAGTAAAGATGCAAATAAAAGTAAATTGAAAGCTTATATGATAAAAGATAGACCCGGGGGCCATAGGTTTCACTAGTGGCTTCTCTCAAGATAGCATAAGTATTACGGTGGGTGAACAAATTACTGTCGAGCAATTGATAGAAAAGCAAATAATTATGAGATTATCTAGGCATGATCATGTATATAGGCATCACGTCCGTGACAAGTAGACCGACTCCTGCCTGCATCTACTACTATTACTCCACACATCGACCGCTATTCAGCATGCATCTAGAGTATTAAGTTCATAAGAACAGAGTAACGCATTAAGAAAGATGATATGATGTAGAGGGATAAACTCATGCAATATGATATAAACCCCATCTTTTTATCCTCGATGGCAACAATACAATACGTGCCTTGCAACCCTTATTGTCATTGGGTAAGGATACCGCAAGATTGAACCCAAAGCTAAGCACTTCTCCCATTGCAAGAAAGATCAATCTAGTAGGCCAAACCAAACTGATAATTCGAAGAGACTTGCAAAGATAACTCAATCATACATAAAAGAATTCAGAGGAGATTCAAATATTTCTCATAGATAAACTTGATCATAAACCCACAATTCATCGGATCTCGAAAAACAAACCGCAAAAAGAGTTACATCAAATAGATCTCCACAAGAGAGGGGGAGAACATGGTATTGAGATCCAAAAAGAGAGAAGAAGCCATCTAGCTAATAACTATGGACCCGAAGGTCTGTGGTAAACTACTCACAACTCATCGGAGGGGCTATGGTGTTGATGTAGAAGCCCTCTGTGGTCGATTCCCCCTCCAGTGGAGCGCCGTCGAAGGCTCCAAGATGGGATCTCGCGGATACAGAAGGTTACGGCAGTGGAAATTGTTTTTCGTTGGATCCCTGGATGTTTTCGGGGTACGTGGGTATATATAGGAGGAAGAAGTAGGTCGGTGGTTGCCCGAGGGGCCCATGAGATAGGGGGGCGCGCCCTGTAGGGGTGGGCGCACCCTCCACCCTCGTGGCCGCCTCAGCTACTTCTTGGCTTGAACTCCAAGTCCTCTGGATCACGTTCGTTCCAAAAATCACGCTCCCAAAGGTTTCATTCCGTTTGGACTCCGTTTGATATTCCTTTTCTTTGAAATACTAAAATAGGCAAAAAAAACAGCAATATAGGCTGGGCCTCATGTTAGTAGGTTAGTCCCAAAAATGATATAAATGTGTAAAATAAAGACCATAAACATCTAAAAGGGGCAATATAATAGCATGGAACAATCAAAAATTATAGATACGTTGGAGACGTATCAAGCATCCCCAAGCTTAATTCCTGCTTGTCCCCGAGTAGGTAAATGATGAAAACAGAATTTTTGATGTGGAATGCTACCTAGCATAATTCTCAATGTAATTTTCTTTATTGTGGAATGAATGTTCAGATCCAAATGATTCAAAATAAAAGTTCATATTGACATAAGAAATAGTAATACTTCAAGCATACTAATAAAAGCAATCATGTCTTCTCAAAATAACATGGCTAAAGAAAGTTCATCCCTACAAAATCATATATTTAGGCTATGCTTCATTTTCGTCACACAAAAATGTTCCCAAATTCTACACCCCCGATGACAAGCCAAGCAATTGTTTCGTACTTAAATAATCTCAAACTTTTTCAACTTTCATGCAATACATGAGCGTGAGCCATGGATATAGCACTATGGGTGGAATAGAATATGATGATGGGGATTGTGTGGAGAAGACAAAAAAGGAGAAAGCCTCACATTGACGAGGATAATCAACGGGCTATGGAGATGCCCATCAATTGATGTCAACATGAGAAGTAGGGATTGCAATGCAACGAATGCACTAGAGCTATAAATGAATGAAAGCTCAACAAAAGAAAACTAGTGGGTGTGCATCCAACTTGCTTGCTCACGAAGACCTAGGGCATTTGAGGAAGCCCATCGTAGGAATATACAAGCCAAGTTCTATAATGAAAAATTCCCACTAGTATATGAAAGCGACAACATATGAGACTCTCTATATGAAGAACATGGTGCTACTTTGAAGCACAATATATGGGACTCGCTATATGAAGGACATGGTGCTACTTTGAATCACAAGTGTGGAAAAAGAGATAGTAACATTGCCCCTTTTATTTTCTTTTTTTTCTTTTTTTCTTTTTTCTTCTTTTTTGGGCCTTTTTTCTTTTGGCCTTTCTTTCTTTTTTTCTTTGGCCTTTCTTTTTTCTTTTTATTTTTGGGGACAATGCTCTAATAATGATGATCATCACACTTTTATTGATTCACAACACATGAATTACAACTCAAAACTAGAACAAGATATGGCTCTATATGAATGCCTCCGGCGATGTACCGGGATGGTGCAATGAATCAGGTGACATGTATGAAAAATTATGCATGGTGGTTTAGCCACAAATATGATGTCAACTACATGATCATGCAATGGCAATATGACAATAGTAATGCGTGTCATGATGATAAACGGAACGGTGGAAAGTTGCATGGCAATATATCTCGGAATGGCTATGGAAATGCCATAATAGGTAGGTATGGTGGCTGTTTTGAGGAAGATATAAGGAGGTTTATGTGTGATAGAGTGTATCATATCACGGGGTTTGGATGCATCGGCGAAGTTTGCACCAACTCTCAAGGTGAGAAAGGGAAATGCACGGTACCAAAGAGGCTAGCAATGATGGAAATGTAAAAGTGCGTATAATCCATGGACTCAACATTAGTTAAAAGAACTCATATACTTATTACAAAAATTTAGAAGTCATCAAAAACCAAGCACTACGCGCATGCTCCTAGAGGGATAGATTGGTAGGAAAAGACCATCGCTCGTCCCCGACCGCCACTCATAAGGATGCACAATCCAAGGACACTTCATGTTTCAAATTTGTTACACAACTTTAACCATACGTGCATGCCACGGGACTTGCTAACTTCAACACAAGCATTCTTTAAATTCATAATCACCCAACTAGCATGACTTTAATATCACTACCTCCATATCGCAAAACAATTATCAAGTATCTAATTGATCATAGCATCCAGTTCACTTCATATGATAGTTTTTATTATACCCAACTTGGATGCCTACCATTCTAGGACCAATTTTATAACCATAGAAAATACGATGCTGTTCTAAGAGACTCTCAAAATAATATAAGTGAAGCATGAGAGACTAGCAATTTCTACAAAATTAAGCCATCGCCGTGCTCTAAAAGATATAAGTGAAGCACTAGAGCAAAAACTATCTAGCTCAAAAGATATAAGTGAAGCACATAGAGTATTCTAATAAATTTCAATCAAGTAGGTTTCTCCCAAAAGGTGTGTACAGCAAGGATGACTGTGGTAAACTAAAAAGCAAATACTAATATCATACACGACGCTCCAAGCAAAACACATATCATGTGGTGAATAAAAATATAGCTCCAAGTAAAGTTACCAATGAACAAAGACGAAAGAGGGGATGCCTTCCCGGGGCATCCCCAAGCTTAGGCTTTTGGCTATTCTTGAATATCTTGGGGTGCCATGGGCATCCCCAAGCTTAGGCTTTTTCCACTCCTTATTCCATAGTCCATCAAATTTTTACCCAAAACTTGAAAACTTCACAACACAAAACTCAACAGGGAATCTCATAAGCTCCATTAGAGAAAGAAAGCAAAACCACCACATAAGGTACTGTAATGAACTCATTCTTTATTTATATTGGTGTTAAACCTACTGTATTTCAAGTTCTCTATAGTTCATACCACTTAATACTAGCCATAGATGCATCAAAATAAGCAAACAACACACGAAAAACAGAATCTGTCAAAAATAGAACAGTCTGTAGCAATATGTAACTAATGCAGACTTGTGGAATTCTAAAAATCCTACCAAACTAGTAAGTCCTGGACAATTTGTCTATTGATCTACAGCAAAAATAATCAACGCAAAAGCACGTTTCCGTGATTTAACAAAACTAATTTTGTGCGCGCAAAGTTTCTGTTTTTCAGCAGAATCAAATCAACTATCACCATAGGTTATCCTACAGGTTCTACTTGGCACAAACACTAATTAAAACATAAAAACACATCTAAACAGAAGGTAGATGCAAAATTTATTACTAAACATAAACGAAAACAAAAAACACAAATAAAATTGGGTTGCCTCGCAACTAACGCTATCGTTTAACGCCCCTAGCTAGGCATAAAAGCGAAGATAGATCTAAGTAGTGCCATCTTTGGCACTCAATTCATAAGTAGCTCGCATAATTGATTCATCAGGTAATTTATTTTTCTTTCTTGGAAAGTGCTCCATGCCTTTCCTTAATGGAAATTGGAATCTAATATTCCCTTCCTTCATATCAATATTCGCACCAATCGTTCTAAGGAAAGGTCTACCAAGAATAATAGGGCAAGAAAGATTGTAATCTATATCAAGAACGATAAAATCTACGGGCACCAAATTTCTATTTGCAACAATGAGAACATCATTGATCCTTCCCATTGGCTTTTTAATGGTGGAATCCGCAAGGTGCAAATTTAAAGAGCAATCATCAAAATCATGGAAACCTAGAATATCACATAAAGTTTTCGGAATCGTGGAAACACTAGCACTCAAATCACAAAAGCAAAACACTCATGATCTTTAATTTTAATCTTTATAGTAGGTTCCCACTCATCTTTAAGTTTTCTAGGTATAGAAACTTCCAAATTAAGTTTTTCATCATAAGATTGTGTCAAGGCATCAACGATATGTTTGGTAAAAGCTTTATTTTGACTATAAGCATGAGGAGAATTAACAAAGGATTGTAACAAGGAAATACAACCTTCTAAAGAACAATTATCATAATCAAATTCCTTGAAATCCGAGATAGTGGGTTCAATGCTATTTAAAGTCATGACCTCTCCAATCCTACTTTTACCAAATTTAGCATCAAGATCTAAAAACTCCAAATTATTGGGACACCTTCTATCTAAAGTTGACTCATCTCTAGTCCCATTATTATTAAGATTCATATTGCAAAACAAAGATATAATAGGGGACACAACAATAACTTTAAGATCTTCATCATTATTTTCACGAAAACTAGAAGAACACGCCTTTACAAAGCAATCTTTCTTAGCATGCAATCTAGCGGTTCTTTCCTTGCACTCATCAATGGAAATTATCATGGCTTTAAGAGACTCATTGATATCATGCTTAGGAGGAGTAGATCTAAGTTTAAGAGAATCAACATCAAGCGAAAGTCTATCAACGTTCCTAGCCAAATTCATCAACTTTGAGCAATTTTTCTTCAAGCAAAGCATTAAAATTCTTTTGAGAGATCATAAATTCTTTCACACTATTCTAAAAATCAGAGGGCATCTTATTGAAATTACCATAAGGATTATTGTAGGAATTTCCATAATTACTAGAGGAATTACTAGGGAACGGTCTAGGATTAAAGTTTCCTCTATAAGCATTGTTTCCAAAACTATTCCTACCAACAAAATTCACATCCATAGATTCATTATTATTCTCAATCAAAGTAGACAAAGGCATATCATTGGGATCAAGAGGAGCATTCTTAGTAGCAAACAATTTCATAAGTTCATCCATCTTTCCACTCAAAACATTAATTTCTTCTATAGCATGCACTTTTTTACTAGTAGATCTTTCGGTGTGCCATTGAGAATAATTAGCCATAATATTATCAAGAAGTTTTGTAGCATCTCCTAACGTGATTTCCATAAATGTGCCTCCCGCGGCGGAATCTAAAAGATTTCTAGAAGCAAAGTTCAATCCGGCATAAAAATTTTGTATGATCATCCATAAATTCAAACCATGAGTAGGGCAATTGTGAATCATCAATTTCATTCTTTCCCAAGATTGGGCAACATGCTCATGATCTAGTTGTTTAAAATTCACGATATCGTTCCTAAGAGTGATGATCTTAGCAGGAGGAAAATAATTAGAGATAAAAGCATCTTTGCACTTATTCCAAGAATCAATACTATTTTTAGGCAAAGACGAAAACCAAACTTTAGCACGATCTCTAAGTGAAAACGGAAATAACTTCAATTTAACAATATCGTTATCCATATCTTTCTTCTTTTGCATATCACACAAATCAACAAAGTTGTTTAGATGGGTAGTGGCATCTTCACTTGGAAGGCCGGTGAATTGATCTTCCATAACAAGATTCAGCAAAGCAGTATTGATTTCACAAGACTCAACATCATTCAGAGGAGCAATCGGAGTACTAAGGAAATCATTATTATTGGTATTGGAGAAATCACACAATTTGGTATTATCTTGCGCCATGGCGACAAGTAATCCAACACACCAGCAAACAGAAAAAGGCAAGCGAAAAAGAGAGGAGAAGTTGGGAAAGAGAGGGCGAATAAAACGGCAAGGGTGAAGTGGGGGAGAGGAAAACGAGAGGCAAATGGCAAATAATGTAAATGCGAGGGAGATGAGTTTGTGATGGGTACTTGGTATGTCTTGACTTGAACGAAGACCTCCCCGGCAACGGCGCCAGAAATCCTTCTTGCTACGTCTTGAGCTTGCGTTGGTTTTCCTTGAAGAGGAAAGGGTGATGCAACAATAGTAGCGTAAGTATTTCCCTCAGTTTTTGAGAACCAAGGTACCAATCCAGTAGGAGGCTCCTCAAAAGTCCCACGCACCTACACAAACAAACAAACAACTCGCAACCAACGCAATAAAGGGGTTGTCAATCCCTTCACGGCCACTTGCGAAAGTGAGATCTGATAGAGATAGTATGATAAGATAAATATATTTTTGGTATTTTATAATATAGATTGGAAAAGTAAAGATGCAAATAAAAGTAAGCTGAAAGCTTATATGATAAAAGATATACCCGGGGGCCATATGTTTCACTAGTGGCTTCTCTCAAGATAGCATAAGTATTACAGTGGGTGAACAAGTTACTGTCGAACAATTGATAGAAAAGCGAATAATTATGAGATTATCTAGGCATGATCATGTATATAGGCATCACGTCCGTGACAAGTAGACCGACTCCTGCCTGCATCTACTACTATTACTCCACACATCGACCGCTATCCAGCATGCATCTAGAGTATTAAGTTCATAAGAACAGAGTAACGCATTAAGAAAGATGACATGATGTAGAGGGATAAACTCATGCAATATGCTATAAACCCCATCTTTTTATCCTCGATGGCAACAATACAATACGTGCCTTGCAACCCTTATTGTCACTGGGTAAGGACACCAGAAGATTGAACCCAAAGCTAAGCACTTCTCCCATTGCAAGAAAGATCAATCTAGTAGGCCAAACCAAACTGATAATTCGAAGAGACTTGCAAAGATAACTCAATCATACATAAAAGAATTCAGAGGAGATTCAAATATTTCTCATAGATAAACTTGATCATAAACCCACAATTCATCGGATCTCGACAAACACACCGCAAAAAGAGTTACATCAAATAGATCTCCACAAGAGAGAGGGAGAACATGGTATTGAGATCCAAAAAGAGAGAAGAAGCCATCTAGCTAATAACTATGGACCTGAAGGTCTGTGGTAAACTACTCACAACTCATCGAAGGGGCTATGGTGTTGATGTAGAAGCCCTCCGTGGTCGATTCCCCCCTCCGGCGGAGCGTCGGCGAAGGCTCCAAGATGGGATCTCGCGGATACAGAAGGTTACGGCGGTGGAAATTGTTTTTCGTTGGCTCCCTGGATGTTTTCAGGGTACGTGGGTATATATAGAAGGAAGAAGTAGGTCGGTGTCCGCTCGAGGGGCCCACGAGATAGGGGGGGCGCGCCCTGTAGGGGTGGGCGCGCCTTCCACCCTCGTGGCCGCCTCAGCTACTTCTTGGCTTGCACTCCAAGTCCTCTAGATCACGTTCATTCCAAAAATCACGCCCCCGAAGGTTTCATTCCATTTGGACTCCGTTTGATATTCCTTTTCTTCGAAATACTGAAATAGGCAAAAAACCAGCAATACGGGCTGGGCCTCCGGTTAGTAGGTTTGTCCCAACAATGATATTAATGTGTAAAATAAAGCCCATAAACATCCAAAAGGGGTAATATAATAGCATGGAACAATCAAAAATTATAGATGCGTTGGAGACGTATCACCCGTTGATTAGCCGCATTGATGTGAGACTTTCTCCCTTTTTGTCTTCTCCACACAACCTCCACCATCATACTCTATTCCACCTATAGTGCTATACCCATGGCTCATGCTCATGTATTGCGTGAAAGTTGAAAAGGTTTGAGAACGTCAAAAGTATGAAACAATTGCTTGGCTTGTCATCGGGGTTGTGCATGATTTGAATATTTTGTGTGATGAAGATGGAGCATAGCCAGACTATATGACTTTGTAGGGATAACTTTCTTTGGCCATGTCATTTTGAAAAGACATGATCGCTTTATTAGTACGCTTGAAGTATTATTGTTCTTATGTCAAATGATAGACTATTGCTTTGAATCACCCGTGTCTTAATATTCATGCCATGATTAGACATATGATCAAGATTATGCTAGGTAGCATTCCACATCAAAAATTATCTTTTTATCATTTACCTACTCAAGGACGAGCAGGAATTAAGCTTGGGGATGCTGGTATGTCTCCGTCGTATCTATAATTTTTGATTGTTCCATGCCAATATTCTACAACTTTCATATACTTTTGGCAACTTTTTATATTATTGTTGGGACTAACATATTGATCCAGTGCCCAGTGCCAGTTCCTGTTTGTTGCATGTTTTATGTTTCACAGAAACCCAATATGAAACGGAGTCCAAACGGGATAAAAACGGACGGAGATCATTTTTGGAATATTTATGATTTTTGGGAAGAAAAACCAACGCGAGACGAAGCCCAAGGGGGCCACGAGGCAGGGGGCGTGCCCCAGGGGGGCAGGTGCGCCCCTTACCCTCGTGGGCACCCCATAAGGCGGTTGACACTCTTCTTTTGCCGCAAGAAAGCTAATTTTCGGAGAAAAATCTGGGCGAAAGTTTCAATCCAATCGGAGCTACGGATCTCTGGATATATATGAAACGGTGAAAGGGCAGAATCGGAGAACACAAAAACAGAGAGAGACAGATCCAATCTCGGAGGGGCTCTCGCCCCTGCCAAGCCATGGAGGCCATGGACCAGAGGGGAAACCCTTCTCCCATCTAGGGAGAAGGTCAAGGAAGAAGAAGAAGAAGGGGGGCTCTCTCCCCCTTGCTTCCGGTGGCGCCGGAACGCCGCCGGGGGCCATCATCATCACCGCGATCTACACCAACAACTTCACCGCCCTCATCACCAACTCTTCCCCCCTCTATGCAGCGGTGTAACCTCTCTTTTACCTGTTGTAATCTCCACTTAAACATGGTGCTCAATGCTATATATTATTTCCCAATGATGTATGGCTATCCTATGATGTTTGAGTAGATCCGTTTTGTCCTATGGGTTAATTGATGATCGTGATTGGTTTGAGTTGTATGTTTTATTATTGGTGCGGTCCTATTGTGCCCTCCGTGTCGCGCAAGCTTGAGGGATTCTCGGTGTAGGGTGTTGCAATATGTTCGTGATTCGCTTATAGTGGGTTGCTTGAGTGACAAAAGCATAAACCCGAGTAAGGGGGTTGTGGCGTATGGGATAAAGGGGACTTGATGCTTTAGTGCTATGGTTGGGTTTTACCTTAATGATCTTTTGTAGTTGCGGATGCTTGCTAGAGTTCCAATCATAAGTGCATATGAGCCAATAAGAGAAAGTATGTTAGCTTATGCCTCTCCCTCAAATAAAATTGCAATAGTGATTACCGGTCTAGTTATCGATTGCCTAGGGACAAATAACTTTCTCGTGACAAAAAGCTCTCTACTAAAACTAACTTAGTTGTGTCTTCATCTAAACAGCCCCTACTTTTTATTTACATGCTCTTTATTATATTGCAAACCTATCCAACAACACCTACAAAGTCCTTCTAGTTTCATACCTGTTTTAGGTAAAGCGAACGTTAAGCGTGCGTAGAGTTGTATCGGTGGTCGATAGAACTTCAAGGAATATTTGTTCTACCTTTAGCTCCTCGTTGGGTTCGACACTCTTACTTATCGAAAGAGGCTACAATTGACCCCCTATACTTGTGGGTTATCAAACACCGATGCTTTTCAGAAGTTTAGCACTAAATATGGACTTGACTCTGAGATAGTAGCCTCTTTCTGTGAATCATTTGCTACTCATGTTGATCTCCCTAAGGATAAGTGGTTTAAATATCACCCACCTATTAAAGAATAAATTAAAGAACCGGTCATAGTTAAAGATGAAACTATTATTTACAATGTTGACCCAGTTGTTCCTACTGCCTATATTGAAAACCGCATTTCCCTATTAGGATAAATGAACATGCTAAGGTTTCAACTGTGGTTCACAAAAGTAATATTAAAGCACCTAAACCTTCTGAGCAAATTAAAGTAGAACCTAGTGTTGCTATGGTTAATGACCTCCTGGTAGAAAATATTGATGGGCATGTTATTTACTTCTGTGATGAAGCTGCTAGATTGTTAAGCCGGATGAAAAATATAAACATAGACCTGTTGTTGGCATGCCCGTTGTCTTAGTTAAAATAGGAGATCATTATTATAATGGCTTATGTGATCTATGTGCTTGCGTGAGTGCTATTCCTTTTACCTTGTACCAAGAAATTATGGATGACATAACACCCGCTGAAATAGAAGACATAGATGTTACTATTAAACTTGCAAATAGGGACACCATCACACCACTTCGGATTGTTAGAGATGTTGAAGTCTTGTGTGGGAAAATAAAATACCCTACTGATTTTCTAGTTCTTGGTTCCCCACAAGATGACGTTTGTCCCGTTATCTTTGGTAGACCTTTCTTGAACATTGTCAATGCTACTATAGATTGTCAAAAACGAACTGCTAGTGTTCGCTTTGGTGATGAGTCTCATGAATTTAATTTTTTTTCAAGTTTAATAGACAACCTCATAAGAAATAATTACCTAGTAGGTATGAAATAATTGGTCTTTCTTCTATTGTCGTGCTTCCTATAGATCCACTACAACAATATTTGCTAGACCATGAAAATGATGTGCATATGCATGAAAGAAATGAAATAGAAAAAAATTCTTTGAACAACGATCTTTTATCAAACACAATTTGCTTATTGAAACTCTTGGAGGTCCTCCTCCACCTAAAGGCGATCCTGTGTTTGAATTAAAGCAATTGCCTGATACTTTGAAATATGCTTATCTTGATGAGAAAAAGATATATCCTGTTGTTATTAGTGCTAACCTTTCAGAACATGAAGAAGAAAGATTATAAAAAACTCTGAGGAAGCACCGTGCTGCTATTGGATATACTCTTGATGATCTTAAGGGCATTGGTCCCGCTCTCTGTCAGCAGAAGATTAATATGGAACCTGATGCTAAACTCGTTGTTGATCATCAATGACGTTTTAATCCTAAGATGAAAGAAGTGGTAAGAATTGAAATATTAAAGCTTCTGGAAGCAGGTATAATCTATACCATAGCTGATAGTAGATGGGTAAGTCCCGTTCATTGTGTCCCTAAGATGGGAGGTATTACTGTTGTTCCTGATGATAAAAAATGAACTTATCCTATAAAGAATTGTTACTGGCTATAGAATGGTAATTGATGTTAGAAAGCTAAATAAAGCAACTAGAAAAGATAATTACCCTTTACCTTTTATTGATCAAATGTTGGAAAGATTATCTAAGAACACACACTTTTGCTTTCTCGATGGATATTCAGGTTTCTCTCAAATACCTATTTCACAACCTGATCAAGAGAAAACCACCTTTACTTGCCCTTTTGATACTTATGCTTATAGATGTATGCCTTTTGGTTTATGCAATGCACCTGCTACCTTTCAAAGATGTATGACTGCTATATTCTTTGATTTTTGTGAAAAGATTGTTGAGGTTTTCATGGATGATTTTTCTGTTTATGGAACTTCTTTTGACGATTGCTTAAGCAACCTTGATCGAGTTTTGCAGAGATGTGAGCAAACTTATCCTTTCTTGAATTGGGAGAAGTGCCACTTTATGGTTAATGAAGGTATTGTCTTGGGGCATAAAATTTCTGAACAAGGTATTGAGGTGGATAAAGCCAAAGTTGATGCAATTGAGAAAATGCCATGTCTTAGAGATATTAAAGGTATTCATAGCTTCCTTGGTCATGCTGGTTTCTATAGGAGGTTTATTAAAGACTTCTCTAAAATTTCTAGGCCTCTTACAAATCTTTTACAAAAGGATGTTCCATTTATTTTTGATGATGACTGTGTAGAAGCCTTTGAAACACTTAAGAAAGCCTTAACTTCTGCACCCATTGTTCAACCACTTGATTGGAACTTGCCTTTCAAAATCTTGTGTGATTCTAGTGATTATGCTGTTGGTGTTGTTCTAGGACAAAGAGTTGATAAGAAATTGAATGTTATTCATTATGCTAGCAAAACTCTAGACAATGCTCAAAGATATTATGCTACTACTGAAAAGGAATTTTTAGCAATTGTGTTTGCTTGTGATAAATTCAAATCTTACATTGTTGATTCCGAAGTAATTGTTCACACTGATCATGCTGCTATAAAATATCTTATGGATAAGAAAGATGTAAACCTAGACTCATTAGGTGGGTACTCTTGCTACAAGAATTATATTTACATATCACTGATAGGAAAGGAGCTGAGAACCCCGTAGTTGATAACTTGTCTATGTTAGAGAATATTCTTGATGACCCACTACCTATTGATGAGCTTTCCTAATGAACAACTAGCTACAATAAACGTTTCTCATAATACTCCTTGGTATGCTCATTATGCTAATTATATTGTTGCTAAATGCATACCACCTAGTTTCACATACCAACAAAAGAAAAAAAATCTTCTATGATTTAAGACATTACTTTTGGGATGACCCACATCTTTATAAAGAAGGAGTTGATGGTATTATTAGACGTTGTGTACCTGAGCATGAACAGGAACAAATCCTATGGAAATGTCACTCCAAAGCATATGGAGGGCATCATTCGGGAGATAGAACTGGTCACAAGGTATTGCAATCTAGTTTTTATTGGCCTACTCTCTTCAAGGATGCCCGTAAGTTTGTTTTATCTTGTGATGAATGTCAAAGAATTGGTAATATTGGTAAGCGTCAAGATATGCCTATGAATTATTCACTTGCTATTGAACCATTTGATGTTTGGGGTTTTGATTATATGGGACTTTTTCCTTCCTCTAATGGGTATACACATATTTTGGTTGTTGTTGATTATGTTACTAAGTTGGTAGAAGCTATTCCAACTAGTAGTGCCAATCATAACACTTCCATTAAAATGCTCAAAGAAGTTATTTTCCCAAGGTTTGGAGTCCCTAGATATTTAATGACTGATGGTGGTTCACACTTTATTCATGGTGCTTTCGTAAAATGCTTGCTAAATATGATGCTAACCATAGGATTGCATCACCCTATCATCCTCTATCCAGTGGTCAAGTTGAACTTAGCAATAGAGAAATAAAACTAATATTACAAAAAACTGTTAATAGGTCCCAAAAGAATTGGTCTAAGAAATTGGACGATGCACTTTGGGCCTACAGAACAGCTTATAAAAATCCTATGGGTATGTCTCCCTATAAAATGGTTTATGGAAAAGCTTGTCATTTGCCTCTTGAGTTAGAACATAAAGCATACTGGGCAATTAAAGAACTTAACTATGATTTCAAACTTGCCGGTGAAAAGAGGTTATTTGATATTAGCTCATTAGATGAATGGAGAACCCAAGCTTGCGAAAATGCAGAATTATTGAAATAAGAAGTTAAAAGATGGCATGAAGAATCCAAAAGCGGGAATTCAAAGTGGGAGAATATGTTCTCTTGTACAACTCTCATTTTAGATTCTTTGTAGGAAAAATTCTCTTTAAATGGGAAGGACCATATATCATCGAGGAGATTTATCGCTCTGGAGCTATCAAGATGAATAATGCCGAAGGTACTAACCCGAAGGTGGTCAATGGGTAAAGAAGTAAACACTATATCTTAGGTACGCCTATTAATGTTGAAAGCAATATTATTCAAACCATGACACCAGAGGAACACATAAAGGAAACCTTCTGGAACACGCTAGAATACGAAAAAAGGAGGAGGTACGTGATACGGTAAGTAAACCGACTCCAAAAATTCCGCAAAAATATTTTCGGTCAGTTTTGGATTATTACAAACAACAAGAAAATAAGAAACAACCATGATGGCAACCGAGGAGGGCACAAGACACCAGGGTGCGCCTGCCTTGCCTGGCGCACCCAGGTGGGTTGTGCCCACCTCGGGAACCTTACCGATTCTGTTTTCCTCCCATTTTCTTGTTTCCTTAGATAAAAATCTTTATATATGTGACGCCCCCAATTCAATCGTACACTAATCATGCACGCAAACGTGTACGACCAAGATCAGGGACTCATGGGAAGATATCACAACACAACTCTAAAAACATAAATAAGTCATACAAGCATCATATTACAAGCCAGGGGCCTCGAGGGCTCGAATACAAGTGCTTGATCATAGACGAGTCAGCGGAAGCAACAATATCTGAGTACAAACATAAGTTAAACAAGTTGCCATAAGATGGCTAGCACAAACCGAGATACAGATCGAAAGAGGCGTAGCCTCCTGATGGAGTCATGTACCTAGGGTAGGGTCACAGACCTGATCTAAGTACCCTGCCCAAGGACACCCTTAGAAGAAATCACCTTGCAGTCGACCTACGAGGGACTCACTCGACTGACTTGAAGGACTCGACCACGAAGACTCACTCGACCACCAGAAGGTCAAGAGGCACTCGCACTGCAACGGTCTGTAATTAAGTAGACTTTATGATAGTAAAGACACTTTATGTGGGGCGTTACCAGTAACGCACCGGACTTAATGTACCTTAAACCCTTCATTACGTGGGCTGGCTGGGGTCCTGGCGCACTCTATATAAGCCACCCCCCTCCACAGGCAGAAGGGTTCGGCACCCTGTAACTCATATACACGTAATCCACTCGACCGCTTCCGGGCTCCGAGACGTAGGGCTTTTACTTCCTCCGAGAAGGGCCTGAACTCGTACATCTCTTGTGTTTACAACCTCTCCATAGCTAGGACCTTGCCTCTCCATACCTACCCCCCACTCTACTGTCAGACTTAGATCCACGACAGTTGGCGCCCACCGTGGGGCAGGTGTTTTAGCGATTTTGTGGAGAAGTTGCTATTCTTCCGAGTACTTTCATCATGGTGGCTGTTGGAGTTTTGGTCGAGGGTCGAGAGATCCGTCTCGGTGCTCTCACCTTCGTCGCCGACGACTCCGCCTGGCTCCAGGAGGCTCCACTCGACGTCGATGCGCTCCCCGTCCGCGGTGCGACGCATTTTCGCACATGTGTCCGCGGCGTTCTGCTGCGGCAACCGTCGGCCCCGTATCGGTCGACTCCCCCATCGGCCACCCTCCCGGTCTCCCGCCAGCGCAAGCGCTTGGGCCGGTCGAGGCTTCAGCGGTGGGTGAGGCACGCGGTGGCTCGCCAGACGGCCACCACCCAAGTTGCGGCAATCGAGCCCGACGAATCCCTCTACGGCCTGTTCGATCTGTCGACTGGCTCCGTAGAGACTGCATCCGAGTGCGATAGCAGTGATCCAGCGGCGGAAATCCTGATGGTCGACGGGCCCCGCAGTCCCCCTGGCTTCGCCCGTGATGGTGGGGCAGGCGACGGAGGCGACCCCGCACGAGACCACGAAGAGTACCAGCCCGAGCCACTCGACTCTCTGCAAAGAGAGGAACTTCGCCGCAGGAACGCGGATGCCCTGCATACTCCCATCGCAGGAGAAACCCCCGAGGCTTGCGCCTTGGAGGAGGCACGTTTGGCCAACTTGGCCGAACGCACTCGCCTGGAGAATCTTCAGCGAGCACTCGACGAGCGCGCGCGGCAACGAGTTCCCGACACCAGTCGACGTCAACTCTTCCCGCCGACTCAGGTATATCGAACCCCAATCCAGAATTTAGCAGCTGCGACCCGTATTGCAGAGTCCATCCAGCCCTCTCAGTCGGAAGCTGGCAGAGGCTTGATGCAGATCAGGGATCTGCTCCGGGCAGCAGGTGATCAGAATTCGGCCGTGTCGCAGTCGCGCAACAGAATTCACAGTCGATCCGTCGCTGCGAATACGGTTCAGTCGGCTCACAGCCCCAGATCGCCTCCGCGGCGTGAAGGGCGCGAGAATCGGCGAGACCAATATGGAGACCGACACGACCGAGATGATAGGCGTCGAGTGCCCAATTCCCCTCCGAGGGGTGGGTCTTACGCTCCTCGGCAGCAAGATGACAGACGTCAGCTCAGTGCGGGGCGAAGAGTTCCAGTCGACCCCAGAGAACCAGGCTTCGACGCGCGATCCATTATCGTGCAAGGCTTGGTCGACCGGAACAGAGCCCATCGAGGTGGACTCGACAGAGATGCGCCCACGAGCAGTCGAGTGCATGTTTCTGGTCCGGAATGTTTCAGCAGAGCTATCAGAGCCGCAGTGATCCCTCCCAATTTCAGGTTGGCAACAGGAGTCAGCAAGTTCACTGGTGAGTCTAAGCCTGAAACTTGGCTTGAGGACTACCGAGTGGCGGTTCAGATTGGTGGTGGGAATGACGAGGTGGCCATGAAACATCTGCCCCTCATGTTGGAAGGTTCTGCCAGAGCATGGTTGACTCAGTTACCTCCTAGCAGCATTTACACTTGGGAAGATCTGTCCCGAGTGTTCGTCAGAACGTTTGAAGGAACTTGCAAGCGACCGGCTGGATTGACGGAGCTGCAAGTCTGCGTGCAGAAGACCAATGAGACTCTCAGGGAGTATATTCAGAGGTGGATCACTTTGCACCATACTGTGGAGAATGTGTCTGATCATCAGGCAGTCTGCGCCTTCAAGGATGGTGTCAAGAACAGAGAATTGAGTTTGAAATTTGGTCGAACCGGTGACATGACCTTGAGTCGGATGATGGAAATTGCTACCAAGTACGCCAACGGCGAAGAAGAAGACCGACTCCGAAGCGGCAAGCACAAGCCGAGTCAGTCGGAGAAGGGAAACACCAGTCGGAAACAGAAGCGGAAGGCTGAACCGGCAGCTCCTGGAGAGGCTCTGGCCGTGACTCAGGGAAAGTTTAAAGGGAAACCAAAAGGATCCTGGAACCCTAAGAAGGTAAAGGATAAAGAAGGGAATGACGTGATGGATATGCCGTGTCACATCCACACGAAGAAAGACGAAGAGGGGAATATCATTTACCCAAAGCATACCACTCGCCAATGTCGACTCCTGATCCAGCAGTTTCAAGGAAAACAGTCTAAAGACAAGGAAAAGGAGTCGGACAAGGCCGAAGACAAGGAGGACAGTGAGGAAGGATATCCGCATATCAACTCCACTCTGATGATCTTTGCAGATGCGGAAAGCAAGAGTCGATTGAAAGTCATTAACCGTGAGGTGAACATGGTTACCCCAGCAAAAGCAAATTATTTGAGATGGTCCCAAACACCCATCACATTCGACCAATCTGATCACCCGACTCATATTGCCACCCCTGGGAGGCAAGCTTTGGTGGTCGATCCAGTTGTCGAAGGCACTCGACTGACAAAAGTGCTGATGGACGGTGGTAGTGGGCTGAATTTGTTGTATGCAGACACACTGAAAGGAATGGGCATTCCGATGTCCCGACTGAGCACCAGTAACATGAGCTTTCATGGAGTTATACCAGGGAAGAAAGCCGAGTCACTCGGCCAAATAGCTCTGGACGTGGTGTTTGGTGATTCGAAACATTTTCGCAAAGAGAAGTTGACGTTTGAGGTCGTGGATTTTCAGAGTGCATATCATGCCATTTTGGGGAGACCAGCTTATGCACGGTTCATGGCTCGACCATGTTACGTGTACCTCAAATTGAAGATGCCCGGCCCCAAAGGAGTGATCACTGTCACCGGTGATCGGAAAAAGGCAGAAGAGTGCTTTCAGAAGGGCTCAAAGATTGCCGATTCCCAGGTGACAGCGGTCGAGTTCGAAGAATACAAGCAAAATGCAGATCCGAGTGATTTGCTGCGATCCAAGAAACCCGCCACAGAATCTGCATTTCAGTCGTCCGGTGAGACGAAGCCTGTTCACATTCACCCGACCGACCCCGATGCAGCTCCGACCCACATCTCCACAACACTCGACCCGAAATAGGAAGAAGCGCTCATCCAGTTCCTCCGTGAGAACTGGGACATTTTTGCATGGAAGCCCGCTGACATGCCAGGTGTTCCCAGGGGACTGGCTGAGCATCGCCTAAGAGTCGACTCATCAGCAAAACCAGTCAAAGAGCATCTTCGGCGGTCCGCCGTCCAGAAGAGAAAAGCCATTGGTGAGGAAGTGGCTCGACTGTTGGCGGCAGGATTTATCCGAGAGATATACCACTCCGAGTGGCTCGCTAATGTCGTCATGGTTCCTAAGAAGGACAAATCACTCCGAATGTGCATTGATTTCAAGCACATCAACCGGGCCTGCCCGAAAGATCATTTTCCTCTCCCTCGCATAGATCAAATTGTTGACTCGACCGCGGGATGCGAGAGATTGTCTTTTCTAGACGCCTACTCCGGGTACCACCAGATCCGTCTGTACGGACCCGACGAGGTAAAAACAGCTTTCATCACTCCATTCGGGTGCTTCTGCTATATCACCATGCCATTCGGCCTCAAGAATGCCGGAGCCACATTTATGCGAATGATTCAGAAGTGTCTACTCACTCAAATCAGTCGGAATGTGGAAGCGTATATGGATGATATCGTCGTCAAGTCACGAAAAGGTTCCGACCTGCTCGCTGACCTCGCCGAAACATTTGCCAACCTCAGAAGGTATGATATCAAGCTCAATCCATCAAAGTGCACATTCGGAGTTCCTGGTGGCAAGTTACTCGGTTTTCTCGTTTCCGAGCGAGGGATCGACGCTAATCCAGAGAAGATCGGCACTATTCTCCGAATGAAACGCCCTGTGCGAGTGCACGATGTCCAGAAGCTTACTGGATGCTTGGCCGCATTAAGTCGATTCATCTCACGACTCGGTGAAAAGGCATTGCCTCTTTACCGACTGATGAAGAAGGCAGACAAGTTCGAGTGGACTCCAGAAGCTGATGCAGCGTTTGCCGAGCTAAAAGCTCTGCTCTCCACCCAGCCGGTGCTTGCTGCTCCAATCAGCAAAGAGCCTCTGTTGCTTTATATCGCAGCCACAGGACAAGTCGTCAGTACTGTGCTTACGGTCGAGCGGGAAGAAGAAGGAAAAGCTTTCAAAGTTCAGCGCCCAGTGTATTATTTGTCTGAAGTCTTGACTCCATCCAAGCAAAGATATCCTCATTATCAGAAGCTTGTGTATGGAATATACATGACCACAAAGAAGGTTGCTCATTATTTCTCTGATCATTCCATCACAGTCGTCAGCGACGCTCCACTATCAGAGATTTTGCACAACAGAGATGCAACTGGTCGAGTGGCTAAATGGGCGATTGAACTTCTTCCCCTTGATATCAAGTTTGAGGCAAAGAAAGCCATTAAGTCCCAGGCAATAGCAGATTTCCTCGCCGAGTGGATTGAACAGCAGCAGCCGACTGAAGTTCACTCGGAGCATTGGACCATGTTTTTTGATGGCTCTAAGATGTTGAATGGTTCCGGTGCTGGGGTTGTCCTGGTTTCCCCCAGAGGAGATAAGCTCAGATATGTGCTCCAGATTCACTTTGATTCCTCCAACAATGAGGCAGAGTATGAGGCCCTCTTATACGGATTGCGCATGGCCATTTCACTCGGCGTCCGTCGCCTGATGGTCTATGGCGACTCAGATTTAGTGGTCAACCAAGTGATGAAGGAGTGAGACGTGAGAAGCCCAGCCATGACTGGATACTGCAGTGCAGTGAGGAAGCTGGAAAAGAAGTTCGAGGGGTTGGAGCTCCATCATATACCCCGACTGAAAAATCAAGCAGCTGATGATCTAGCAAAGATAGGTTCCAAGAGAGGAGCCATTCCGAGTGGTGTGTTCTTGGAGCATATACACACTCCGTCAGTCAAAGAAGATCCTTTCACCGAAGAAGCTCCACAGCCCAAGAGTGCCACAGATCCGACTGAGGTTGAAGTCCCAGCAGTGGTCGACTTGGTCATGGAGGTCTTGGTAGTCATTCCCGACTGGACAGTTCCGTATGTCGCGTATATCCTGAGAAAAGAGCTTCCGGAGGATGAGGAAGAGGCTCGACAGATCGTCCGTCGATCTAAAGCCTTTACCGTAATCAAAGGACAGTTATATAGAGAAAGCGCGACTGGAGTTGGTCAGAAGTGCATAACACCAGAAGAAGGTCGAATCATCCTCAATGATATCCACTCGGGAACCTGTGGTCATCATGCGTCCTCTCGGACCATCGTGGCCAAAGCATACCGAGCCGGATTTTACTGGCCAAAGGCGAATGAGATGGCAAAGGAAATAGTGGATAAGTGCGAGGGATGTCAGTTCTACTCGAATATGTCGCACAAGCCTGCATCAGCTCTGAAGACCATTCCACTCGTCTGGCCTTTCGCAGTATGGGGGTTGGACATGGTCGGTCCTTTGAGAACAGGGCGAAGTGGCTTCACGCATGTACTGGTGGCAGTCGACAAGTTCACCAAGTGGATTGAGGCTAAACCAATCAAGAACCTTGACGCCGGTGCTGCTGTTAGCTTCATCAGGGAACTGATATTCAGATATGGAGTCCCGCACAGCATCATTACGGATAATGGGTCGAACTTTGACTCGGAGGAATTCAGGGATTTCTGCAACTCTCAAGGCACACGAGTCGACTACGCTTCAGTCGCCCATCCGCAGTCGAATGGACAAGCAGAGCGAGCCAATGGTCTGATTCTCAAGGGATTGAAACCCCGACTGATGCGTGATCTCAAGCATGCAGCTGGAGCTTGGGTCGACGAACTTCCCTCGGTGCTTTGGGGACTGCGGACCACACCTAATCGGTCGACCGGAAGAACTCCATTCTTCTTGGTCTACGGAGCTGAAGCAGTCTTGCCGAGTGATCTTCTCCACAATGCTCCTCGAGTTGAGATCTACAACGAAGCAGAAGCTGAACAAGCGCGGCAGGACGCAGTCGACCTTTTAGAGGAAGAAAGGGAGATGGCTCTGATCCGATCGACCATCTACCAACAAGATTTGCGTCGTTTCCACGCCAGAAATGTGAGGGGTCGAGCCTTCCAGGAAGGAGATTTAGTTCTCCGAGTGGATCAGAAGAAACCACACAAGCTTGCTCCTTCTTGGGAAGGACCCTTCATCGTCACCAAAGTTCTCCACAACGGGGCGTACCGTCTTTACAACGTCGAACATAATATCGACGAGCCCCGAGCTTGGAACGCGGAACTACTCCGCCCATTTTACACTTAAGTTTATCACTCGGATGAGTTGCAATGAAGTACTTCTGTAGTTCATGGATCTCAAAATAATAGTGTCATAGTTCCTCCATAATTTTTGTCACTTTTTATTTTTGTCCAATAAAATTTTCCCCCTCAGTGGGTGACTTAGCCGCGAATCCGTTTCGCCTAAGTTTGTAAAAATCCTACCGAGTGGTGAGCCAGACTCCCACTCGGAGGCTTAGCTGCGAATCCGTTTCGCCTAACATTAAATAAAATCCTACCGAGTGGTAAGCCAGACTTCCACTCGGGGGCTTAGCTGCAGTCCAAGGACTCGCCTAAGTTACCAAAATCCTACCGAGTGGTAAGCCAGACTTCCACTCGGAGGCTTAGCTGCAGTCCAAGTACTCGCCTAAGATTAAATAAAATCCTACCGAGTGGTAAGCCAGACTTCCACTCGGGGGCTTAGCTGCAGTCCAAGTACTCGCCTAAGTTATAAAAATCCTACCGAGTGGTAAGCCAGACTTCCACTCGGAGGCTTAGCTGCAGTCCAAGTACTCGCCTAAGTCATCAAAATCCTACCGAGTGAAGAGCAAACCTCTCACTCGGGGGCTTAGCTGCAGCCCAGTGCTCGCCTAAGTTATCAAAATCCTACCGAGTGAAGAGCAAACCTCTCACTCGGGGGCTTAGCTGCAGCCCAGTGCTCGCCTAAGTTATCAAAATCCTACCGAGTGAAGAGCAAACCTCTCACTCGGGGGCTTAGCTGCAGCCCAGTGCTCGCCTAAGTTATCAAAATCCTACCGAGTGAAGAGCAAACCTCTCACTCGGGAGCTTAGCTGCAGCCCAGTGCTCGCCTAAGTTATCAAAATCCTACCGAGTGAAGAGCAAACCTCTCACTCGGGGGCTTAGCTGCAGCCCAGTGCTCGCCTAAGTTATCAAAGTCCTACCGAGTGAAGAGCAAACCTCTCACTCGGGGGCTTAGCTGCAGCCCAGTGCTCGCCTAAGTTATCAAAATCCTACCGAGTGAAGAGCAAACCTCTCACTCGGGGGCTTAGCTGCAGCCCAGTGCTCGCCTAAGTTATCAAAATCCTACCGAGTGAAGAGCAAACCTCTCACTCGGGGGCTTAGCTGCAGCCCAGCGCTCGCCTAAGTTATCAAAATCCTACCGAGTGAAGAGCAAACCTCTCACTCGGGAGGCTTAGCTGCAGCCCATCGCTCGCCTAAGTGGATTAAGGAATAAGTCGACTGCAGTGAGCGTCTTGCTTTGAACCTGCAAAAGACATTTCGAGCCGAAAGCAATCATACTCAAACACCAAATTCAAGTTCAGATCGATACCTAAAGGAACCCAAAGTGCTCAGGCGCTAAACCTGTTAAGGTTTATCAGTTACAACTCCACTCGGCATACCGAGGCAAATTTAAAGCGTCGAGCTTAGAAGAAGTTTTTTACCCCTCCTGTGGAGGGCTGGAAGGTGCAACAAACTCATCAAGATCAATTCCATCTGCGATCCGAGTGGCAGCAGCAAGGAAAGTTTCCATAAAGGACCTGAAGTCGTGTTTCTTGGTGTTGGCCACTCGAAGGGCAGCCAGCTTGTCTTCTCGCGCATCTTTGCAGTGGACTCGGGCCAGACACAGAGCAACATCTGCACCACACCGAGCCGAGGACTTTTTCCACTCCTGCACTCGACCAGGGACAGCGGTCAAACGAGCCATCAGCGACTCGAGGTCGTTCTGGAGTGTCTCCCCGGGCCTGAGCATTGAGTCGATGCGAGATGTGGCGACCTTCAGCCTTGCAAGATAGTCCACGACAGCTGCAACACGGGACTCCAGTCGGAAAACATTCATGGCAACTTCGTCGTTCACCGGAGAATTGACGGGGTCAAGGTTTGGTTCCAGCCGGCTAGTCTCTTCTTCAAAGTTTTGACAAAATTCTGCAAGGATGATCATCGAGTCAAAGCAATGGTCGAATGAAAAAACCACAGTTGAAAATGATTGTTGAAGGTTTACCTTCAAGCATAAGAAACAGCTTCTTGGCAAGACCACTCAGGAAGGCCTCCAGATCATTTTTCTTCTCAAGAGCAGCTTTCAGATTGGTATTTTCTTGTTCAAGCTTGGTAACTGAAGCTAACTTCTCGTCGGCAAGCTTGATCCTCTCAGCTAGTTCAAGGTCTTTTTTCCTTTGGGCCTCCCTCACCTTACCTGCAAGTTACAGCAAGATCAGATTTTGAAACAAATGAAGGGAAAAAGCAGTCGTCGAGGTCTCACCAAACATACCTTCGGTCTCCTCCTTTGCCTTCGTCAGATTCTCCTGAACCAGCTTCAAATTCAGCTCGAGCTGAATGTGCTTGTTTTCTAGTTCAGTGTAGCGAGCCGCAAGGTCACAGGAGTTCTGCGAAGAACCAATCGACTAAATGTCAAAGATAATTCACTTCCGAGTGGAAAAGGAAAAATCACGCGTTTCTAAGACTACAGCCGAATCCAAGCATTCGACCGTAGTCTCGGGGACTACACCCAGTGGGTGCACTCAGCGTGCCCCCACTAATTCTATTGAAGACAGAGTCGACCAGTCGACCGGTTTGCGAAATCCAGTCGCCATAGTCGAATGACGGAAAGACTGAAATTATAAAGCCTAAGGCCGACTGCCAGCAGTCGACCTTAGCCTTGGGGACTACACCCAGTGGGTGCACTCAGCGTGCCCCCACTAATCCTATTGAAGACAGAGTCGACCAGTCGACCTCAAAAAAAAACAAGATGTATTCTTTAAGACTGTAACCGACTGCAAGCAGTCGACCACAGTCTCGGGGACTACACCCAGTGGGTGCACTCAGCGTGCCCCCACCGGTTTTCGAAATCAATTCGCCATAGTCGAATGACGGAAAGACTGAACTTATAAAGCCTAAGGCCGACTGCCAGCAGTCAACCTTAGCCTTGGGGACTACACCCAGCGGGTGCACTCAGCGTGCCCCCGCTAACACGGAGTTTAAATCGACACACCCAGTGGGTGATTACTATAAATTCTGGAAGGAAAAGTTTTTGATAGCGTATCTTAACAGAACAAGTGGTGGTCGACTGACCTGAACATTCCTTTGAAGGGCGGAACTGGCGTCGTAAGCTACCTGGCTCGCATCCCGGATGGTCTTCAACTGCTCCATCATGATCCCTGCCTGGCGTATCGCCTCCTTCGCGGCGCCAGCTTGGTCCTCTAGGACGTGGTGCGTCGTGAAGAGGGAGGGCTGTGGAGCACTCGTCAGCGGATCTGCGAAGGACACAGTGTGTCGAGTGGTGTTCTCTTCCTCCGCGACCAGGGTCTCAGGCACCGTCACATCCTGGGGCACCCTGCTGGCAGACACTTTCCTACTCCTTCTGGGCTTCAGCGGTTCCTCATCTTCATCATCGTCAGGGAGAGTGATAACAACATTGGATGGAGCTACAGAAAAGAATCAGAATTAGAGATCATGAGTCAGTCGACTAGAAACGGTGTTAAGAGTATAGTACCAGGTTTTGAGGTTGCTGCATCCTCCATCTCATTATCGTCAGCCCGGGCTGAGGTCTCAGAAGTAGCAGCACTGCAACTCCAAAGAGTCAGTCGACTAACTCCAGCACCAACCAGAGATAAAGTTCACACAAAACAAGAAGACTTAAGCAACATGATTACCCTGATATGGTGGGGATGGACACCTTCATCTTCGGCAGGAGCTTGGTCGGCTTTGACGGGGCCGCCCTGGGCTGCTTCGACGCCTTTTCAGTCGGCGCCGGAGAGGTGGTCCGAGGGCGCTTGGTCGACTGTGTGACAGTCGCAACCCCCTTGCCACGTTCAGTCGCAGGGTCATGGACAAGTTTCGACCGCCTTTCCGAGCGCGGTGGTGCAACCTCCTCCTCCTCCTCTTCCTCGTCCTCACCTTCATCATCATCATCATCGTCATCATCATCATCATCATCATCATCATCATCCTCAGCGGCGTCCGAGTCCCACTCGTCCTCCTGGCTCTCGCCCCCGCTCGCTTCTCCCTCCTCAGTCGGAGCCTGTGCTCCATTGGGCATCGAGTACAGCTCAGTGAGGGCCTGATAGACGTCAAGACAAAGATCAGTCGACCGATCGGCAGAGAAAACAGAAATAAATGTGACGAGAATACAATGGGAAGT
The DNA here is from genome assembly GCF_018294505.1 of Triticum aestivum. Classification (NCBI taxonomy): domain Eukaryota; kingdom Viridiplantae; phylum Streptophyta; class Magnoliopsida; order Poales; family Poaceae; genus Triticum; species Triticum aestivum. The sequence goes on from NC_057795.1 coordinate 337,420,824, forward strand.
GGAGCAGACATACCTTGTTTGGATCACTGTGGCAGTCGAGTGGAGGAATCCTTCTGGCTCCGCGAGGGTTATCCTTGTTCCCAGTAACAGCGGCCATCCACCTTTCCAGAGTGGCATCGTCGACTGTTTCTGGATTGACCCGAGTCACATCCTCAGTCCCGCAGTACAACCACATGCAATGGCTCCGGAACTGAAGAGGCTGGATACGACGCCTAAGGAAAACTTCCAGGAGGTCCATACCCGTCACTCCCTCCCGAACCAACTAAACTACACGCTCCATCAACATCTTCACGTCAGCTTTCTCCTCCGGAATCACCTTCAGAGAGGAGGGCTTGTTCACTCGGCCCATGGTGAACTGAGGGAGTCCACTCGACTGCCCCGGCGTCGACTGATCCTGGCAGTAGAACCAGGTCGACTGCCAGCCTCTGACTGACTCAGTAAATGTCATGGCTGGGAAGGTGCTCTTGGTCCTCACCTGGATCCCCAGACCCCCACACATTTGGAAAACTCGGGTTTTTTCGTCTCCTGGGCTCCCCTTCTTCACGGTCTGAGAGCGACACGTGAATATGTGCTTGAACAAACCCCAATGCGGTCGACAACCCAGGAAACTCTCACACATGGACACAAATGCGGCAAGATAGGCGATAGAATTCAGGGTGAAGTGGTGGAGTTGCGCTCCAAAGAAGTTCAAGAAACCACGGAAGAAAACGCTCGGCGGCAAAGAAAATCCGCGGTCGACATGGGTAGCCAGAAGCACACACTCACCCTCTTCCGGTTGGGGCTGCCACTCTTTCCCCGGAAGCCTCGCAGCTCCATGAGGGATCAGGCCCTCGTTGGCCATGTCGAGGAGATCCTTCTCCGTGATGGTCAACTGGATCCAATCTCCCTGGACCCAGCCTTTCGGCAGGCGAGATCTAGATGAAGACCCGCCGCGGCTGGTGGATCTCCCCTTCGCCTTCTCCGTCGCCGACGCCTTCTTCGTGCGTTCCAGCGCCGCCGTCTTCTCCTTGACCATGGCTACCAGCGAAGCGCGCGAGGAGAAGTTGTGCGGAGGCGAGAGCGAGCGCGTTGGGCGGAGACGAAGGGAGCAGAGGGAGAATGCTGAGGCGCTGTTCAAAAAACCCTCGCCGGGCGCATTTATAAGATCCCTTCCGAGTGGATGACAGGTGGGCCCGGTCGATCTAATCATATCCTGAAACAGTGCGCGAGCGTGATACGTGGCGAAAAAAGCAGCGCGGGGATCGAGGCGTCTATGCCCCGTCCCATCCGAGCGCCGCGGACCGCTCCGCTTCACGCGCTCCCCCAAATTCCGTATCCCGCGGAATCCGCAAACGGCAGGTCAGTCTGTCAGACGCGGGATTTCCTGTGATCCGTCGCTCGGAAATCAGCAAAGTCCAAAAGATCACTCGACGAAGAAAAAGAATGGATCGAGTCGACTGAAGAAAAGTTGCTCACTTTCAACAAAGAGATTTTTTAGTTCAAAAACAACGCACGACCAGTATGCGAAGGTTAGTCGGAAACAACATCAACTCCTTCATCACTCAAGCCTCAATCCATTCGGGGGCTAATGATGGAGTCATGTACCTAGGGTAGGGTCACAGACCTGATCTAAGTACCCTGCCCAAGGACACCCTTAGAAGAAATCACCTTGCAGTCGACCTACGAGGGACTCACTCGACTGACTTGAAGGACTCGACCACGAAGAGTCACTCGACCACCAGAAGGTCAAGAGGCACTACAACGGTCTGTAATTAAGTAGACTTTATGATAGTAAAGACACTTTATGTGGGGCATTACCAGTAACGCACCGGACTTAATGTACCTTAAACCCTTCATTACGTGGGCTGGCTGGGGTCCTGGCGCACTCTATATAAGCCACCCCCTCCACAGGGAGAAGGGTTCGGCACCCTGTAACTCATATACACGTAATCCACTCGACCGCCTCCGGGCTCCGAGACGTAGGGCTTTTACTTCCTCCGAGAAGGGCCTGAACTCGTACATCTCTTGTGTTTACAACCTCTCTATAGCTAGGACCTTGCCTCTCCATACCTACCCCCCACTCTACTGTCAGACTTAGATCCACGACACCTCCTGCCTGAGATCCTCCTAACTACTCCTGGTCGTCATCAACAGCCTGCACGTATTAGTAGGCACCTCCAGTGTAGTAGTCATTGTCGATGGTGGCGTCCGGCTCCTTGGCTCCAACATCTGGTTGCGGCATCCGAGAAGAAGAGGAAAACCGGGGAAAAGAGGGAGCAAAGCAACCGTGAGTACTCATCCAAAGTACTCGCAAGCAAGGAGCTACACTACATATGCATGGGTATATGTGTGAAGGGCCATATCGGTGGACTGAACTGCAGAATGCCAGAATAAGAGGGGGATAGCTAGTCCTATCGAAGACTACGCTTCTGGCCGCCTCCGTCTTGCAGCATGTAGAAGAGAGTAGATTGAAGTCCTCCAAGTAGCATCGCATAGCATAATCCTACCCGACGATCCTCCCCTCGTCTCCCTGAGGAAAAGCGATCACCGGGTTGTCTGTGGAACTTGTCTGGGTGTATTTTATTAAGTATCCAGTTCTAGTTGTCATAAGGTCAAGGTACAACTCCGGGTCGTCCTTTTACCGAGGGACACGGCTATCCGAATAGATAAACTTCCCTGCAGGGGTGCACCACATAACCCAACACGCTCGATCCCATTTGGCCGGACACACTTTCCTAGGTCATGCCCGGCCTCGGAAGATCAACACGTCGCAGCCCCACCTAGGCACAACAGAGAGGTCAGCATGCCGGTCTAGATCCTATGCACACAGGGGTCTGGGCCCATCGCCCATTGCACACCTGCATGTTGCGTACGCGACCGATGAGCAGACCTAGAAACCTCCATTACAAAGGAAGTTGCGTTACGTAGTCCAACCCAGCGTGCGCCGCTCTGTCGCTGGCGTCAAGAAGGCTTCGGCTGATACCACGATGTCGAGTGCCCATATCTTTCCCGCGTAGTTGGTTAGTGCGTATAGGCCAGTGGCCAGACTCAGATCAAATACCAAGATCTCGTTAAGCGTGTTATTTTGAAGTAATCGCGGACGCCGACTAGGGCCAGGCCCACCTCTCGCCTAGGTGGTCTCAACCTGCCCTGTCGCTCCGCCACATAGTAATAGTCGGGGGCCGTCGGGAACCCAGGCCCACCTCTACTGGGATGGAGCCACCTGTCCTTTCGGCCCCCACATCGGAATCACTTGCGGGTACTCAACGAGCCAACCCGACTTTAGTTACCATCTGTATAGTATGTATATATGTATAGTATATACCCGTGATCACCTCCCAAGTGATCACGGCCCGATAGTATAGCAAGGCAGACTGACAAGAATGTAGGGCCAGTGATGATAAACTAGCATCCTATACTAAGCATTTAGGATTGCGGGTAAGGTATCAACGACTATAGCAACAATGACAGGCTATGCAACAGAATAGGAGTAACCGAACAGTAACATGCTACACTACTCTAATGCAAGCAGTATAGAGAAGAATAGGCGATATCTGGTGATCAGGGGGGGGCTTGCCTGGTTGCTCTGGCAAGAAGGAGTGGTCGTCAACTCCGTAGTCGAACTGGGTCGCGGGCAGTCTCGGGGTCTACCGGAAAGTAACGGAGGGGGAACACAATAAATAACAAGGCAATCAAAGCATCAAAAAGCGTAACATGGAAATATGCGGTGCAAGGTGTGCCCCAACGCGGTAGTAGGTGATACCGACGAAGGGGGAAACATCCGAGAAAGTATCCCCGGCGTTTCACGTTTTCGGACAGATGAACCGGAGGAGAAATGTTGCAGGTTCACTATGCTAGGGACACATGGCGGACGAACGGGCTGCGTATCTGGATTCGTCTCGTCGCTCTAAGCAACTTTCATGTAGAAAGTATTTTTATCTGAGCTACGGTTTATTTTATATGATTTTCTAAAGTTTTAATTATTTTTAGAATTTATTTAATTTATTTAATTCAACATTATCCAGAATAGTGTTTGCTGGCATCATCATGACATCAGCGGGACGTCAGCAGGCAATAGGGCGTTGACTGGGTCAAACTAACGTGTGGGCCCAGTGGGACCCACCTGTTATACTCTGTTAGGTTGATTAGGGTTTAGGTTAAACAAAATACTGTTTAATTAAACTAACAGGTCAATTAGATTAATTAAGTAGGATTAATTAACTTAATTAATTTAGGTAATTAATTAATTAAATAATTATTTAGATTTATTATTTTTATTTTTATTTTTTTATCTTTTTTTGAAACGTTCTGGAGGTGGGGCCCTCCTGTCATTGGCCCATAGGGGAGCCTAGTGGGTCTGTGGGCGCTGGGTGCGGGCGTGCGGGCACCAGGCGCTGAGGCGCAACCCGCCCGGTGCGAGGCGAGGTTGCCGGCGACGGCGGGGCCCGCTTGACGCAGCGGGTGAGCAAAGGGGCGTCCGCGGGCATGGGACGGCTCCAGCGTGCACCGGCCAATGAGTAGAGGCAGGCAGGGGGGCCACGGCAGTCGGCGCGAGGCCATAGCCATGGTCGATGGCGGCCTCGGACGGGTCGTCGCCAGCGGGTGCGGCCAAGGAAGCAGGAGACGGTGACGCGGCGAGAGCAGGGGCTGGCGGGTGCAGAGGGGCGTCAGGGGCAAGCACGCACGGCGCAGGGCGCGGTCGGGCGGCCGTGTACGGCGAGGAGACAACGGGGAACGGCTCGGGCGCGATGGCCATCCAGAGGAGGCGCGACGAGCGCGAGGAGGCTGCGAGCAAGCACGGCCTCGGGCGCGCGGTGACAGGGGAAGAGGGGAGAGGAGGAGGGCGCTCATGGTGGGGCTATAGGGACGGGGCAGCATGCTCGGGGAGGACGGATGGCGTCGGAGCAGCAGGGAGGAAGCATGCCGGTGGGGAAGGGCTCCGGCAACGGCGGAGCGGTCCGGCGAGTCGAGGAGGCCCAGCGGTGGGGCGGCGTCGAGCGAGGGCGAAGGGACCACGGCGCCAAGGAGCAGCGTTTGGCGATGGGAATCGGGGCAGTTGCCCGATCTAGATGAGGGGGGGGAGTGGGAGTCGTGGGGGGGGGATTAGGGTTCGGGAGAGTGAGAGGGAGGTTATGTAGTGGGGTGGCTGGTTGGGCCGGGTGTGTGGCCAGCTGGGCCATTGCCCAGTTGGGCTGGCGAGCTGGGCCACAGATGGCCCAGTAGGGGGGCGGGTTTCCTTTTTTTGTAATTGTTTGTTTTCTGTTTTTATTTCTTTTCTTTTATTTATTTTATTTTACTGTTTGATTTCAACTTAGGGCATTTAAATATTTTATAAATTTGTGTTTTCTTCACTATAATTACCTTTGTAATATTCAGCACAAACCGAACATTTTTGTTTCAATGTTTGAAAACTGTTGATGTTTGACAATATTTAAATTTTGAATTTGAAAAGTTTCGAACCGACGCGAGATTAAACAGTGACGGAAGGTGACATGGCATATTTAGCAGAGGTTTACTGTAGCATAATTATCCGGGCGTCACAATTCTCCTCCACTACAAGAAATCTCGTCCCGAGATTTAAGAAGTGGTGTAAGGGGGAAATTTGTGGTTGTGAAATTCTAACGGATCTTCTCAGCCTTGGTTGCTCTTCTCGAAGAGGTTGATCTATTACATTAATGTCTTCATTTCTCTTCTTCAGGTCATCATGATGAAGTTGTCGTCCTTCCTTCAGGATCTTCACCGTCCTATGAATGCGACCAAGGGGAAAAACTTTGGAAGAATGCATCTCCACAAAGTTGGGCATCTGACGATGAAATCAATGGGAAATACACAAGGTATCCCACGAGTTGTATTTCAATGAATTCGTTGAGTGCAATATACGATGGTACCAAAGTTTCAAATGGGTAGGCAATCATTCGATGACTAGACAGAAGCTGGAATGGGGTTTGAACAATGAGAATAACATGGTGTTTGATTCTAGAATGATTAATGGTATAGAATTTAGCTCGTGAATCACATACGAAGCCAGGTGCAAAGGATACATTAGAATCCGGGTTGTAAAGAAGAGTCAGGTCTCGATCCAGTGGACCTGTGGGTTATGGGCCCACCATGTGGGTTGAAAGTAGAAAGGGTGGTGACATCTTGCACAGCCACGACAAGGAGGCATGTGAGTGAATAGCTTGTCAGCTATGCTGGTGACAATGTCGGTACCAAGGACGGGGAACAAAGAGAGCAATTTTCCTGCTTGTTGATCAAGGCAAACCAATTGGCAAAGTTAGCACTCATCGGTGGTTACCGGGATGTCATCAACAATAGTAACAGGGTCTTACAGACAGAGTGGTACAACAAGGTGCCTACCTAAGCAGGGAATTATCTATGCTCAGTTAAGTCAGATTCCGGAAAGGTTAAACAAAAGAATGGAAAGGAAAACGCGATTATCAGATTAAACAGAACGATGGAAAGGAAAATTGTGATTACACACAATTATTAGGAGTATATCCTTCCCATGTACAAGCAGAACATGGCATACAGGGTAGGAGAGCAAGTACCCAACCATTTAGATAAGAGGCAAGGATTAATCAAGATGTTACCCATACAACGGTGTTTGGATAACTGACCAAGAAACATTTAGCATCGCGCCTCCAATGTTCTTGTTGAAGAGCGGGGTATCATAGTCATGCTTCAAGGTAGCAATCATATGGTGTTTCAATCAAGGGCCAGGCTTTGGATACACAAATGATCCATCAGGAGCAACTTATAAAATAAGTCTTACAATTTCCTCCAGGAAGAATGGTTATCCTTGCAAAAGAAATTGTAATGATAGGTCCTCCAGCCAGGGGGTACTAGGCATGACATCATATTACCGGGTCATCAAAGGACCAACATCATAACTACTGGAAAGTTGTCCCAACCATCATATCTGACCGAGATTCAGATCCGATTGGTGTCATGATACCTCACACTCAGGATGTCCGAGAAGAAAATGTGCAACACAAATCGACGAAATGACATTGCAAGATTCTCGGGTAATGAACTATGGGAGCGGGTTCCTGAAACAATAGTTCATCATTAAACCAAGGAGGGGATGAGGAGGTGGCTGATGGGATCAGCGACAATTCATCAAGAATTCCAAACGAATGGATTTCCACAATAATGTGAACAAGAAGACGACACTTGTCAATTCAAATGATATAATGTTGTATGCTCGAGGAAAACATACACCATCAATCACTAGTTGAAAGGTGTGCCCGAAATATGACCTTAGGCAGCAAGATCAATGTTAGAGTGATGATTCAATAACCAACAGTCTAAGAACGAACTGCTGATCGTTAGCTTCAAAGCAATAGGGTTGCTAGAAGTCCAGAACTCAAGCAGTATCATTAGCATATTGGTATCCTAGTTAAAAAAACAACACGGGGACCAAGGAAGAATGGTGATGCTGAGAAGTATCATCATACCGAGAATTTCTAAGAGGTGGAGCAATCCTCACAACATCCTTGACATAAAAGATGGTAATACTCCAAGGTAAAGAAGAACAAATGCTGGATAGCAAGGAACTCAAAGGTATAACACAAAACACGAACAAGTTTGTGTTGGAGGGAAGGCAGTAGAGTGGTCGATGATAACACTAATCATCAAGGGCAAGGATGGTCTTTCTCATCATGAATTCAATTGTTATCCTGGAAGAGCTCAGGATGATGACGATGATCACGACACATTTGTCGAGATATTTCATGAAGATGTAATCGATCGGTGATGACATCAAGTCAAAGGAATGATGAAGTGAAAGGTTATTGGAACCACGAGTACGACACAAACTCGAAACCAAGCTTGCTGTTCAAGGCGAAATGATATGTCGAGGAAAAATCGACGTAAGCTTAGCTCATCGTCGAAAGTGGTGCTCTGGGAATAAGGACCAGGTAGCACAGTTAAAATCATCACGACAATGATATATCCAAACATGCTAGGAATGACGTGATTGGGTACAAACTCGTACGTAAAGAAGATTACTAAGAGTTGTTGAACCGTAGTGCGGACTCGGTTCAGTTATCAGTGTCTTTGGGTGTTTAATAACTCAGGGCCCGTGAAAAATTGGAATCATTGAGAATGTATTACTTGATGAAGAGCTCATAAGAAGTTATGCAATTCCATGATAATCTCGAGATACCAGGGGGTAATACTCGACGACAGATCAAAGTAGAGGTTGGACTTGGGTATTGCTCTGCGGAAGACAAGTGCTAAAACTTGCACGAGAAATGGTATTTAAAGGAGAACATGGTCAGAACCACGATTGCAAAAGGCCAGATCCCAGATATACGATGAACTTATACCAAATGAATAATTAATTTAAGAGAAGCTTTAATGATAAGATCTACATCGTGTCCATGGGCATGAACACAAGGTTCAAGGTCGACTCCCACTTCTATAATGCATAACCTTCCATTCACTTCTCGTCCTCGAAGAAGTTGTATGGTAGAAAATTATCTGCTAAACACTAGAAGGGTATGACTTGTCAAAACCTTCCGGTTCATACGGTTTTTAAAGAAGGTATAGGTTCAACCCATAAGGGAATCTTAGGAACATATACCACAACTACAGGAGCAAATAACTCCAGCTCGGAAGTAGAGCATGGTTGATAAAGGCATAGGATATCACTTGCCAAAGGCAGAAGACACAATTTACCAAAGGCATTATGTATCAGGGGAGAAGCTCTCAAGGTTATTGGATATGAAGGACGCCGTCGGATAATAACCAAGAAATTGGTCTCGTGGACCACAAGGAACCTGACGTGAGTATCGGTAATCAATAAGAGGAAGAAATAATACAAATGCATCGGATTATAGAATATCGAAATAATTCGATGCTTACATAACAAAGGAATTATGATTTCCAAAACGAAGGATCAGAAGCAGACGCTCTAATCAAAGATGGATAGCCGAATAGACAGAGGGGGTTACAATCGACGGTAACTTGATTGGTCGAGATCCAGCTCATGTTTAAAATGGCGTCTGAGCCGGAAGGAAGAATTCTAGGATCTGATTGAGGGTTGCGGGCATTCACAACATACTGAATCAAGGGATTCGAAATGATAGTGGCAAAGGATGCCAATAGGATTTCGAGAATTATGGGATTAACCATAATGCATGCAAGCAAGAATTTCAAGAGCAATAGGCGGTTGAGGATTTTCGGAAGATCGAATGGTATTTCAAAGACTTTTGTGAAACACCTGAAAAACTGGGGAGAAACAAATCCTCGGTAAGTGTGAGGATTAATTTGTAAGTGTATTCAGGCGACAATGAACTGCAAGGCAGTATGCACAAATGATTATCAAAAGATCGACAAGTATTTCGGGGTATCTTGTAATAACAAGACCAATTGGGGATGAATGTAAGAATGACAACTGCATGTAGTTATCATAAGGGTTGACGGTGGAAGGGGAATTGCAAATGCGATGAACACAAGTTCTCGAGTTAACAGCGGAGAGTATCTCAGGGTCTTCTGGTGCAGCAGACGATCATCGGTAATAAGGTGCTCTCCGGGTGAAAGTGATAACGAGATCCTACTGTTAGATTTAGCAAAATACATTTATCCCGAATAGAAGAGAGATCAGAGTCCCAGAGTATAGACGAGGAGTAAAAGATCCTAATACCACCCAATGGCGACGTGGGCCCATGAGCCACACAGCCATGTTAGTAAATGTTTTGCAATGACTAGACTCAACTTCGGCCAAGGAGTTAGGAAGGGGGATTCCTACAGGCAGTCGGCTCTGATACCAACTTGTGACGCCTCCGATTCAATAGTACACTAATCATGCACGCAAACGTGTACGACCAAGATCAGGGACTCACGGGAAGATATCACAACACAACTCTAAAAACATAAATAAGTCATACAAGCATCATATTACAAGCCAGGGGCCTTGAGGGCTCGAATACAACTGCTCGATCGTAGACGAGTCAGCGGAAGCAACAATATCTAAGTACAGACATAAGTTAAACAAGTTGCCATAAGATGGCTAGCACAAACTGAGATACAGATCGAAAGAGGCGCAGGCCTCCTGCCTGGGATCCTCCTAACTACTCCTGGTCGTCATCAACAGCCTGCACGTATTAGTAGGCACCTCCAGTGTAGTAGTAGTCGTCGACGGTGGCATCTGGCTCCTGGGCTCCAACGTCTGGTTGCGGCATCCGAGAAGAAGAGGAAAACAGGGGAAAAGAGGGAGCAAAGCAACCGTGAGTACTCATCCAAAGTATTCGCAAGCAAGGAGCTACACTACATATGCATGGGTATATGTGTGAAGGGCCATATCGATGGACTGAACTGCAGAATGCCAAAATAAGAGGGGGATAGCTAGTCCTATCAAAGACTACGCTTCTGGCAGCCTCCGTCTTTCCGCATGTAGAAGAGAGTAGATTGAAGTCCTCCAAGTAGCATCGCATAGCATAATCCTACCCGGCGATCCTCCCCTCGTCGCCCTGTGGAAAAGCGATCACCGGGTTGTCTGTGGAACTTGTCTGGGTGTATTTTATTAATTATCCAGTTCTAGTTGTCATAAGGTCAAGGTACAACTCCGGGTCGTCCTTTTACCAAGGGACACGGCTATTCGAATAGATAAACTTCCCTGCAGGGGTGCACCACATAACCCAACACGCTCGATCCCATTTGGCCGGACACACTTTCCTGGGTCATGCCCGGCCTTGGAAGATCAACACGTCGCAGCCCCATCTAGGCACAACAGAGAGGTCAGCACGCCGGTCTAAATCCTATGCGCGCAGGGGTCTGGGCCCATCGCCTATTGCACACCTGCACGTTGCGTACACGGCCGATGAGCAGACCTAGCAACCTCCATTACAAAGGAAGTTGCGTTACACAGTCCAACCCGGCGCGCGCCGCTCCGTCGCTGACGTCAAGAAGGCTTCAGCTGATACCACGACGTCGAGTGCCCATATCATTCCCGCGTAGTTGGTTAGTGCGTATAGGCCAGTGGCCAGACTCAGATCAAATACCAAGATCTCGTTAAGCGTGTTATTTTGAAGTAATTGCGGACGCCGACCTGGGCCAGGCCCACCTCTCGCCTAGGTGGTCCCAACCTGCCGTGTCGCTCCACCACATAGTAATAGTCGGGAGCCGTCGGGAACCCAGGCCCACCTCTACCGGGATGGAGCCACCTGTCCTTTCAGCCCCCACATCAGAATCACTTGCGGGTACTCAACGAGCCAACCCGACTTTAGTTACCATCTGTATAGTATGTATATATGTATAGTATATACCCGTGATCACCTCCCAAGTGATCACGGCCCGATAGTATAGCAAGGCAGACTGACAAGAATGTAGGGCCAATGATGATAAACTAGCATCCTATACTAAGCATTTAGAATTGCGGGTAAGGTATCAACGACTGTAGCAACAATGACAGGTTATGCAACAGAATAGGAGTAACCGAACAGTAACATGCTACACTACTCTAATGCAAGCAGTATAGAGAAGAATAGGCGATATCTGGTGATCAGGGGGGGGCTTGCCTGATTGCTCTGGCAAGAAGGAATGGTCGTCAACTCCGTAGCCGAACTGGGTCACCGGCAGTCTCGGGGTCTACCGGAAAGTAACAAAGGGGGAACACAATAAATAACAAAGCAATCAAAGCATCACAAAGCGTGACATGGCAATACGCGGTGCAAGGTGTGCCCCAACGCGGTAGTAGGTGATACCGACGAAGGGGGGAACATCCGAGAAAGTATCCCTGACGTTTCGCGTTTTCGGACAGATGAACTGGAGGAGAAATGTTGCATGTTCACTATGCTAGGGACGCATGGCGGACGAACGGGCTGCGTATCTAGATTCGTCTTGTCGCTCTAAGCAACTTTCATGTAGAAAGTATTTTTATCTGAGCTACGGTTTATTTTATATGATTTTCTAAAGTTTTAATTATTTTTAGAATTTATTTAATTTATTTAATTCAACATTATCCAGAATAGTGTTTGCTGACATCATCATGACATCAGCATGATGTCAGCAGGCAACAGGGCGTTGACTGGGTCAAACTGACGTGTGGGCCCAGTGGGACCCACCTATCATACTCTGTTAGGTTGATTAGGGTTTAGGTTAAATAAAATACTATTTAATTAAACTAACAGGTCAATTAGATTAATTAAGTATGATTAATTAACTTAATTAATTTAGGTAATTAATTAATTAAACAATTATTTAAATTTATTATTTTTATTTTTATTTTTTTATCTTTTTTTGAAACGTTCTGGAGGTGGGGCCCTCGTGTCATTAGCCCATAGGGGAGTCTAGTGGGTTTGTGGGCGCTGGATGCGGGCGTGCGGGCACCAGGCACTGAGGCGCAACTCGCCCGGTGCGAGGCGAGGTCGCCGGCGACGGCGGGGCCTGCCTGACGTAGCGGGCGAGGAAAGGGGAGTCCGCGGGCATGGGACGGCTCCAGCGTGCACCGGCCAATGAGTAGAGGCAGGCAGGGGGGCCACGGCAGTTGGCGCGAGGCCATAGCCATGGTCGATGGCGGCCTCGGACGGGTGGTCGCCAGCGGGTGCGGCCAAGGAAGCGGGAGGCGGTGATGCGGCGAGAGCAGGGGCTGGCGGGTGCAGAGGGGCGTCGGGGGCAAGCACGCACGACGCAGGGCGCGGTCGGGCGGCCGTGTACGGCGAGGCAACGACGGGGAACGGCTCGGGCGCGATGGCCACCCAGAGAAGGCGCGACGAGCGCAAGGAGGCCACGAGCGAGCACGGCCTCGGGCGCACGGTGACAGGGGAAGAGGGGAGAGGAGGAGGGCGCTCACGGCGGGGCTGTAGGGATGGGGCAGCATGCTCGAGGAGGACGGATGGCGTCGGAGCAGCAGGGAGGAAGCAGGCCGGTGGGGAAGGGCTCCGGCGATGGCGGAGCGGTCCGGCGAGTCGAGGAGGCCCAACGGTGGGGCGGCGTCGAGCGAGGGCGAAGGGATCGGGGCGCCAAGGAGCAGCGTTTGGCGATGGGGATCGGGGCAGTTGCCCGATCCCGATGGGGGGGAGTGGGAGTCGTGGGGGGGGGGGATTAGGGTTCGGGAGAGTGAGAGGGAGGTTATGTAGTGGGGTGGCCGGTTGGGCCGTGTGTGTGGCCAGCTGGGCCATTGCCCAGTTGGGCTGGCGAGCTGGGCCACAAATGGCCCAGTAGGGGGGCGGTTTCCTTTTTTTGTAATTGTTTGTTTTCTATTTTTATTTCTTTTCTTTTATTTATTTTCTTGTTTGATTTCAACTTAGGGCATTTAAATATTTTATAAATTTGTGTTTTCTTCACTATAATTACCTTTGTAATATTTGGCACAAACCAAACATTTTTGTTTCGATGTTTGAAAATTGTTGATGTTTGACAATATTTAAATTTTGAATTTGAAAAGTTTCGAACCGACGCAAGATTAGACAGTGACGGGAGGTGACATGGCATATTTAGCAGAGGTTTACTGTAGCATAATTATCCGGGCGTCACAATATACCCCCTGAACGTATTAACCACCATATCGCAAAGAAATCTTCTGTTCTTCTTTCTTGCTGTTTTCTGACAGATCTAGATTGCCATGGCCACTTCGAGCTCCTCGAAGGACAAGTTCTTAGAGAATGTCATCACCCCGTATTTGCGGGAGGTGATGCAACACCCTCAAGCCATTGAGATGCGTGAGGGGGTGCTCCATATCTGGGACGTCTAGGGGCCCAAGAAGACGGGAGCCATGGAGGCTAGGTTTGAAGCTATGGAGCAAGAGGTTTTCAAGTGCAAGGGGATGGTGGAGCATGGACTCAATGCCAATCACCTCATGATTGCGGATTTCACCCGTGATCTCAAGGTGGATGGCTGGTCCATGAAGGACATCGTCTTCACCCTCAATAAGCAAATCAATTTTCCACAAAGCCAAATCTATGATCTCCAAAATCAAGTCTTTGAATATGAGGCAAGATTTAAAGGTATGAGTTTAGATGCCAGTTGCAGGACTCGTGAGACTCGCACTTCTTCTCATGATGGTGAGCCACTGCCATGGAAGCCGGAGGATAAGCCCGCTACCACTTAACCACCACCATCATCATCTTCCCCACCAAAGGATACTTGAGTTCATGGCATGGGCACTCCCCTTGGCTTGTGCCAAGCTTGGGGGAGGTGCCCCTGTATCATATCATCACCACTATCTTTTCCTTTATCTATTTTAGTTCGATCTTTAGTTATCTTATGGTTTTGTTCAATAAAAGTTTAGTTTGATCAATTTTCGAGTGCTTCCTTAGTGATCTACCTATCTATGTAATCATGTGCAAGATATATAATAAAGTTTAGTTTAATTTTTTGTTTCTTTTACTTCCTTGTTGCAACAGAATAAATGAAAAAGATCATATGCTAATCTTATGGTAAGTAATGACATCACATAAGGAAAAGTGTAAGTGATAAAATTTGTTGGAGATTGACAAACATAGCATTGGTCAATGATGCAACTCATGTAATAATTAATAAGGAAGAGAAGATTCACATGCAAATACACTATCTTGGACATCTTTTATGATTGTGTGCCCCCATTGAATATTATGTGTCAAAATTGTTGATGTTGGACAGGGAAGACAACGTAATGATTTATGTTTGTTCATATTCACATAGAAGTTATATTGTTATAGATCCTTCAACATGTGGTGCTTGCTCAATATATTTGCTAGCCAAAAATTCCGCACTAGGTAGAGATACTACTTGTGCATCCAAAAACCTTAAACCCAAATTCATGCCTTGAGAGTCCATCATACCTACCTATGGATTGAGTAAGATCCTTCAAGTAAGTTGTCATCGATGCAATAAGGCAATAAAAATTTCTTCTAAATGTGTTGGATCATTTAGTGTAAGAGAAAATTGAGCGTTGTACGAACTTGCGATGGCAAAGTAATAAAAGCGACAGACTGCATAATAAAGGTTGTTGTCATAAGTGGCAATATAACGTGACGTTCTTTTGCATTAAGGCATTCGACATACAAACAAAAAGTGCATGGCAACCTCTGCTTCCCTCTGCGAAGAGCCTATCTTTTACTTTTATGCATTTACTTTTATGTAAGAGTCAAAGTATTCTTCCATATTCCTTTTTTATTTTCTCTTTTTGCAAGCATCATGTGGCGAGGAAAGATCTAGGCACATATATCCAACTGGATATGGGTGGGCATGAGTTATTATTGTTGACATCACCCTTCAGGTGAATACATTGGGAGGTGAATCTATAAGCCCCTATCTTTCTATGTGTCCGGTTGAAACTTTTTGTTCATGGGTATAATGTGAGTGTTAGCAATCATAGAAGGTTAAATGATGGTTGAGTATGTGGACTTGCCTAAAGGCTTCGATACATGACCCTTCTTGAAAATATGATGAATTGTAGTTGCAAAGTTGACTTAGAACATAGTTTGTTGGTTTCCAATAAGGTGTACGCTTTATACTTGATGAATTGTTACATGTTCATGAGAAGTTATACGATAAAAGTTCTGTGATAAAGTTTTATGTTAAAGTTCTTTGCTATTATAATAATAAGCATGATGCTTCTATGTCCATATTTTGTTTTTATCGATACCTCTCTCTCTATGCATGTGGGCATATTTTTCGATTTCGGTTTTTTGCTTGAGGACACGCGAAGTCTAAGCCTTTTG
Organism: Triticum aestivum; assembly: GCF_018294505.1. Taxonomy (NCBI): domain Eukaryota; kingdom Viridiplantae; phylum Streptophyta; class Magnoliopsida; order Poales; family Poaceae; genus Triticum; species Triticum aestivum. The sequence continues at coordinate 337,436,450 of NC_057795.1, forward strand.
TTTTTATCGATACCTCTCTCTCTCTAAGCATGGGGGAGTTGATACATCCATTTTGCATCCTGTTTTCCTACTGTTATTTATAATGTTTTTATGCATAATAATGATTTTTGGAGTAACTCTAATGCCTTTTCTCTCATAATATGCAAGGTCAACACAAAAAGGGAGAATGCCGGCACCTGGAATTCTGGACCTGAAAAAGCTACGTTAGAGTTACCTATTCTGCACGTCTCCAAATGAGCTGAAAATTTATGGGGAATTGTTTTGGAATATATAAAAAATAATAGAGCAAATAACTACCGGAGCGGGCCACCCTGCTAAGCACAAGACACTATGGCATGCCTAGACCCCCAGGCACGCTGATAACCCACAAGTATAGGGGATCAACTGTAGACTCTTTCGATAAGTAAGAGTGTCGAACCCAACGAGGAGCTAAAGGTAGAACAAATATTCCCTCAAGTTCTATCGACCACTAATACAACTCTACGCATGTAGCAGTCTAGTCTCTGTGCGTCAGTGTCATCCCTGGATCGGTAATGCTGACACGCACAGTACTTGAGGATTTATAACAGAGTTTCAATCACACACTTATTACATCTAATGTCTCAAAAGAGAACTTATTACAATAATATGGCTTAAGGCCATCTAAAAACGACAACAACAGAAGGCTTGGAAGATAAAGTGAGTTCATCAACTCCAATGGCATAGCTGAGTGAAAGACATTGACCTATGGCACCTTACTCATCGTCTGAAAAGTTTGCAACATGAAATGTTGCGGCCCGAAATGGGTCAGCACATGGAATATGCTGGCCATGTAACAGATAGAGCAATGAACAGAATGAATGCTATCACTACATGCATATATGGCTGGTGGAAAGCTCTATGGTTACAGTTTTGCATAAAGCCAATTTTCCCTACAACAAAGGAATAAATTTTATTTAACTATCATGGTGGTTGTTAAACATTGAGAAGGTTCCTCCAACTCAATCCCAATTAAGCATCATCATTAAACCCAATCAAATTAATTTAGAGTGATGAGATCAACATGATAATCCAAGAACCAGATACTCAAAATGTCCATAACCGGGGACACAACTAACCATGATTAGTTTGTACACTCTGCGGAGGTTTGCGCACTTTTCCCCACAAGACTCGAACACATCCATGATTGGAGATTCGAGACATAGTCTTTCTGAAGAATTAACTCTCTACTCTGGGTAGACAGTACCACCTACAACCCACTACATCTGCTAGTCTACCTCTTCAAGAGTTTCATGCAACTTACTCAACTATGCTAGAGCCCATATTGGCTTGTGTATGCACACGGAAGTTTCTAGCATGAAATAATCTTATGATCCCTTTGAGCCTGGGTGGTGAACCGTAGGATGATCACACGGGTACTTCGGGATATCGTAGGACAACACTGGATTCTCTAGGTGCCCTGACAACCACTGGGTACTCCAGGGTGCCTCAAGCAATCCACCCAGATGTGTATTTAAGTAGCCACCTTAAGTTAACCATTAATTAACAATACTCACTCTGTCATGGATACACTCACCCAAACCACGTCTACGAGCATATCATAGCATAGCAATATAAGCATCACGTAAAAGTAACTCCTAAAGGTTTGATAATAAACAGGGCAATAGGTTCTACATCATCATCTACTTCCCAAAACCCACATGTTAAACAGATCCTAACCATGCAATGTTTGAGGGTTGATCTAATGCAATAAAAGCTAGGTAGTAAAGGAGTATGATCAAAGTGTTACTTGCCTTGCTGATGATCTGCAAAACCTAGAGACTCGTAGTAGCACGCTTCGCACTCCGGGTACTTTATCGCAAACAAACAATACATACATAAGCACTCAACTAGAAGCATGGGTAAAACTCAAATAAGAGATCTAACCAGAAAGTTCAACTGAAGAACTCCGGTTTGCAAAAAGAATCAATTCAAACGGAGCAACGAAACTCAAACTACAAAAGAAACAAGATCCGTTTACTAATCTAGACTAAAGTGAAATTTTACAGTACCAAAATCTTGTTCAAGTTGATTAAACAGAAAGAAGGCTTTGAGACGAAGATCTAGGCGCTTGAATCACCTGATTCCGATAAATGAGCGAAAAGATAAACTAAATCGAAAATCAGGGAAAAAATTGCGATCGAAAATAATCGTGGAAAACCCTGGAAAAATAAAAAACTGACGATCAGGCTACCAAACGAACATTCGTTGTCTGCGGCTAACGGACGAACATCATTCGTTAAAATGAACATATGGACGAACGTCTGCTATTTAACTAAACCAAGAAAAAAATAAAACTGATCTAAAAAATAACCTAGGGTTTTCTAAAAATAAACCGAACTGTTTAAAAAAAACCGGCGGCTACCTCAGCAATCGCGACAGCGGCGGCGGCGATTACTCCGGCGGCGGCGGGCGGCTCCGGCGGGTTCGAGGCGGCGGCGGGTGGCTCAGGCGGCGGCGTGGCGGCGTGGGGCGACGGCGTGGCGCGGCGGCGGCGGCGACGACGGGATCGAGGTGGGTGAGGGAGTCCTGGATTAGGGGGTGTCCGGGCAGCTAGACTATCATCGTCCGCCGGACTCCAAGACTACGAAGATACAAGATTGAAGACTCCGTCCCGTGTCCGGATGGGACTTTGCTTGGCGTGGAAGGCAAGCTTGGCGATACGGATATGTAGATCTCCTACCATTGTAACCGACTCTGTGTAACCCTAGCCCTCTCCGGTGTCTATATAAACCGAAGGGTTTTAGTCCGTAGGACACAACATCCATTACAACAATCATACCATAGGCTAGCTTCTAGGGTTTAGCCTCCTTGATCTCGTGGTAGATCCACTCTTGTAATACACATCATCAATATTAATCAAGCAGGACGTAGGGTTTTACATCCATCAAGAGGGCCCGAACCTGGGTAAAACATCGTGTCCCTTGCCTCCTATTACCATCCGCCTAGACGCACAGTTCGGGACCCCCTACCCGAGATCCGCCGGTTTTGACACCGACATTGGTGCTTTCATTGAGAATTCCTCTGTGTCGTCACCGATAGGCTCGATGGCTTCTTCAATCAACAACTATGCCATCCAGGGTGGGACTTTTCTCCCCGGACAGATCTTCGTATTCGGCGGCTTCGCACTGCGGGCTAATTCACTTGGCCATCTGGAGCAGATCGAAAGCTACGCCCCTGGCCGTCAGGTCAGGTTCGGAAGCCTAAACTTCACGGCCAACATCCGCGGGGACTTGATCTTCGATGGATCCGATCCGCAGCCGAGCGTGCCGCACTGTCGCGATGGGCACGATCTAGCTCTGCCGCCGGACAGTGCCTTGGAGGCCGCACATGAATCCGCTTCGACTCATAATTCGGAGCCGATCGCCCAGATCGAGGACCGGTGGCTGGACACCGCCTCGGGGGCTGCAACTTCCGCGGCGATGGAGCGGAACACTGACCTTGTCCCCTATAAAACTTGTGACTCCGAGGTGCCGGACTCCAAACCTCCTGCGCCCCTACCAATCGAATCCGATTGGGCGCCGATCATGGAGTTCACCGCGGCGGACATCTTTCAGCACTCGCCCTTTGGCGACATCCTAAATTCGCTGAAGCATCTCTCCCTATCCGGAGAGCCCTGGCCGGATTATGGCCAGGATGGTTGGGATGCGGACGACGAAGAAATTCAAGACCCACCCTGTTGGGGAACATAGTAATTTCAAAAAATTTCCTACGCACACGCAAGATCATGTGATGCATAGCAACGAGGGGGAGAGTATTGTCTACGTACCCAACGTAGACCGACTGCGGAAGCGATGACACGACGTAGAGGAAGTAGTCGTACGTCTTCACGATCCAACCGATCAAGCACCGAAACTACGGCACCTCCGAGTTCGAGCACACGTTCAGCTCGATGACGATCCCTGGACTCCGATCCAGCAAAGTGTCGGGGAAGAGTTCCGTCAGCACGACGGCGTGGTGACGATCTTGATGAACTACAGCAGCAGGGCTTCGCCTAAACTCCGCTACAGTATTATCGAGGAATATGGCGGCAGGGGGCACCGCACACGGCTAAGGAACAGATCACGTGGATCAACTTGTGTGTCTAGAGGTGCCCCCTGCCTCCGTATATAAAGGATGGAGGAGGAGGAGGCCGGCCAAGGCAAAGGTGCGGCCAGGATAGGGAGTCCTACTAGGACTCCAAGTCCTAGTAGGAGTCCACCAAGAGGGGAGGAAGGGAGAAGGAATAGGAGGAGAAGGAGAGGTGGCCGGCCCCCTTTTCCCTAGTCCAATTCGGACCAAAGGGGAGGGGGGGCGCAGCAGCCTTTTTCCTCTTCCCACTAAAGCCCATCAAGGCCCATTACTTCTCCCGTAACTACCCGGTACTCCGAAAAATACCCGAATCATTCGGAACCTTTCCGATGTCCGAATATAGTCGTCCAATATATCGATCTTTACGTCTCGACCATTTCGAGACTCCTCGTCATGTCCCCGATCTCATCCGGGACTCCGAACTCCTTCGGTACATCAAAACTCATAAACTCATAATATAACTGTCATCGAAACCTTAAGCGTGCGGACCCTACGGGTTCGAGAACAATGTAGACATGACCGAGACACGTCTCCGGTCAATAACCAATAGCGGGACCTGGATGCCCATATTGGCTCCTACATATTCTACGAAGATCTTTATCGGTCAGACCGCATAACAACATACGTTGTTCCCTTTGTCATCGGTATGTTACTTGCCCGAGATTCGATCGTCGGCATCCAATACCTAGTTCAATCTCGTTACCGGCAAGTCTCTTTACTCGTTCCGTAATACATCATCTCACAACTAACATCTTAGTTGCAATGCTTGCAAGGCTTATGTGATGTGCATTACCGAGAGGGCCCGGAGATACCTCTCCGACAATCGGAGTGACAAATCCTAATCTCGAAATACGCCAACCCAACATCTACCTTTGGAGACACCTGTAATGCTCCTTTATAATCACCCAGTTACGTTGTGACGTTTGGTAGCACCCAAAGTGTTCCTCCGGCAAACGGGAGTTGCATAATCTCATAGTCATAGGAACATGTATAAGTCATGAAGAAAGCAATAGCAATATACTAAACGATCGTGTGCTAAGCTAATGGAATGGGTCATGTCAATCAGATCATTCAACTAATGATGTGACCTCGTTAATCAAATAACAACTCATTGTTCATGGTTAGGAAACATAACCATCTTTGATTAACGAGCTAGTCAAGTAGAGGCATACTAGTGACACTCTGTTTGTCTATGTATTCACACATGTATTATGTTTCCGGTTAATACAATTCTAGCATGAATAATAAACATTTATCATGAAATAAGGAAATAAATAATAACTTTATTATTGCCTCTAGGGCATATTTCCTTCAGTCTCCCACTTGCACTAGAGTCAATAATCTAGTTCACATCGCCATGTGATTTAACACCAATATTCATATTTGTATATGATTAACACCCATAGTTCACATCGTCATGTGACCAACACCCAAAGGGTTTACTAGAGTCAATAATCTAGTTCACATCGCTTATGTGATTAACACCCAAAGAGTACTAAGGTGTGATCATGTTTTGCTCGTGAGAGAAGCTTAGTCAACGGGTCTGTCACATTCAGAGCCGTATGTATTTTGCAAATATTCTATGTCTACAATGCTCTGTACGGAGCTACTCTAGCTAATTGCTCCCACTTTCAATATGTATCCAGATTAAGACCTAGAGTCATCTGGATCGGTGTAAAAGTTTGCACCGATGTAACTTTTACAACGAACTCTTTTATCACCTCCATAATCGAGAAACATCTCCTTAGTCCTTACTAAGGATATTCTTGACCGCTGTCCAGTGATCTACTATTAGATCAAAATTGTATTCCCTTGACAAACTCAGAGCAAGGTATACAATATGTCTGGTTCACAGCATAGCATACTTTATAGAACCTATGACTGAGGCATAGGGAATGACTTTTCATTCTCTTTCTATTTTCTGCCATGGTCGGGTCTTGAGTCTTACTCAATTTCACACCTTGCAACACAGGCAAGAACTCCTTCTTTGACTGTTCCATTTTGAACTATTTCAAAAATTTATCAAGGTATGTATTCATTGAAAAAATTTATCAAGCGTCTTGATCTATCTATATAGATCTTGATGCTCAATGTGCAAGCAGCTTCACCGAAGTCTTTCTTTGAAAAACTCCTTTCGAACACTCCTTTATGCTTTACAGAATAATTCTACATTATTTCCGATCAACAATATGTCATTCACATATACTTATCAGAAATGTTGTAGTGCTCCCACTCAATTTCTTGTAAATACAGGCTTCACCGCAAGTCTGTATAAAACTATATGCTTTGATCAACTCATCAAAGCGTATATTCCAACTCCGAGATTCTTGCACCAGTCCATAGATGGATCGCTGGAGCTTGCACATTTTGTTAGCACCTTTCGGATTGACAAAACCTTCTGTTGCATCATATACAACTCTTCTTTAATAAATCCATTAAGGAATGCAGTTTTGTTTATCCATTTGCCAGATTTCATAAAATGCGGCAATTACTAACATGATTCGGACAGACTCAAGCATAGATACGAGTGAGAAGCTCTCATCGTAGTCAACACCTTGAACTTGTCGAAAAACCTTTTGCGACAATTCTAGCTTTGTAGATAGTAACACTACTATCAGCGTCCGTCTTCCTCTTGAAGATCCATTTATTCTCAATTGCTTGCCGATCATCGGGCAAGTCAACCAAAGTCCAAACTTTGTTCTCATACATGGATCCCATCTCAGATTTCATGGCTTCAAGCCACTTTGCGGAATCTGGGCTCACCATCGCTTCTTCATAGTTCGTAGGTTCATCATGATCTAGTAGCATGACTTCCAGAAAAGGATTATCGTACCACTCTGGCGCGGATCTTACTCTGGTTGATCTACGAGGTTCAGTAGTATCTTGTTCTTGAAGTTTCATGATCATCATCATTAGCTTCCTCACTAACTGGTGTAGGTGTCACAGAAACAGTTTTCTGTGATGTACTACTTTCCAATAAGGGAGCAGGTACAGTTACCTCGTCAAGTTCTACTTTCCTCCCACTCACTTCTTTCGAGAGAAACTCCTTCTCCAGAAAGTTTCCGAATTTAGCAACAAAAATCTTGCCTTCGGATCTGTGATAGAAGGTGTATCCAATAGTTTCCTTTGGATATCCTATGAAGACGCACTTCTCCGATTTGAGTTTGAGCTTATCAGGATGAAACTTTTTCATATAAGCATCGCAACCCCAAATTTAAGAAACGACAGCTTAGGTTTCTTGCCAAACCATAGTTCACACGGTGTCGTCTCAACGGATTTAGATGGTGCCCTATTTAACGTGAATGCAGCTGTCTCTAATGCATAACTCCAAAACGATAGTGGTAGATCGGTAAGAGACATCATAGATCGCACCATATCTAATAAAGTACGGTTATGACGTTCGGACACACCATTATGCTGTGGTGTTCCATGTGGCATGAGTTTGTGAAACTATTCCACATTGTTTTAATTGAAGACCAAACTCGTAACTCAAATATTTTACCTCTGCGATCATATCGTAGAAACTTTTATTTTCTTGTCACGATGATTTTCCACTTCACTCTGAAATTCTTTGAACTGTTCAAATGTTTCAGACTTATGTTTCATCAAGTAGATATCCCCATATCTGCTCAAATCATCTGTGAAGGTCAGAAAATAATGATACCTGCTGCAAGCCTTAATATTCACCGGACCACATACATCAGTATGTATGATCTCCAATAAATCTGTTGCTTGCTTCATTGTTCCGGAGAACGGCGTTTTAGTCATCTTGCCCAAAAGGCATGGTTCGCAAGCATCAAGTGATTCATAATCAAGTGATTCCAAAATCCCATCAGCATGGAATTTCTTCATGCGCTTTACACCAATATGACCTAAACGGCAGTGCTACAAATAAGTTGCACTATCATTATTAACTTTGCATCTTTTGGTTTCAATATTATGATTATGTGTATCACTACGATCGAGATCCAACGAACTATTTTCATTGGGTGTGTAACCATATAAGGTTTTATTCATGTAAACAGAACAACAATTTATTCTCTTACTTAAATGAATAACCGTATTACAATAAACATGATCAAATCATATTCATGCTCAACGCAAACACCAAATAACACTTATTCAGGTTCAACACTAATCCCGAAAGTATAGGGAGTGTGCGATGATGATCATATCAATCTTGGAACCACTTCCAACACACATCGTCACTTCACCCTTAACTAGTCTCTGTTTATTCTGCAACTCCCGTTTCGAGTTACTAATCTTAGCAACTGAACTAGTATTAAATACTGAGGGGTTGCTATAAACACTAGTAAAGTACACATCAATAACATGTATATCAAATATACTTATGTTCACTTTGCCATCCTTATTATCTGCCAATCACTTGGGGTAGTTCCGCTTCCAGTGACCAGTCCCTTTGCAGTAGAAACACTTAGTCTCAGGCTTAGGACCAGACTTGGGCTTCTTCACTTGAGCAGCAACTTGCTTGCTGTTCTTCTTGAAGTTCCCCTTCTTCCCTCTGCCCTTTTCTTGAAACTAGTGGTCTTGTCTACCATCAACACTTGATGTTTTTCTCGATTTCTACCTTCGTCAATTTCCGCATTACGAAGAGCTTGGGAATCGTTTTCGTTATCCCTTGCATATCATAGTTCATCACGAAGTTCTACTAACTTGGTGATGGTGACTAGAGAATTCTGTCAATCACTATCTTATCTGGAAGATTAACTCCCACTTGATTCAAGAGATTGTAGTACTCAGACAATCTGGGCACATGCTCACTAGTTGAGCGATTCTCCTCCATCTTTTAGCTATAAAACTTGTTGGAGACTTCATATCTCTCAACTCGGGTATTTGCTTGAAATATTAACTTCAACTCCTGGAACATCTCATATGCTCCATGACGTTCAAAACGTCTTTGAAGTCCCGATTCTAAGCCGTTAAGCATGGTGCACTTAAACTATCAAGTAGTCATCATATTGAGCTAGCCAAACGTTCATAACGTCTGCATCTGCTCCTGGAATAGGTCCATCACCTAGCGGTGCATCAAGGACATAATTCTTCTGTGCAGCAATGAGGATAAACCTCAGATCACGGATCCAATCCGCATCTTTGCTACTAACATCTTTCAACACAATTTTCTCTAGGAACATATCAGAATAAACATATGAAAGCAACAACGCGAGCTATTGATCAACAACATAGATATGCTAATACTACCAGGACTAAGTTCATGATAAATTAAAGTTCAATTAATCATATTACTTAAGAACTCCCACTTAGATAGACATCCCTCTAATCCTCTAAGTGATCACGTGATCCAAATCAACTAAACCATGTCCGATCATCACGTGAGATGGAGCAGTTTCATTGGTGAACATCACTATGTTGATCATATCTACTATATGATTCACGCTCGACCTTTCGGTCTCCGTGTTCCGAGGCCATATCTGTATATGCTTGGCTCGTCAAATATAACCTGAGTATTCCGCGTGCGTAACTGTTTTGCACCCGTTGTATTTGAACGTAGAGCCTATCACACCCGATCATCACGTGGTGTCTCAGCACGAAGAACTTTCGCAACGGTGCATACTCAGGGAGAACACTTCTTGATAATTTAGTGAGAGATCATCTTATAATGCTACCGTCAATCAAAGCAAGATAAGATGCATAAAAAGATAAACATCACATGCAATCAATATAAGTGATATGATCTGGCCATCATCATCTTGTGCTTGTGATCTCCATCTCCGAAGCATCGTCATGATCACCATCGTCACCGGCGCGACACCTTGATCTCCATCGTAGCATCGTTGTCGTCTCGCCAATCTTATGCTTCCACGACTATCACTACCGTTTAGTAATAAAGTAAAGCATTACATCGCGATTGCATTGCATACAATAAAGCGACAACCATATGGCTCCTGCCAGTTGCCGATAACTTGGTTACAAAACATGATCATCTCATACAATAAAATTCAGCATCATGCCTTGACCATATCACATCACAACATGCCCTGCAAAAACAAGTTAGACGTCCTCTACTTTGTTGTTGCATGTTTTACGTGGCTGCTACGGGCTTAAGTAAGAACCAATCTCACCTACGCATCAAAACCACAACGATAGTTTGTCAAATAGACTCCGTTTTAACCTTCGCAAGGACCGGGCGTAGCCACACTCGGTTCAACTAAAGTTGGAGAGACAGTCGCCCGCAAGCCATCTATGTGCAAAGCACGTCGAGGGAACCGGTCTCGCGTAAGCGTACGCGTAAGGTTGGTCCGGGTCGTCTCGTCCAACAATACCGCCGAACCAAAGTATGACATGCTGGTAGGCAGTATGACTTGTATCGTCCACAACTCACTTGTGTTCTACTCGTGCATATCACATCAACATAAATAACCTAGGCTCGGATGCCACTGTTGGGGAACGTAGTAATTTCAAAAAATTTCCTACGCACACGCAAGATCATGTGATGCATAGCAACGAGGGGGAGAGTATTGTCTACGTACCCAACGCAGACCGACTGCGGAAGCGATGACACGACGTAGAGGAAGTAGTCGTACGTCTTCACGATCCAACCGATCAAGCACCGAAACTACGGCACCTCCGAGTTCGAGCACACGTTCAGCTCGATGACGATCCCCGGACTCCGATCCAGCAAAGTGTCGGGGAAGAGTTCCGTCAGCACGACGGCGTGGTGACGATCTTGATGAACTACAGCAGCAGGGCTTCGCCTAAACTCCGCTACAGTATTATCGAGGAATATGGTGGCAGGGGGCACCGCACACGGCTAAGGAACAGATCACGTGGATCAACTTGTGTGTCTAGAGGTGCCCCCTGCCTCCGTATATAAAGGATGGAGGAGGAGGAGGCCGGCCAAGGCAAAGGTGCGGCCAGGATAGGGAGTCCTACTAGGACTCCAAGTCCTAGTAGGAGTCCACCAAGAGGGGAGGAAGGGAGAAGGAATAGGAGGAGAAGGAGAGGTGGCCGGCCCCCTTTTCCCTAGTCCAATTCGGACCAAAGGGGAGGGGGGGGGGCGCAGCAGCCTTTTTCCTCTTCCCACTAAAGCCCATCAAGGCCCATTACTTCTCCCGTAACTACCCGGTACTCCGAAAAATACCCGAATCATTCGGAACCTTTCCGATGTCCGAATATAGTCGTCCAATATATCGATCTTTACGTCTCGACCATTTCGAGACTCCTCGTCATGTCCCCGATCTCATCCGGGACTCCGAACTCCTTCGGTACATCAAAACTCATAAACTCATAATATAACTGTCATCGAAACCTTAAGCGTGCGGACCCTACGGGTTCGAGAACAATGTAGACATGACCGAGACACGTCTCCGGTCAATAACCAATAGCGGGACCTGGATGCCCATATTGGCTCCTACATATTCTACGAAGATCTTTATCGGTCAGACCGCATAACAACATACGTTGTTCCCTTTGTCATCGGTATGTTACTTGCCCGAGATTCGATCGTCGGCATCCAATACCTAGTTCAATCTCGTTACCGGCAAGTCTCTTTACTCGTTCCGTAATACATCATCTCACAACTAACATCTTAGTTGCAATGCTTGCAAGGCTTATGTGATGTGCATTACCGAGAGGGCCCGGAGATACCTCTCCGACAATCGGAGTGACAAATCCTAATCTCGAAATACGCCAACCCAACATCTACCTTTGGAGACACCTGTAATGCTCCTTTATAATCACCCAGTTACGTTGTGACGTTTGGTAGCACCCAAAGTGTTCCTCCGGCAAACGGGAGTTGCATAATCTCATAGTCATAGGAACATGTATAAGTCATGAAGAAAGCAATAGCAACATACTAAACGATCGTGTGCTAAGCTAATGGAATGGGTCATGTCAATCAGATCATTCAACTAATGATGTGACCTCGTTAATCAAATAACAACTCATTGTTCATGGTTAGGAAACATAACCATCTTTGATTAACGAGCTAGTCAAGTAGAGGCATACTAGTGACACTCTGTTTGTCTATGTATTCACACATGTATTATGTTTCCGGTTAATACAATTCTAGCATGAACAATAAACATTTATCATGAAATAAGGAAATAAATAATAACTTTATTATTGCCTCTAGGGCATATTTCCTTCACACCCACCACCCACTTTGTAGCCACTGTCGATGATCTAACCGACATGCTAGACTATGACTCCGAAGACATCGACGGTATGGACGACGATGCCGGAGACGAACAAGAACCAGCGCCTACAGGGCACTGGAAAACCACCTCGTCATACGACATATACATGGTGGACACCCCAAAAGATGGGGACGGCGAAGAAGCAGCGGAGGCAGATTCCTTAAAGAAACAGCCCAAGCACCGACGTCAGCGCGCCGCTCTAAATCCCGCCACAGCAAGAATGGAGATTCCGGCACAGGAGATAATAATACCCCAGATAGTGCCGAAGACAATCCCCTCCTGCAAGATTCAGTGCAGGAGGATGCAGAAGCAAGCCCTCACGAGAGAGCGGAAGACGAAGAGGTCGAGGATGATAATCACATACCTCCCTCCGAAGACGAGGCAAGCCTCAACAACGACGAATTCATCGTGCCCAAGGACCCCATCGAACAGGAGCGTTTCAAACGCAGGCTAATGGCCACAGCAAATAGCCTAAAGAAAAAGCAGCAGCAGCTTCAAGCTGATCAAGACCTGCTGGCCGACAGATGGACCGAGGTCCTCGCGGCCGAAGAGTATGAACTCGAACGCCCCTCCAAAAGCTACCCAAAACGCAAGTTGCTCCCCCGATTAGAGTAGGAAGCATACATACCTTCATCACCACCGCACAATACGGCCGACCAACCACCCCGTGGTCGCGACAGAGAGGCATCCAGGCCCTCCACCAAGACCGTACCCCGGCATCGCTCTAAAAGTACGAAGCCAAGAGGGAACGCGCCGGACTTGCGAGATATATTGGAGGACAAAGCAAGACAATCCAGATCTATCTATGGATCACGTGGGCGCCCCACGACCCACGACGAATACCATCGAGCCGGATACAACAACCCCGGCCGGGCCGAACACAGCAGACAACGCTCCCTTGAGCTACGTCGCGATATTTCTCAATACAGAGGCGCCGCACACCCGCTATGCTTCACTGACGAAGTAATGGATCATCAAATCCCTGAAGGGTTTAAACCCGTAAACATTGAATCCTACGATGGCACGACAGACCCCGTGGTTTGGATCGAAGATTATCTCCTTCACATCCATATGGCCCGCGGCGACGATCTCCACGCCATCAAATACCTCCCGCTCAAGCTTAAAGGACCAACTCGGCATTGGCTTAACAGCCTGCCCGCAGAGTCAATTGGGTGTTGGGAGGACCTGGAAGCCGCATTCCTCGACAACTTCCAGGGCACATATGTGCGACCACCAGACGCCGATGACCTAAGCCACATAATCCAGCAGCCAGACGAATCGGCCAGGCAATTCTGGACACGGTTCTTAACAAAGAAAAATCAAATCGTCGACTGTCCGGATGCAGAGGCCCTCACAGCCTTCAAACATAACATCTGCGACGAATGGCTAGCCCGGCACCTAGGACAGGAAAAGCCGAAATCCATGGCAGCCCTCACATCATTAATGACCCGCTTCTGTGCGGGAGAGGATAGCTGGCTAGCTCGCAGCAATAACCGCAGCAAAAATGCTGGCAGTCCGGACACAAAGGACCACAATGGCAGGTCGCATCGAAGCAAAAACAAACGCCGCGTTAACGGCGACGACAAGGAGGATACGGCAGTTAACGCCGGATTCCGAGGCTCTAAACCCGGTCAGCGGAAGAAGCCATTCAAAAGAACACTCTGGGTCCGTCCAATTTGGACCGAATACTCGACCGCTCATGCCAGATACATGGAACCCCCGAAAAGCCAGCTAATCACACCAACAGAGATTGTTGGGTATTTAAGCAGGCAGGCAAGTTAATTGCCGAAAACAATGACAATGGGCTGCACAGCAACGACGCGGAAGAGACCCGACCGCCGAATAGTAGAGGACAGAAGGGTTTCCCCCCACAAGTGCGGACGGTAAACATGATATACGCAACCCATATACCCAAGAGGGAGCAGAAGCGTGCACTAAGGGAAGTATATGCGATGGAGCCAGTCGCCCCTAAGTTCAATCCATGGTCCTCTTGCCCGATCACTTTCGATCGAAGAGACCATCTGACCAGTATCCGCCATGGCGGATTCGCCGCATTGGTTTTAGACCCAATCGTCGATGGATTTCACCTCATGAGAGTCCTGATGGACGGCGGCAGTAGCCTGAACCTGCTTTATCAGGATACAGTGCGCAAGATGGGCATAGACCCATCAAGGATTAAACCGACAAAGACGACCTTCAAGGGCGTCATACCAGGTGTTGAGGCCAATTGTATAGGCTCAGTCACACTGGAAGTGGTCTTCGGATCCCTGGACAATTTCCGGAGCGAGGAGTTAATCTTTGACATAGTCCCGTTCCGCAGCGGCTATCACGCTCTGCTCGGACGAACCGCGTTTGCAAAGTTCAACGCGGTGCCGCATTACACATACCTAAAGCTCAAGATGCCAGGCCCTCGTGGAGTCATCACGGTCAACGGAAATACGGAACGCTCCCTCCGAACGGAGGAACATACAGCATCTCTCGCGGCAGAAGTACAGAGCAGCCTTTTAAGGCAATTTTCGAGTCCGGCTGTTAAACGGCCGGACACGGCCAAACGCGCCCGAAGCAAGATCAACCAAGACCACCTGGCACGATCCGAGCACGCGTAGCAATGCGGCCCCAACCCCAGCCCTTGCATAACTGCAAGACCATCCCTCCGCGTACATCATTACGCTCTGGAGATACCATGGGCCTAGGGGAAGGGGCACGACCACAACAGACCCAGAGTGCGGCTCGACCACACCAGGGGCTCGCAAGTGTGTCGCTCTTTTTTATTATTTTCTTTCTTTGTATACACAGGACTCCGTTCACCAGAGGCCCTGTCCGGCGGTGAACCCGCCGAACTCACGATGCAACAGCCAGGGAGGAAAGAAGGCTGCGACGAACACTCAGGTGGTCTCCATTATGAGCATTAAATTTGATTATATACACCAGTCTGCAGCCCACCCCTGGAGGGGGACATGTTTCATTAGTCCAATCCCTTGCTTACCGCACTATTTGTATCATTCCGCACTCATAGCAGAATCCCTTGAATAAATAATGCAGCACTTTTTGCTTGTTATTGCATTACTTTACATATGTATGTTCACTAATGACATCGTGCACCCGTATATTTTGGTACGGCCGAATACACCAGGGGCTTATGTTCCCCGCATTATGGTGTGATAAGTCCGAACACTTTCACAAGTGCGGCACCCCGAACTTATAGCATTATATGAATCGGCTCCGAATCATGTCTTGGGTCAATAGTTGGGTTTGCCCGGCTCCCACGTTTTGGTACCTTACGTTCCGTTCTGTCGGCTAAGGTGGCACTGGGAGAACCACTGCGATTGCGCCCCGGTTGAGCTGGGCGAGCGTCTCAGTGGAGAAAGCTAAAACTGACTGTCATGATAAGGCGAGAGACTGGTCGCTGTTCGAGAGGTCTTTTCGAGTCCTTAAAGACTTATGCCGCGTCAAGCGAAGAACCGGATAATGTCCGGCCAAGGCGTGGATAGCGCCCCGAACTCGGTCTTCCGAATACTAGGGGCTTCGCCGAAATTTAAAATTATAGAATTCTATGGCTAAGTGAGAGTGTTCAAGCATTATAAGTCCGGTTGCCTTGTTCGTTGTGTTGAGCGCCTCCCTAGATGGACCCAAAAATGGGAACAAGAGTGCTCAAATTTATCCCGAACACCCCAGCACTCGTGGCTTGGGGGCTGAAGCCGACGACTTGCCATCTCTCAGATTTTATAAACGGCCGCACAGAAGGTAATATTTTAAATCAAACAAGCGTTGCTTAGCGCATATGAACAAAGTTTTCAGCGCACAGGATAATACATAGCGAGTTTACTCAATGATTACATCTTTGGGGCACTCATCCACAATCTTGCGGGCACCCTTCAGGACAGTCTTATAGTACATCTTGGGCGTACGATACTCCTTGCCCGCTGGTGGCACGTCAGTGATGAGCCTTTCCGCATCCAGCTTGCCCCAGTGCACCTTTGCGCGGGAAAGGGCCCGACGAGCACCTTCAATACAGGCGGAGTGCTTGATGACCTCCACCCAGGGGCACGCATCCACCAGCCGCCGCACGAGGCCGAAGTAGCTCCCAGGCATGGCCCCTCCAGGCCACAGCCGGACTATGAGGCCCTTCATGGCCTCCTCCGCCACCTTGTGGAGCTCGACCAGCTGCTTCAGCTGGTCGCTAGGGGGCACCGGATGGCCGACCTCAGCGTACTGAGACCAGAAGACCTTCTCCGTTGAGCTCCCCTCCTCACCACGGTAGAATGCGGCGGCATCGGATACACTGCGAGGCAGATCTGCAAACGCCCCTGGAGAGCTCCGAATTCGGGTAAGTGTCAGGTAGTTTACATTAACATGCTTGCTTTGCATGAAAAATGCCTTACCCGCCGCTATTTTCTTCATATCCTCAACCTCCTGAAGGGCCTTATGGGCCTCGGCCTTGGCGGACTTGGCACTTTCGAGAGCCGAGGCGAGCTCGGACTCTCGAGTCTTTGAGTCGCGCTCCAAACTCTCATGCTTTTCCATGAGAGCCTGGAGCTCTTGCCGCACCTTCCGCCACCCGCGCCTCCTGCTTCTCTCGCTCTGCCCGTTCCGCGGCCGCATTGCGTTCGGCCGCGGACACAGCCTCCTTCAGGGTTGCCACCTCGTTCGTGGCCCCTGCAGTACCCACGTTATCCTTGTTATTTTTATTGCAACCTAAATCCTTTTCTGTAAGGTAAATTTCAAAGTGGTGTCACTCACCTTCTTTATCCTCGAGCTGCTTCCTGGCACGGCCGAGCTCTTGCTCGGACCGCTTGAGATCCTGCTTCAATGCACCGACCTCCGCAGTCAGTGCGGCAGAGGTCAGCAGCGCAGCCTGCAAACCCATATTGACATAATTTTTAGCAACCCTGCGTATATCTTCTTTAGATCCTCAGTCCGGCTTTTCTTTCCGAACACCGAACCGAGCATCAGGGGCTACTGTCTATGCGGTATTACATTACATAATTTTAACTTCTTACCTCAAAGCCTGTTAGAAGGCTGCTGCAGGCTTCGGTCAGCCCGCTCTTGGCGAGCTGAACCTTCTGAATCACTGCACTCATGATAGTGCGGTGTTCTTCCTCGATGGAAGCGCCTTTGAGTGCCTCCAACAAATTGTCTGGCGCCTCCGGTTGGACGGGGGCCGCCGGTGTCACGGTCTTGCCCTTCTTGTGAAGGGGCCGCCTGCCGGACTCTGGAACCACTGCAGGTTCCGGCGTAGAGTCCGGCGCAAAGTCCGGGAGGCTGCCTTGCGGCGCCTCCGGAGCCTCCTCCTGATGGGTCCCTTCCTGGGATCCCACCTCGGCGTCCTCAGCGGCGCGAGGGGTGGAGGCAGTCGAAATGGAATTCACATCCGACGAAGCCAACGACCCACTCAACGAAGCAGGGAGATCATCGTCGGCCGGACTGCAGGCAGTATGCGGCATTAGAAGGACACTATGTGACACAAAAGAAATTGCAGATCATTCAGGAATCCGGATACTTACGATCTCGCCTGAGGCCTGGCCCTTGAGGGCCACTCTTCATCGCCAACGTTGGTGTTGGCGGAGCGGTCCAGGGGAATAGTTCTTCCCCTCTTGGACCCTTCGGCCTCCCCTGTTGGGGAGGCCTTCCTCTTTCTCTCTCCCTCCTCTGGGAGAGAGTCTTCTTCCTCCTCCTCATCTTCGGGGGAGGAATCCGCCTCGGAGTCGTCGGACACCCGAAAATGGGAACTCTTTCGAGTACCCATGGCCACCTTCTTGGCCTTCTTCTCCGGCACCACGTGCGGTGCCGGAACCAGCAGCCCCGCTAGACGGGCGTCCACTGGGTCTTCTGGCATGGGAGCCGGGCAGATGAGCTGCTCGGCCTTCTTCATCCATTCCTGTCAAAGGAAAAGGGAGATTGAAACCCGCTTAGGGTCGAACTATTAACGACAAGTGTCCCGTAAAGGGGTAGAATCACTTACCTCATCGGCTGGACGCTGCAAGTGAAATTCGCGATCTTCCGTCGCGGACGCGGGGGCTTCGGCACCCTTAAACAGCACTCTCCAGGCGCCTTCGTACGTCGTGTCGAAGAGCCCGCTCAGCGCCTGGTGCTGTGCCGGATCAAATTCCCACATATTGAATGCCCGTTCTTGGCATGGGAGAATCCGGCGAACGAGCATGACTTGGACCACATTGACAAGCCTGAGCTTCTTGTTCACCAGCTTCTGGATACAGGCTTGGAGTCCCGTCAGCTCCTTCGAATTACCCCATAGCAAGCCCTTCTCTTTCCAGGAGGTGGGCTGCATAGGGATACCAGATCTGAACTCGGGGGCCGCCGCCCACTTAGGGTCGCGCGGCTCGATGATGTAGAACCACCCCGACTGCCACCCCTTGACAGATTCCACGAAGGCCCCTTCGAACCAGAGGACGTTAGGCATCTTGCCCAACATGGCGCCTCCGCACTCCGCCTGCGTGCCCTTCACTACCTTCGGCTTGACGTTGAAGGTCTTGAGCCACAAGCCGAAGTGGGGCTGAATGCAGAGGAAGGCCTCGCACACGACGATGAACGCCGCGATGTTGAGGATGAAGTTCGGCGCCAGATCATGGAAATCCAGGCCGTAGTAGAACATGAGCCCCCGGACAAAGGGGTGAAGTGGAAAGCCCAGTCCGCGGAGGAAGTGGGGGAGAAATACGACCCTCTCATGGGGCCTGGGGGTGGGGATGAGCTGCCCCTTGTCGGGCAGCCGGTGCGCGATGTCGCCGGAAAGGTACCCGGCGCTGCGCAGCTTGGCGATGTGCTCCTCCTTAACGGTGGAGGCCAACCATTTACCTCCCGCTCCGGACATGGTCGGAGAAGGTTGAGATGAGATGCGCGAACTTGGGCGCTGGAGCTCGAGTGCGCGGAGATGGATAAGCAAAGGAGGAAGAAGGCGTAGGTGAAAAGGCGGATCCTTATCCCCTTATATAGGCGGACGAAGACTATACGTCCCCACCGGCCTGGTAAAACTCGCTTATCTCCCAAGAGCCACCATCAATGGCGCGGTTGGGTTACCCACGTCCGTATTGATGAGAATCCCGGAATAAGGGGAACACGATCTCTGCTTCGACAAGACGTGCCAAGGAAACCGCTTCGCTAAACGCGCTGAGGTGGTATAATAAAAAACGATTCAAGTAAAAGCTTGGTAGTGGTGTGACGTCATGCCGCAGAATACGTCAGCAGATTGAACTTGTGCACATATTATTCTCTCTACGGTGGAATGTGGAAATTATTTTGCAGAGCCGGACACTATCCTGGTGTTCACAATCTTCTATGGATTATTCAAAGGAGGAACCCGCCTTGCAATGCCGAACATTATGCGCGCCGGACTTATCGTCATTGAAGCCAGGTTCAGGGGCTACTGAGGGAGTCCTGGACTAGGGGGTGTCCGGACAGCCGGACTATCATCGTCCGCCGGACTCCAAGACTACGAAGATACAAGATTGAAGACTCCGTCCCGTGTCCGGATGGGACTTTCCTTGGCGTGGAAGGCAAGCTTGGCGATACGGATATGTAGATCTCCTACCATTGTAACCGACTCTGTGTAACTCTAGCCCTCTCCGGTGTCTATATAAACCGGAGGGTTTTAGTCCGTAGGACACAACATCCATTACAACAATCATACCATAGGCTAGCTTCTAGGGTTTAGCCTCCTTGATCTCGTGGTAGATCCACTCTTGTAATACACATCATCAATATTAATCAAGCAGGACGTAGGGTTTTACCTCCATCAAGAGGGCCCGAACCTGGGTAAAACATCGTGTCCCTTGCCTCCTGTTACCATCCGCCTAGACGCACAGTTCGGGACCCCCTACCCGAGATCCGCCGGTTTTGACACCGACAGCGGGGCTACGGTTCGAGCGGGGTGGGCTAGCGGCTCGGGGCCTCAGCCTTTAAGGGGCCGGCCGGGTCGGAGTCCTGGGCGGACACGGCCCGGTAAGGCGGTTGACATTTTTATTTAAATAATTTTGACACGCAGAAAAACAAATCAAAGAAATACTAAACAGACACCAAAAATCCTGAAATAAATTTTCCCCGTCCTCTCAAAATATAGCGGACAAGGTGAACATTTTTTTGAGCCTCTAATGCAGTTTTGAAAAACACATTTTTTTCCTAATTCAAATAAAATAGCAATAAAACTCCGAATAAAATTCTTATTTGATTTTAATATTTTCCTCCAATATTTCTTTATTGTGGGGAAGTCATTTTATCCCCTCTCTTTTATTTTCATATAAGAAATATTTGCAGAGAAAAATAATTAAAACCAAATGATCCTCTTTCCAAAATTTGAGAAAACTCAAATATGAAAATAAAGAAATCCCCAACTCTCTCCGTGGGTCCTTGAGTTGCTTAGAATTTCTAGGATCAACCAAAATGCAATAAAATATGATATGCAATGATGATCTAATGTATAACATTCCAAATTGAAAATTTGGGATGTTACTTACCTAGAACAAGTATGAAACTAGAAGTACTTTGTAGGTGTTGTTGGATAGGTTTGCAAGAATATAAAGAGCATGTAAATATAAACTAGGGGTTGTTTAGATAAAGAAGCAATAAAGTTAGTATAGCGAGTGTGGAAAAGTGGTGGTAGGAGTTGCGGAATTGTCCCTAAGCAATTGATTATTTTTCTAGACCGATAGCAAGTTTTATGTGGGAGAGGCCACTGCTAGCATGTCATCCCTGACTTGGAATTCTATGCACTTATGATTGTAACTATTAGTAAGCATCCGCAAGCACTAACGTTCATTAAGGTAAAACCCAACCATAGCATTAAGATATATCGGTCCCCCTTCAATCCCGTATGCATCAATTTCTATGCTAGGTTGAAGTTTCTGTCACTCTTGCCCTCCAATACATAGTCCTATCAACATACAACTAACCCTATGGTGTGATCCACGCGCGCGCTCATATGATGGGCACCAAAGGACAGCAACATAACCACGAGCAAATTAAACCAATCATAGTAATTCACCAATTACCGAAAGGACAATGAAAATCTACCCAGACATCATAGGATGACAACACATCTTTGGATAATAATATGAAGCATAAAGCACCATGTTCAAGTAGAGGGTACAGCGATTTGCGGGAGAGTGGACCATTGTAGATAGATAGGGGAAGGTGATGGAGATGTTGATGAAGATGACGGCGGTGTTGGTGTAGATCATGGTGATGATGATGGCCCCGGCGGCGTTCCGGTGCCACCGGGAGAGAGGGGGAGAGATCCCCCCCCCTTCTTCTTCTTCCTTGACCTTCTCCCTAGATGGGAGAAGGGTTTCCCCTGGTCCATGGGATCCATGGTGTGGGAGGGGTGAGAGCCCCTCCGAGATTGGATTTGTCTCTCTGTTTCTGCGTTCCCGATTCTGCCCTTTCACCGTTTCTTATATACCCGGAGATCCGTAACTCCGATTGGATTGCAACCTTCAACACGCTTTTTTCGGAAATTAGCTTTCTTGCGGCAAAAGAAGAGCAGCAACCGCCTGACGGGGTGCCCACGAGGGTCAGGGGCGCGCCCCACTGCCTCGTGGCCCCCTCAGGCATCGCCTCACATTGATTCTTCTTCCCAAAAATCATAAATATTCCAAAAATATTCTCCGTCCGTTTTTATCCTGTTTGGACTCTGTTTGATATGGGTTTTCTACGAAACATAAACTTGCAATAAACAGGAACTGGCACTGGGCACTGGGTCAATATGTTAGTCCCAAAAATAGTATAAAAAGTGGCCAAAAGTATATGAAAGTTGTAGAATATGACATGGACCAATAAAAAATTATAGATACGACGGAGACGTATCAGCATCCCAAGCTTAATTCCTGCTCATCCTCGAGTAGGTAAATGATAAAAAGATAATTTTTGATGTGGAATGCTACTTAGCATAATCTTGATCATATATCTAATCATGGCATGAATATTAAGACACGAGTGATTCAAAGCAATAGTGTATCATTTGACATTAAGACAATAATACTTCAAGCATGCTAACCAAGCAATTATGTCTTATCAAAATAACATAGCCAAAGAAAGTTTATCCCTAAAAATCATATAGTTTGGTCATGCTTCATTTTCGTCACACAAAATGCTCCCATCATGCACAACATCAGTGACAAGCCGAGCAATTGGTTCATACATTTTAACGCACTTCAAAATTTTCAACCCTCACGCAATACATCAGCGCAAGCCATGGATATAGCACTATAGGTGGAATAGAATATGATGGTGGAGGTTTATATGAAGAAGACAAAAAAAGGAGAAAGTCTCACATCGACGCGGCTAATCAACGGGCTATGAAGATGCCCATCAACTAATGTCAACTAGTAAAAATGCATGTGCAATGCACGCCACCATGTATACCAAAGTGGCACCACGTGATATGTGTGGTAAGCAATCCAAACAATTCAAAAGAAAATGTATACCAAAGTGGTCGCTTCTTCGTCTAAAATATTGGTTTCAGTTTATTGACCAAGAATTAAGTCATATTGATAGAAATAAGAAATAGAAAATAACAAAACCAATGTTTCTCCAAAAGAAAATCTGTTGTACCGCGTCTTGGACTAACCATCCCTTAGAGGGTATTGTTAAAAGAACTTTGATTCCTAACAAAATCGATGTAGTAGTGGCTTGATGAAAGCCGAGGGTCTTTAGTTTCGAGTGGCGAATGGACGAGTAACGCGTAAGAACCTGCCGTTGGAGGGGAACAACAACTCAAAACGCTTGCTAATACCCGTAAGCTGAGGAGCAAAAGGAGAAATCCGCCCAAGGAGGGGCTCGCATCTGATTAGCTAATTGGTGAGGCAATAGGTTACCAAGGCGATGATCAGTAGCTGGTCCAGCCCAGATTCCTACGGAAGGCAGCAACGGGGAATTTTTCACGGTAGAAGATTTGACAGCTCTCAATGTAACTTTTCATGGATATAACATCGATTTAGACTTCGTTAAGTCAGTTACAATATTATGCCGTTTAATTTTTTAGTTGGTTTATAAAAAAATCAAAGGAAACACATATGCACACGTATAGACATATATTTTTTCTTTTACAGACAATAGAAAAAAGGTGTACGATTTTTTTGAGACAACATGTATACGCACAAGTAAGGTTCACTTTTTTTTTTTGAGATTTTCACTTTTTCTTTATTAATTGTCTGTGTACACACACACCCATTGACGTAGCCCAACATGCCTGGCCTACTACAACACACTCGGCTACTGTTTGAGTACCACTTAGTGCCACATTGTTGCTTACGTCAACTATTGTTTGTCAATGCATTATCTGCAGCTTGATCTTCAAGAGAACCCCTTAAAAAAATATGGACCATCCGTCAGCCGAGTTCCATGATCTAGGTGGCACATATTTGACTGAAGAATAAGGCCTTGGTCCAATTCAGATATGTCTTTACCCGCTTTAGATATACCAAAACTACCAAATGTGGCAAGTGCGACATGATAAAGACAGACAAAAAAACAAAATTTTAGATTTATAGTAGGAATCAGCTAAAAAAATAGATTCCGACAAAAATACAGTTTTTTATCAAACCTTGCTTCATGTTTGATGAGCAACCATACTGATCGACCACTGAACTGTCCATGCACCAACCTGAAAAGAAGAAGATTAATTCCTTCACCAAGCACATGTAGTGGTAACTAAATTATATTTATTATAAACCACATTCCATAAGCTTGTGTATGTGGTCACTACAACTCATATTTCTCTGCCCAGTTATGGACTACGCACTGCTACTATTCGCATGGTTTTCTCTCTTAGCCCGTTTGTACTCGTGATTCCTATGTAAATAAGCTTCTCTTTGATTTGGAGTCATCTGCAAGTCTTTATTCCGATCACGGAAACGCTTACGGTGTGCATGATTCATTGATATATCTCTTGGTTCAACAAAATAATTATTTAGCGCTGAAAATTTAGCAACCAAAAGATACGTCATGTACAAAGTAAATATAAATCTTAATCAATCTTCAGGAACATGATTTGAGTCGAAAGATGTAGAACCTTGTTTCGCTTTTGATGCCGTCGTTGAATTAACCACTGGGACATTCGTAATATTTTTAAAAGGCCTCCGTGCTTCCAACTGTATGCATTGTTCTCCATAGTTATCTGCATTCATGTGATGAGCATACATAATTGTTTGCATCCTTCATATGATTAACCCTGTTTCTACTCTTTTTTTTATACATATGAGAGACCACAAAAGGTATTTATATTGTCTGCTTAGAATAGGAAACCACATGACTACAGATTGTGTACCTCTATGTTAGGGGAAAACTTATGTGGTACCTAGGACTGATGAAGGAGAAGCAAATGGGCTGGTATTTGCAACAGAATGCCGACACAGAGTCATGCGGGCTGGCAAGGTTGATCGTTAGAAGTTGCCAACTCAAATCTGCAGGACAGGCTTGAACAACACATTAGGTTATTAGGTAAATTAAAACTAAGAGCATGAATTTCACAAATTTAATGCTTTGATTGACAATATATACTCTCGTGTAGACATACAAAGTTATGAGACATGTACTGACTGAACTTGTAGTTCAGTTCAGCTCTGATGAAATTATGGAGCCGCAGTTTTTTAGTCTCTAATATCATCAATAAATAAAGAAAATATACCGCACAAAAGAAAAAGATAACACTTATGGGCATTTTTATTCCACGTAACAATTCATTTAT
Source organism: Triticum aestivum (assembly GCF_018294505.1). NCBI lineage: Eukaryota > Viridiplantae > Streptophyta > Magnoliopsida > Poales > Poaceae > Triticum > Triticum aestivum. Next base: position 337,461,410 of record NC_057795.1, read on the forward strand.
CACCTGTGGGGATCATATGTAAATTTATCAAATGAGTATAACTTCTGAACATATCAACTCAAAAAAAAATCAAAACATTATATAAGGAACCAAGAACCAGCTAACAAGAATACAAAAGTATGACTATGACCATTCCAATTATACATCCGATTCTGGTATGCAGCTTCACAACCGCACATTAATCCTTTGCCTTCTGCTCGTCTCTATCTCTTCATAACAGTTAGGGCAAATACACAAACACCTTGTGTGCAAAAAAATGCATACCCTCCACAAGGGACAGAAAATGCCATCATTCCGTGTTGATTTGTAACATGGAGAGAATAGATAGTTCTCTGCGAGAAACATCAACTTCCACGGTAATCTCATATGAGAAAAAGATCAAGAAAATCGGAACCAAGGGGAAAAGAGGGATAGCTATACAGCAGACTCACCTGCAGGTTACGCACTTCTGCTCCTCCCAGCCTAGATCCCACGGCCACGGGTTGCAATCACTCAAAAGTAGTACCAAGACGATGAAAACAGAACCACGGTAGACAGCAGGTGGAGGTGGCGGCAGGGTGTGGAGGGGATGGAGAAGCTGCTATTTGGTGCGCTGGTTCGTGTTGGTTCCCAGGATGGGTTTCGCGCGGGGTTGTTTTGATTTTACAAACAGAGAGTCACGTGAGGAGCCATCGCGAACGTCCGAGAAACTCCACAGGTGGGAAGAGGTGGGCGAATCCAACAAAGATGGACCGTCGGATTTGGTATATTAGCATGTGATGGAGGGTGGATGTTAATACAAAGAAAGAAATCGACAGTTGGGATTGATCTCATATCCCTCTGGCGGGAAAGAATGGAGCCGAGGTGGTAAATCCAAATTTGAAACTGGTACACTATAGGGGTAGAGATGTGAGGAGTAGGGATTGCCATGCAACGGATGCACTAAGAGCTATAAGTTTATGAAAGCTCAAACTGGAAACTAAGTGTGTGTGCATCCAACTTGCTTTTTCATGAAGACCTCGGGCGATTGAGGAAGCCCATCATTGGAATATACAAGCCAAGTTCTATAATGAAAATTTCCCACTAGTATATAAAAGTGAAAGCATAGGAGACTCTCTCTATGAAGAACATGGTGCTACTTTGAAGCACAAGTGTGGTAAAATGATAGTAGCATTGACCCTTCTCTCTTTTTCTCTCATTTTTTCTTTTTTCTTTTTTTATATTTTTATTTTTTGGTGGGCTTCTTTGGCCTCTTTTTTATTTGGGCTTCTTTAGCCTCTTTTATTTTTCATAAAGTCCGGAGTCTCATCCCGACTTGTGGGGGAATCATAGTCTCCATCATCCTTTCCTCACTCGGGCAATGCTCTAATAATGATGATCATCACACTTTATTTACTTACAACTCAATATTACAACTCGATATCTAGAACAAAGATATGACTCTATATGAGTGCCTCTGACAGTGTACCGGGATGTGCAATGATCTAACATAGCAAAGATATCAAAAAATGGACAAGCCATGAAAACATCATGCTAGCTATCTTACGATCATGTAAGGCAATATGACAATGAAGGCCCAAGTCATGTATATGATGATGATGAAAGTTGCATGGCAATATATCTCGGAATGGCTATGGAAATGCCATGATAGGTAGGTATGGTGGCTGTTTTGAGGAATATATAAGGAGGCTTATGTGTGATAGAGTGTGTCGTATCACGGGGTTTGGATGCACCGGCGAAGTTTGCACCAACTCTCGAGGTGAGAAAGGGAAATGCACGGTTCCGTAGAGGCTAGCAAATTGCGAAAAGGTTGGAGTGCGTATAATCCATGGACTCACATTAGTCATAAAGTACTCATATACTTATTGCAAAAGTTTATTAGCCCTTGAATCAAAGTACTACTACGCATGCCCCTCGGGGGATAGATTGGTAGGAAAAGACCATCGCTCGTCCCCGACCGCCACTCCTAAGGAAGACAATCAAAGAAACACCCCATGCTTCAAATTTGTCACATAACGATTGCCATACATGCATGCTACGGGACTTGCAAACCTCAACACAAGTATTTTCTTAATTTCACAATTACTCAACTAGCACGACTCTAATATCACCACCTTTATATCGCAAAACTATTGGAAGGAATCAAACATATCATATTCAGTGATCTACAAGTTTTATGTAGGATTTTATGACTAACTATGTGAATGATCATTTCTTGTCATCTCTCTAAATACATATAAGTGAAGCAAGAGAGTTTAGTTCTTTCTACAAAAGATATGCCCATGCTCTAACAAATATAAGTGAAGCAAAAGAGCATTCTACAAATGGCGGTTTTCTATGTAAAGAGAAACAGGCAATCCAAACTTCAAATGATATAAGTGAAGCACATGAAGCATTCTATAAAGCCATTGAGGGAGTCCTGGATTAGGGGGTGTTCGGATAGCCGAACTATCATTGTTGGCCGAACTCCAAGACTATGAAGATACAAGATTGAAGACTTCGTCTCGTGTCCGGATGGGACTTTCCTTGGCGTAGAAGGCGAGCTTGGCGATACGGATATGTAGATCTCCTACCATTGTAACCGACTCTGTGTAACCCTAGCCCTCTCCGGTGTCTATATAAACCGGAGGGTTTTAGTCCATAGGACGAACAACAATCATACCATAGGCTAGCTTTTAGGGTTTAGCCTCCTTGATCTCGTGGTAGATCCACTCTTGTACTACCCATATCATCAATATCAATCAAGCAGGAGTAGGGTTTTACCTCCATCGAGAGGGCCCAAACCTGGGTAAAAACATCGTGTCCCTTGTCTCCTGTTACCATCCGCCTAGACGCACAGTTCGGGACCCCCTACCCGAGATCCACCGGTTTTGACACCGACATTGGTGCTTTCATTGAGAGTTCCTCTGTGTCGTCACCTATAGGCCCGATGGCTCCTTCGATCATCAACAACTACGCGGTCCAGGGTGAGACTTTTCTCCTCGGACAGATCTTCGTATTCAGCGGCTTTGCACTGCGGGCCAATTCGCTTGGCCATCTGGAGCAGATCGAAAACTACGCCCCTGGCCATCAGGTTAGATTTGGAAATTTGAACTACACAACCGACATCCGCGGAGACTTGATCTTCGACAGATTCGAGCCACAGCCGAGCGCGCCGCACTTTCACGATGGGCATGATCTAGCTCTGCTGCCAGACAGTGCCCTGGAGGCCGCACACGAGTCCGCTCCGACCCTTAACTCGGAGCCGACTGCGCCAATCGAGGATGGGTGGCTAGACACCGCCTCGGGGGCCGCCACCTCTACGACGATGGAGCCGAATACCGACCCAGTCCCTTGTGAAGCTCGTGACTCCGAGGTGCCGGACTCCTTGCCGGACTCCGAACCTCCCGCGCCCCTACCAATCGAATCCGATCGGGCGCCGATCATGGAGTTCACCGCTGCGGACATCTTTCAGCACTCGCCTCTTGGCGACATCCTGAATTCGCTAAAGTATCTCTCGTTATCAGGAGAGCCCTGGCCGGACTACAGTCAGGACGGTTGGGATGCGGACGACGAAGAAATTCAAAGCCCACCCACCACCCACTTTGTAGCCACTGTCGACGACCTAACAGACATGCTAGACTTCGACTCTGAAGACATCGACGATATGGACGACGATGCCGGAGACGACCAAGAACTAGCGCCCACGGAGCACTGGAAAGCCACATCAACTCACGACGTATACATGGTGTATACACCAAAAGGAAGCGATAACGAGGAACAAGGGGACGCGGCGGAGGATAATTCCCCCAAAAAACAGACAAAACGGCGACGCAAGCGCCGCCCGAAGTCCCGCCTCGATAACAACAGCACCCACACAGACCCAGCCGTAGAGCAGGGCGAACCAGTGGACGACGAACATGCCACCAAGCAACCGTCCGAACAGGATGAACTGGACGAGCAACCCATCCACGGCGAACACAACAGTCCAGGCGATCTCATGCCGGACACATCACCGGAGCATAAGAACCTCCACAAAAGGCTCGTCGCCACTGCAAGAAGTTTGAAGAAGCAGAAGCGGGGGCTCAAAACAGCGGAGGACATACTCAGAATGAGATGGAGCAAAGTACTCAAGACCGCAGATAAATACAGCGATAGTCACGAAGCAAAGAGCTACCCGAAGCATAGGCTGCTGCCCGAATTTGACGAGGAGGCCGTAGAGCCCCCACAGTCAAAAAACAAAGAGGATGCCTGGTCGGATAGACGACCACATGGCAAGCAAGGAGCGGCAAGCGGCGCCGCACACAAGCCGGCACACGATCCATATAAGGATCCTCGCAAAAAGGATGGCCCAGTCAGGTCCATATATGGGCCAAGAAAGAAGGCTCCAGGGAGCAACACAGCGCGTCGAGTGTTCGAAAATAACGGTACACCCAAATACAGGGGCGCCGCACACCCCCTATGTTTCACCGATGAGGTACTGGATCATGAATTCCCAGCGGGATTCAAGCCCGTAAACATAGAGGCATACGATGGAACAACAGACCCCTGAGTCTTGATTGAGGATTACATCCTACACATACATATGGCCAGAGGAGATAATCTCCATGCCATAAAATACCTACCCCTCAAGCTCAAAGGGCCAGCCCGGCATTGGCTCAAAAGCCTCCCAGAGAATACCATCGGAAGTTGGGAAGAGCTCGAGGATGCGTTCCGAGCAAATTTTCAGGGGACTTATGTCCGCCCTCCGAATGCAGACGATTTAAGTCACATAACTCAACAGCCCGGAGAGTCAGCACGCAAATTCTGGAACAGGTTCCTCACCAAAAAGAACCAAATAGTCGACTGTCCGGACGCCGAAGCCTTAGCAGTTTTTAAACATAACGTCCGAGACGAATGGCTCGCCAGACAACTCGGCCAGGAAAAGCCAAGGACAATGGCCGCACTAACAAGCCTCATGACCCGCTTTTGCGCGGGAGAAGATAGCTTGCTGGCAAGATGTAGCACCAGCGACCCGAGTACATCCGAGATCAGGGATGGAAACGGGAAACCACGACGCAGAAAAGATCAGCGCCGAACTAAGGAAAATGGCCCAAAGAGCACGGCGGTCAACGCCGGGTTCAAAAGCTCTCGGCCGAACAACAAAACACTACCTCTTAAGGACAACAGTGACGACCTATCCAACCTAAACAAAATCTTGGATAGGATATGTCAAATTCATAGTACCCCCGGGAGGCCTGCAAATCATACCCACAGAGATTGTTGGGACTTCAAGCAGTTCGGCCGACTTAACGCCGAACACAAGGGGCTCGACACACCAAGCGAGGACGACGATGACGAACCCCACAAGCAGAGCACCGGAAGACAAAAGAACTTCCCACAAGAAGTCAAAACAGTGAATTCACTTCAAGTGATAACAAGGAAAAATAGGGCGGCACCTACTAAAGTACGCGCCGCACGGTCCACCCCTGCGGAGTCCCGAAATTGGATGTCAAACCAATTACTTTCGACCATCAGGATTACTCCAGAAGTATTCGAAACGCAGGATGGACTGCTTTGATATTGGATCCTATAATCTACGGACTACAATTTACACAAGTCCTAATGGACGGCGGCAGCGATATAAACATGCTATACCAGGACACAATCCGCAGAATGGGGATAGACCCTACCAAAATTCGCCATAGCAATACTTCCTTTAATGGAGTAACGCAAGGCCCTTATACCAATTGTACGGTCTCTTTACTACTAGAAGTCGTGTTCGGTTCATCCGACAACTTCCGTCGCAAGAAGCTAATCTTCCATATCGCCCCATTTAAAAGTAGCCATCAAGCACTATTGGGACGCGAAGCTTTCACTCGCTTTAACGCAATATCGCATTACGCGTCTCTTACACTTAAAATGCCCAGACCACGCGGTATCATCTCATTAAAAGGTCATTTAGACCCCGGACACGGTTAGACGAGTCCGGTATGAATAAACAAGGGGCTTATTAGCCGCATACCCCTTCACAAGGGGCTGCACGCATGAACAATGAGAGCCAATAAAGCTCAATTTTATCCTTTAAATCATACTCTGTTTTAAATACATCTTTTGCACGATATTTTTCCAAACTAAGTTCCTCTTTTTTCACAGATGAACTACGTGCTACACCCATCCAGGATACAGCACAACGGAGACATAGGTGCAGACGTGCAGTAGGGACCCGTTACAAGGATTCTTTTCAGATTAAGACCCCGCATAAACCTTTTTTACTGTCTCTTATTGATACACATCCCCCAGTTTCTTATCATAACTGAGGAGGAGGCTGGCATTTTGGCATCGGCCGCGCCAGAAGTTTTTGCGCGAACCTGGACACTAGGGGCTTAGGGCATTGTTCTGCCCGTTATCATAAAGACCGAATACCTCAGGGAGTGTTCGGCGTCTCAAGTTAGGCCTTATATGCATCAGCTCCGAATCATGTCTTTGGTCAAATGTTGGGTTTGCCCGGCTCCTGTGTTTTGCTACCTTACGTTCCGCTCTATCGGCTAACGCGGCACCAGGAGAACTACTGCGATTGCGCCCCGGTTCGGCCGGGCGAGCGCCTCAGTAGAGAAAACCGAAAACTGACTGTCATGATATAGCGAGAGACTGGTCAACCACTCGATCGACCACCGGAATGTTTAGAATTCCTCCGCTTTGACGAAGGACCGTTTCCCGGACAGGCACACACGCGCCCCGAGTTCGGAGAGCGCGGTGCCCCCAGGGACTATATAGTAGCCCCACCATCGAACTCCTATGGCTAAGTGAAAGTGATAAAGCATTATAGTCCGGTTGCCTAGTTTGCTATGCTATCACCTCCTTCACAAGACCAAGACGTTGGATTAAGTGTGAAAATGCACTTTTTTTGCAAACAACCCCGCACTATGTGTGTGTGGGGGCTGAAGCCGAAGACTGCCATCTTTTAGGTTATATATATATACATTAACGGCCGCACAGGAGATATTTCAATACTTGAACGCACAAGTATAAAAAGCCCTTATATTATAAATATGGTTTTCCAAATCATACATGTCATTTGAACATAACGTTTTTCGAGCACTGCGACTCAATTAAACGAGCGCCCTGTAGGACTTCCTCAAAATAGTGCTCGGCGGGTAATCGGTTTCTATCCGAATCCCTGGATGCAACAGCGGTGGCGTCCATCTCCGCCCAGCATGTTTTGACACGGGCGAGAGCCATCCGTGCACCCTCTATGCATGTCGACCGCTTCATCGCCTTGATATGCGACACCGCATCAAGGAATTGCTGCACTAAGCCAAAATAACTCTTCGGCTTGGGCCTTTCCGGCCACAAATGAGCCATGACATCCTTCATGGCAAGTCCGGACAACCTATTCAGCTCAGCCCACTCAGCCAACCGATCGGTTAACAGAAGTGAACGCTCTGGACTATGGAATTGAGACCAAAAAAGCTCTTCCATTTCGTGATCCTTTTGGCTTCGGAAGTGCACGACTGCGTCCGCCGCACTCGCCACCAAATTCATATAAGGATCCTCCGCACCCCACAACTGGCCCAACTGAGCATACTTTGGATCCGTGAACTTCCTACGCAGCAGAAAGGGCTTTCCAGCTGCAATGTCTCCGGCCTGACGCAGCTCCTCCTTTATAGCCCTCATTGCAGAACGGACATCCTTGGCTTCGGCGGTGGCCTTCTTCAGGTCCTCTTGCCCCGCTCGGCGTTCTCTTTCAAGAACCTCATAGCGGTCGGTAGCATCCTTCAGCTTCACGACCATTTCGGCCATCTCCTCCCTGCTTCGGCAGTGAGCAGCCTTTTCGGCTTTTAGCTCTTCGGCTGCCTTCGAGGCAGCCGCATCACTCCTTCTGGCTTGCTCCTTGGCTCGAGCAAGCTCTGCCCGAAGGCCCTCCATAGCAGTGGTGCCATCTACGTCAAGCATACATGTTGTAAGGCGTGGGCATCAGCTCCCTTACCAGGTGACCGCGGAGAAACTACCCACCTTGTGACTCGTCAAGTCGCTTATTGACCAGCGTGATGTCTGCATCCGCGACGTCCAGTTGCCGCTTCAGTTCGGCAACTCTATCAGTCCGGCTAGCCACCGAACGCTCCGCCCCCTGAATAGGAACGACGACATCTTAACACTGAGATTATGATCCTCGGCACGCTATCACTTCTGACAATGTACCAAGTCTCAGGGGCTACCATCTATACAGGGCGCACTCTATGTGCAAAACTGTCAAAAGACGCCCTCTCAAGCAGATCCTTCAGCTCCTCCGGCTGTACACCAGTTGGTGCCGAAATCTCCGGCTCCGCCGGACTCGGGGAGACCCTCCGCGATGACACCTCAGGGTCATCCGCCCCGCCTGAGGGCGCGGCAGATGGAGGCGTCTCGCTCTCCATCATCTCCGGACGAAGATCCCCCAAAGACGAGCTCTGCTGAGAAGGGCTGAGATCCGAACTACAAGGTAAGAACTTCGGTTATCCTCAGAAATAAAAACAGGGATGTCCCTCATTACGAAACTCCCCTTTTCCTACTTACGGCTCGCTGGAGGGCTGATTCCCTAGGGGAAATAGTGTGGCCGGGGCTTCTCCTGGCGCAGGACCCTCCGGTGAAGATTCCTTCCCCCGCTTTGAGGCCTTGGCCACCGGATCTTCGGAAGCGGTCCTCTTCCCTCCCTGGAGGGAGGGATTCTCGATCCCCCCTTTCTTGAGAGCCTCCTTAGCAGAGGCGGTAGTTTTCCTGTCTTCCCCTTCACCCACTTCTGAAGGTGCAACCTCCAGCATCTTGACTAACACGGGATCCGGCGTGGTCTCCGGGAGGGGGGCCGGACACCGTATCAGTTTTGCTTGCGCTATCCACTCCTGTTCAAGGGATAGCTGGTTAAAAGGCAAGTCCATGATAAATAAACGATCAACATGTCCGGGCACAGGACTACTTACTTGAGTATCCGGGCGATTGCAGCTTAGGCCGGCGTCCTCGGTCAAGGCCGGACACATCTCTTGTGATCCGAAGAACAGTTTATACATCTCCACGGGTGTCGTACCCATGAAGTGTTGGAGAGCTCACGGTCCCTCCGGATTAAATTCCCACAGACTGAGGGGGCGACGTTTGTAGGGCAGAAGGCGCCGAATCAGCATGACCTGCGTCACTACGACCAGATTGATCTCCCTCTCTTGGAGGTCTCGAATCCGGCCCTGCAATATTGGTACGTCCTTGGACGGCCCCCAGTCAAGCCCTTTGTTGACCCATGATGTCAGCCATTGTGGAGGGCCCGAGCGAAAGGCAGGTGGCGGCACCTGCCTGCTGCCCCTAGGAGCGGTGATATAGAACCACTCCCGTTGCCACAAGCCGAGCTCCTCTTGAAAAGAGCCCTCGGGCCATGGAGCATCGGCCCTCTTACTTATAACTGCCCCTCCGCACTCTGTCTGTCGCCCCCCGATCATCTTCGGCTCCACGTTGAAAGTCTTGAGCCATAAACCGAAGTGAGGGGTAGTGCGGAGGAAGGCTTCGCAGACAACAATGAACGATGAGATATGGAGGATGGACTCCGGAGCCAAGTCATGAAATTCCAGTCCATAGTAAAACATGAGCCCTCTCACGAAGGGATCCATCGGGAAGCCTAAACCCCAACGGAGGTGAGAAACGAACATGACGCTCTCACCAGGCTTGGGAGTGGGAATGACTTGCCCTTGGGCGGGCAACCTATGCGAAATCTCATAGGTTAGGTACCTGGCGTCTCTCAGCTTTAGCACATCCTCTTCCGTGACGGAAGAGGGCAGCCACCGGCCCTGAAGGTCGGAGCCGGAAATCGTCGAAGGTCCAAAGCACCCGAATCTGGAGCCTTGGGTGTTGGAACTCGGGGCGAGGGGCGGATTCGATTGAGGATTGAAGAAAAGGAACAGGCCTTGGTCTCATTATAAAGGGGTAGAATACCGAGAGCCATCCCCGTGACCGTTTGGAACTCGCCTTCGATGGAGGAGGCGTGGTAACGGGTGCGGTTGGGTTACCCACGTCCGTATTGATGGGAATCTCGGAATAAGGGGAACACGATCTCTGCTTCGACAAGACGTGCCAAGGAAACTGCTTCGCTAAACGCACTGAGGTGGTATGATAAAAACGATTCGAGTAAAGGCTTGGCCGTGGGTGACGTCACACCACGAAATACGTCAGCAGATTGAACTTGTGTGAATATTATTCTCTCTACGGTGGTATGTGGAACTTATTTTGCAGAGCCGGACACTATCCTGGTGTTCACAATCTTCTATGAAATTATTCGGAGGAAGAACCCGCCTTGCAATGCCGAAGACAATATGCGCGCCGGACTCATCGTCATTGAAGCCTGGTTCAGGGGCTACTGAGGGAGTCCTGGATTAGGGGGTGTCCGGATAGCCGAACTATCATTGTTGGCCGGACTCCAAGACTATGAAGATACAAGATTGAAGACTTCGTCCCGTGTCCAGATGGGACTTTTCTTGGCGTAGAAGGCAAGCTTGGCGATAAGGATATGTAGATCTCCTACCATTGTAACCGACTCTGTGTAACCCTAGCCCTCTCCGGTGTCTATATAAACCGGAGGGTTTTAGTCCATAGGACGAACAACAATCATACCATAGGCTAGCTTCTAGGGTTTAGCCTCCTTGATCTCGTGGTAGATCCACTCTTGTACTACCCATATCATCAATATCAATCAAGCAGGAGTAGGGTTTTACCTCCATCGAGAGGGCCCGAACCTGGGTAAAAACATCGTGTCCCTTGTCTCCTATTACCATCCGCCTAGACGCACAATTCGGGACCCCCTACCCGAGATCCGCCGGTTTTGACACCGACAGCCATACTCAAAAGATATAAGTGAAGTGCAATGAGCATTCTATAAATCAACCAAGTACTATCTCATACCATCATGGTGCATAAAATAAAAGTGAAAACTAAATGCAAAAGACGCTCCAAGATTTGCACATATCACATGAATGAAACGAATCCGAAAACATACCGATACTTGTTGAAGAAAGAGGGGATGCCTTCTGGGGCATCCGCAAGCTTAGACGCTTGAGTCTCCTTGAATATTTACTTGGGGTAGTGCCTTGGGCATCCCCCAAGCTTGAGCTCTTGCCTCTCCTCCTTTTCCTCATATCGAGACCTCCTCAATCTTCGAACACTTCATCCACACAAAACTTGAACAGAAAACTCGGTAAGATCCGTTAGTATAATAAAGGAAATCACTACTCTAAGTACTGGTGCAAACCAATTCATATTTTCTTTTTGCATTGTAGCTACTGTAATATAACTTTTCCATGGCTTAATCCACTGATTGAAATTGATAGTTTCATCAAAACAAGCAAACTATGCATCAAAAACAGAATCTGTCTTAAATAGGGCAGTCTGTAGTAATCTGAACATTCACCATACTTATGGTACCCCAAAAATTCTGCCAAAATTACAAAAAATAAACAATTTTTATAGAAAGACAGTGCAACAAGTTTCAGAACCGTTTGACGTTCCAGTAAAACATGTAAGATCTCACACTACAGCCAAAGTTTCTGTCCTGCACTGCACAAACCAACAAGCATTGTAAACATCCTAAAGGCAAACCTTGGCACATTATTTTTATAATACAATGGAATTGTACAAGGGGATAATTATTTTTGATGAAAAGTTTCTGTAATTAAGATCCACAAAGTTTCTGTGAGCATGAACAAAGTTCAAGGAGCTCTCCCACTTCAACAATGCTTGTCTCTCTCACTTTCACTTTCCTTTTTGAAAAGTTTTGGGTACCCCTCTTTATTTTTTTTGTTTTTAAACTTTATGAAAGCACACAACCGAAATAAATGACTTTCTAAAACATCCGGGTTGTCTCCCGAGCAGCGCTTTCTTTAAAGCCATTAAGCTAGTGTAGCGACCAGACCTCAAACAGTATGATCTTTATGCATCAGTGTCATCCCTGGATCGGTAATGCTGACATGCACAGTACTCGAAGGATTTATAACAGAGTAGCAATCACACACTTATTACATCGAATGTCTCAAAAGAGAACTTATTACAATAAATATGGCTTAAGGCCGTCTAAAACGATAACAGCGGAAGGCTTGGAAGATAAGCGACTCCATCAACTCCAACGGCATCACTGAGTATAAGATCACGACCTAAGGCACCTTACTCGTCGTCTGAAAAGTCTGCAACATGAACGTTGCAGCCCGAAAATGGGTCAGCACATGGAAATATGCTGGCAATGTAACACACAGAGAGTAATGAACAGAATAATGCTATACTACATGCATATATGGCTGGTGGAAAGCTGTATGGTTACAGTTTTGCATAAAGCCAATTTTTCCCTACTGCAAAGAAATAAATTTTATTTAACTATCATGGTGGTTGTTAAACATTGAGAAGGGTACTCCAACTCAATCCCAATTAAGCATCATCATTAACCCAACAAAATTTAATTAAGTAACATGATGTGATTCACATGATAATCCAAGTACTAGATACTCAAAACATCCATAACCGGGGACACGGCTAACCATGATTAGTTTATACACTCTGCAGAGGTTTGCGCACTTTTCCACGCAAGACTCAATCTCCTTCGCTTGATTTCTCGCACTACAAGGTGTTTGAGAAATGGATGACCGAGACACAGTCTTTCAGAAGCATTAACTCTCTACTCCGGGTAGACAGTACCAACCGACATCCCTACATATGCTAGTCTACCTCTTCAAGAGCTCACGCAACTTAATCAACTATGATAGAGCCCATAGTAGCTTGCGGCTTCACACGGAAGTTTCTAGCATGAATAATCTCATGGTCCCTTTGAGCCTGGGTGGCGGTCCATAGGAGAATCACACGGTACCCCGGGATTTCCAAAAATACAGGCAACACTGGGTTCCCTAGGTGCCTCAATCCACCCAGATGCGAATTTAAGTTGCCACCTTAAGTAAACCATTAATTAACAATCTCACATCTGTCATGGATACACTCACCCAATCCACGTCTACTAGCATAGCATGGCAATATAAGCAAACGTAGAAGGAACTCCCAAAGGTTTGATAATAAATAGGTAATAGGTTCTACCTCATCTTCTTCCCAAAACCCACATATTAATCAGATCCTAACCATGCAATTGTTCGAGGATTGATCTAATGCAATAAAACTGGGTAGTAAAGAGTTATGATCAAAGTGTTACTTGACTTGCTGATGATCCATGAAACCTAGAGATTTGAAGTAGCAAGCGAGCACTCCGGGTACTCTATCACAAACAAACAAGCATACAATAAGCACTCCATCTAATGCACAGGTAAAAACTCAAATAAGAGATCTAACCAGAAAGTTCAACTTAAGAACTCCAGTTTGCAAAAAGAATCAAATCAAACGGAGCAACAAAAATCAAACGGCGAAAGAAACAAGCTTCGTTTTACTATTCTGGACCTAGGTCAAATTTTACAGTAGCAAAAACTTGTTTGAAATGGTTAAACAGAAAGAGGGTTTCGAGACGAAACTCTAGGCGCTTTAATCGCCTGATTCCGATAAACGAGCGAAAAGTTACACTAAAACGAAAATCGAATCAGAAATCGCGATCAGAAATAATCGCGGAAGATCCGAGAAAAAGAAAAACGGACGAACAGGCTAACAAACGAATGTTCGCTGTTTGCGGCTAAACGACGAAAACCGTTCGTTAAAACGAACGTACGGACGAACGTCCGCTAAATAGACTAAACTGGAAAAAAAATAAACCGAACCGGATCTAATAAAAAAATGGATCTAGGGTTTCGAAAAAAAAACCGATCGGTTTTATTAGAAAACCGGCAGCTACCTCGGGGTGCGGATCGGCGGCGGCGGCAGCTACTCCGGCGGCGGGGTGGCGGCGGTCGACGGTGACGGGGTCCGGCGGCGGCGGCGCGGTGGCGGGCTAGGGTTTTGGGGCGGCTCGGGCTAGGCTCCCCCGGCATATAAAGGCCGGTCGGGCTAGAGTCCGGGTTGGGTACGGCCCGGCTAGGTCGGTATCTTAAAAAAACATTACATGCAGAAAAACAAATAAAAGAAATACTAAACGGACTCCAAAAATCCCGAAATAAATTTTCCCCGACTTCTAAAATCAAGCCGGACAAGATGAACATTTATTTGGGGCCTAAATGCAATTTTGAAAAGCGCTCATTTTTCCTAAATTCAAATAAAAATAGCGATAAACTCCAAAATAAAATCTTGTTTGATTTTATTGTTAAATCCTCAATATTTCTTTATTTTGGGAAAGTCATTTTATTCCCTCTCACATATTTTTGCAATAGAAATTATTGAAGATAAAATAAATAAAATCAAATGATCCTATTTTCAAAATTTGAGAAAACTCAAATATGAAAATAACGAAATCCCCAACTCTCTCCGTGGGTCCTTGAGTTGCGTAGAATTTCTAGGATCGAGTCAAAATGCAATAAAATATGATATGCAATGATAATCTAATGTATAACATTCCAAATTGAAAATTTGGGATGTTACAAATCTACCCCCCTTAAGATGAATCTCGCCCTCGAGATTCGGGTTGGCTAGAAAATAGGTGAGGGTGGTCCTTCAGTAGATCTTCCTCTCGCTCCCAGGTGGCTTCATCCTCTGTATGGTGGCTCCACTGAACTTTGCAAAACTTGATAACCTTGCTGCGGGTGACTCGGCTGGCATATTCGAGAATCTTGACTGGCTTCTCCTCGTAGGTCAAATCACTGTCCAACTGAATCGCTTCCAGTGGCACTATATCTCTTAGCGGTATATCAGCCATCTCTGCGTGGCACTTCTTCAACTGGGAAATGTGGAACACATCGTGAACTCCTGACAATCCTTCGGGCAATTCCAATCCGTAGGCAACTTCCCCCATACGCTCCAAAACTTTGTATGGTCCCACAAAACGTGGCGCTAACTTCCCCTTAACTCCAAAGCGCTTAACTCCTCGAAGTGGAGATACACGAAGATAAACTCTGTCTCCGACTTTGTAAACTGTCTCCTTGCATTTAGAATCTGCGTAGCTCTTCTGCTTGGACTGGGCTACCTTGAGCCTATCACGAATCAACTTTACCTTCTGTTCAGACTCTTTAATCAAATCTGGTCCAAACAACTGACGGTCTCCAACTTCATCCCACAACAACGGTGTCCTGCACCTCCTTCCGTACAAGGCATCAAAAGGGGCCATCTTCAAACTGGATTGATATCTGTTGTTGTAAGAGAACTCTGCATATGGCAAAGTGTCGTCCCAACTAGATCCATAATCTAGTGCACAAGCTCTCAACATATCCTACAAAATCTAATTCACTCTCTCGGTCTGTCCATCTGTCTGCGGATGAAAGGCTGTACTGAACTCTAGCCGAGTACCCAAAGTTTCATGCAACTGATTCCAGACCTTTGAGGTAAACTGGGTTCCTCTATCTGATACAATGCTCCTCGGAACTCCATGCAAACATACGATCATGGTCATGTATATCTTTGCCAACTTAGCACTGGTGTAAGTGGTCTTCACTGGGATGAAATGAGCTACCTTCGTCAAACGATCGACTACAACCCATATCGAGTCATAGCCTGAATGAGTCCTAGGTAATCCTGTGATAAAATCCATGCCTAGCTTATCCCACTTCCATTCAGGTATCGGCAATGGCTGTAGCAATCCTGCTGGCTTCTGATGCTCTGCCTTTACTCTCTGACATACATCACATAGTGCTACGTACTCCGCAATATCCTTCTTCATTCCGGTCCACCAGAAAGTGTCCTTCAAATCCAGATACATCTTGGTATTTCCTGGGTGAATCGAATACGGCGAATCATGGGCCTCTTGCAGAATCAACTTCCTGATCTTTGGGTCATTAGGCACATAAACGCGGTCCTCAAACCATAAGGTATCGTGCTCATCCTCACAAAATCCCTTAGCTTTTCCTTTGCTCATTTTCTCCTTTATTTCGGCAATCTCCTTGTCAGTCTTCTGAGCTTCTTTGATCTTATCCATCAAAGTAGACTGAATCTCCAACGCTGCTACATAGCCTCTCAGAACTATCTCCAAACATAGTTCACGAAGATCCTCGGCTAACTCCTTTGGTAACTCTCCGGTCATGAGCGTGTTGACATGGCTCTTCCGGCTCAATGCGTCGGCTACTACGTTAGCCTTTCTGGGGTGATAATGCAATCTCATATCACAATCCTTGATGAGCTCCAACCATCTCCTTTGCTTGAGATTCAACTCCTTTTGCGTGAAGATGTACTTCAAACTCTTGTGATCCGTGTACACCTCACAATGGTTTCCGATGAGAAAATGTCTCCATGTCTTCAATGCGTGCACTACGGCTGCTAACTCCAAATCATGTGTAGAATAATTTAACTCATGAGGTTTCAGCTGTCGTGAGGCATATGAAACAACTCTTCCGTCCTGCATAAGCACTGCTCCAAGTCCTCGACGAGAAGCGTTGCAATATACTTCATAATCCTTGCGCTGATCGGGCAGAATCAATACTGGTGAGGTAACCAAACGTTTCTTCAACTCCTGGAAACTGGCCTCACATTCCTCAGTCCATTTAAACTTGGTGTCCTTCTTCAATAACTCCGTCATGGGCTTTGCAATCTTCGAGAAATTCTCAATGAACCTCCGGTAGTATCCTGCGAGTCCAAGAAAACTTTGGATCTCTCCAACTGTTGTTGGGGCTTCCTAGTTTGTCACAGTGACAACTTTGGTGGGGTCTGCTGCTATTCCTTCTCTGGATATCACATGTCCAAGGAATCCAACTTCCTTCAACCAAAACTCACATTTGCTGAACTTGGCGTATAACTGATGTTCTCTGAGCTTCTCCAGTACCAAACACAAATGCTCCTTATGATCCTCTTCATTCTTCGAGTAGACCAAAATATCATCAATGAACACCACAATGAACTTATCCAGAAACTCCATAAACACCTAGTTCATCATGTTCATGAAATAGGCAGGTGCGTTAGTCAGACCAAATGACATAGCGGTATACTCGTACAGCCTGTACCTGGTGGTAAAAGCCGTCTTGGGTATATCCTGCTCTCGAATCTTCAGCTGATGGTATCCCGATCGCAAATCGATCTTGGAGAATACCTTGGCTCCTTGCAATCGGTCAAACAAGTCATTGATCATCGGCAGTGGATACTTGTTCTTGATTGTTACTTCATTCAATCCTCGATAATCAACAACCATCCTTAATGATCCATCCTTCTTCTCCACTAGAAGTATTGGCGATCCCCAAGGTGAAGAACTTGGGTGAATATAGCCTTTATCCAGTAACTCCTTAATCTGCTTCTTAATTTCCTCCAAATCTTTTGCGGGCATTTTGTATGGTCTCTTAGATATCGGCCCTGTGCCTGGCAAAAGCTAAATCAAAAACTCAATGTCTCTATCTGGTGGCATGCCTGGCAACTCCTCTGGAAATACGTCAGGAAAATCCTTCACCACTGGTACTTCCTCCTGTACAACTCCTGATAAGGAATTTACTTGAGTCCTCTTTGGCACATGTCGGGCTACATACTTGATCCTTCTTCCTTCTGGTGTGGTAAGCAAAATTGACTTACTGGCGCATTCAATGTTCCCTCCATACTTCGATAACCAATCCATGCCTAATATCACATCCATTCCTTGCGATTCCAGTACTATTAGGTCTGAGGGAAACACGTAGTTACCAATCCTTAATGGTAACCGATCACACCATAGACTAGCCATATACTCTCCTCCTGGCGAGGTTACTAACATGGGTGACCTAAGGGCTTGAGTTGGCAGCTTATACTTATCCACAAATCCCCTTGATATGTATGAATGCGATGCACCAGTATCAAAAAGAACGATTGTATTAAATGACTTAACCAAAAACTTACCTATTACTGCATCTGGATGGGCTTCAACCTCCTCCACGCTAACATGGTTCACCTGTCCTTTGTTAAAAGGATTGGGCTTCTTCCCAGAACTCCCATTGCCGTTTCCATTCTTCGCTTCAAGACATTCAGTGGCATAATGTCCAGTCTTGTGGCATTCGTAACACGTGATGTGGCTCAGATCCCTCTTGGCTGGTGTTGATGGGTTGGTGCGGTTCTGTCTGTTGCTTCCTCCATTCCCATTACCATTCTTGGGGCCACTATGGTTGTGCGAACTACCTCCTCCATGGGTATGCTGGAAATGTCCTCCCGAGTTCGGGGTAAAACGAGGCTTCTGCTGAGCTCCAGAATTATACTTCCCTTGTCCATACTTCCTCTTGCGGCTGTCAATCGGATGCTGCTTTCCTTCAATCATGAGAGCTCTATCTACCAACTCCTGGTAGTTGTTGAAGGTTGCTACCATCAACTACATGCCGAGCTCATCATTCGGTCCTTCCAGAAACTTCTCCTGCTTAGCTGCATCCATAGCAACGTCATCTGGGGCATAACGTGCTAGCTTACTAAAGTCATCCACATACTGGCCAACAGCACATCCTCCTTGGCGCAAGTTGCGAAACTCACGCTTCTTCATGGCCATAGCTCCTGCTGAAACATGAGCAGTACGGAAAGCCTGCTGAAACTGATCCCTTGTGACAGTGTTGATATGATAAGTGGCTGTGAAATTCTCCCACCATGATGCTGCGGGTCCATCAAGCTGATGTGCGGCAAAACGCACCTTTTCCGCATCTGTGCATCCTGTAGTGGTCAACTCCCTTCCTATCTTGTGGAGCCAATCATCTGCAACTATCGGCTCGGTGCTACTGGAGAACACTGGCGGATTCAGTCTAAGGAAACGGGTTAAGTGATCAACAGGTGGTGGTGGTGGTGGGTTGTTGTTGTTGTTGTTCCCCTGATTCTGGTTCTGGACTAGAAGTTGCATCAATGCATTCTGCTGCTGGATCAAATGAGTGAGCTCCGGTGGGAAAGCAAATCCATTGTCACGTCTCGGAGGCATCTGAGGGTTTTAGAAAAGATGAGGATATAGAATAGAATGAGGTCTAGAGAGAAAACACTACCCATATGCACATGATACAAATACAATCAATATCACTTCAATCAATTCAAACAAGGGCATACCACGGTCTAACTATTGTTACAAAAGTGCTCAGACTATACTATATACATGGGGGAATTCTACTACTGTCATGGTGGTCGACTAGGAAAACTGCTCGGTCGAAGACTCCATGATATTTGCTCCAGCTTCATCAACAAAGTCATCATCACTATCGTCTAGGTCTGAGTCGGTGTCGTCGATGATGATGTAGTTCTTCGGGCAAGTGCAATCATCGTCTTCTCCTCCAGTCGCGAGAAATCCCATGAATACTTTTAGCTTCTTCTTCAGATCATCATTCTTCTCCACGAGTGTCGCTATTTTCTCCTCATATCCATCGCGTGTAGACTTGAGTTCTTCCTCCAGTTCCATGATCTTGGTCATAGCCTTCTTCAGATCTATCATGCCTGCGCACATCTGGGTCTCCTGGCGACGTATGTGCTGGTTTAACTCCAGGATGAATGTTGCAATTGATCTATCCTTCCGGGTGCTGATCATCTCCCATTTCTCATCTCGGCGCCCACAAATCTGGTAGATAGTATCCTTGAGATCCTTGTGGTAAACTTATCCAATGCGTCCCATGGTGATGTGAGCTGCCATGCTCTTTCCTAGACTCCAGGTTGGTGCATCAAAGGAAAACTCTATGGGCTCAGTGACGGGCATGAACGTTCTTCCTGGAACTTGAACTTGAATCATCCAGCGCTCCTCTTCAGGTAAAGTGGCGATGTAGGTCCCGGTGAAGCTTGGTACTCCGATGTTCAGGTATCTATTGACTTCCTTCGAGTGGCGTCCAAAGGGTGTATCTTCATCCGGTTGCGTGAACTTGTTCCTTGCATCCGCCATCCTAAAAGAGTAGAAAAGATGAGGAGTCAGAAATGATAAGAGAGAGTAGTGATCTAGGGCTTTAGCTTAGTGATCGTGTCCTACAGTTAGTGTGTGCTCTGATACCATCTTGTAGCGACCAGACGTCAAACAGTCTCATCTCTGTGCATCAGTGTCATCCCTGGACCGGTAATGCTGACACACACAGTACTCGGAGGATTTATAACAGAGTAGCAATCACACACTTATTACATTGAATGTCTCAAAAGAGAACTTATTACAATAAATATGGCTTAAGGCCACCTAAAACGATAACAGCGGAAGGCTTGGAAGATAAGCGAGTTCATCAACTCCAACGGCATCATTGAGTATAAGATCACGACCTTACGCACCTTACTCATCGTCTGAAAAGTCTGCAACATGAACGTTGCAGCCCAAAAACGGGTCAGCACATGGATTATGCTGGCAATGTAACACATAGAGAGTAATGAACAGAATAATGATATACTACATGCATATATGGCTGGTGGAAACTCTATGGTTACAGTTTTGCATAAAGCCAATTTTTCCCTACTGCAAAGGAAAAAAAATTATTTAATTATCATGGTGGTTGTTAAACATTGATAAGGGTACTCCAACTCAATCCCAATTAAGCATCATCATTAACCCAACAAAATATAATTAAGTAACACGATGAGATTCACATGATAATCCAAGTACTAGATACTAAAAACGTCCATAACCGGGGACACGGCTAACCATGATTAGTTTATACACTCTGCAGAGGTTTGCGCACTTTTCCCCGCAAGACTCGATCTCCTCCGCTTGATTTCTCGCACTACAAGGTGTTTGAGAAACGGATGACCGAGACACAGTCTTTCAGAAGCATTAACTCTCTACTCCGGGTAGACAGTACCAACCTACATCCCCTACATCTGCTAGTCTACCTCTTCAAGAGCTCACACAACTTAATCAACTATGCTAGAGCCCATAGTAGCTTACGGCTGCACCCGGAAGTTTCTAGCATGAATAATCTCATGATCCCTTTGAGCCTGGGTGGCGGTCCATAGGAGAATCACACGGTACCCCGGGATTTCCAAAAATACAGGCAACACTGGGTTCCCGAGGTGCCTCAATCCATCCAGATGTGAATTTAAGTTGCCACCTTAAGTAAACCATTAATTAACAATCTCACATCTGTCATGGATACACTCACCCAACCCATGTCTACTAGCATAGCATGGCAATATAAGCAAACGTAGAAGGAACTCCCAAAGGTTTGATAATAAACAGGTAATAGGTTCTACCTCATCTACTTCCCAAAACCCACATATTAATCGGATCCTAACCATGCAATTGTTTGAGGATTGATCTGATGCAATAAAACTGGGTAGTAAAGAGTTATGATCAAAGTGTTACTTGCCTTGCTGATGATCTGTGAAACCTAGAGATTCGAAGTAGCAAGCGGCGCACTCCGGGTACTCTATCGCAAACAAACAAGCATACAATAAGCACTCCATCTAATGCATAGGTAAAAACTCAAATAAGAGATCTAACCAGAAAGTTCAACTTAAGAACTCCGGTTTGCAAAAAGAATCAAATCAAACGAAGCAACGAAAATCAAACGGCGAAAGAAACAAGCTTCATTTTACTATTATGGACCTAGGTCAAATTTTAGAGTAGCAAAAACTTGTTTGAGTTGGTTAAACGGAAAGAGGGTTTCGATACGAAACTCTAGGCGCTTGAATCGCCTGATTCCGATAAACGAGTGAAAATTTATACTAAAACGAAATTCGGATCAGAAATCGCGATCAGAAATAATTGCGGAAAATCCAAGAAAAAGAAAAACGGACGAACAGGCTAACGAACGAATGTTCGCTGTCTGCGGCTAAACAACGAAAACCGTTCGTTAAAACGAATGTACGGACGAACGTCCTCTAAATAGACTAAACCGGAAAAAAATAAACCGAACCGGATCTAATAAAAAAACGGATCTAGGGTTTCGAAAAAAAATGATCGGTTTTATTAGAAAACCGGCGGCTTCCTCAGGGTGCGGACCGGCGGCGGCGGAGGCTACTCCGGCGGCGGGGTGGCGGCGGTCGGCGGCGGCGGGGTCCGGCGGCGGCGGCGGCGGGCGGCGGCGCGGTGGCGGCGCGGTGGTGGGCTATGTGGCGGCACGGGTTGGGCTCCCCCGGCTTATAAAGGTCGGCCGGGCTAGAGTCCGGGTCGGGTACGGCCCGGCTAGGTCTGTATCTTTAAAAAAAACATTACGTGCAGAAAAACAAATAAAAGAAATACTAAACGGACTCCAAAAATCCCGAAATAAATTTTCTCTGACTTCTAAAATCAAGTCGGACAAGATGAACATTTATTTGGGGCCTAAATGCAATTTTGAAAAACGCACATTTTTCCAAAATTCAAATAAAAATAGCGATAAACTCTAAAATAAAATCTTATTTTATTTTATTATTAAATCCTCAATATTTCTTTATTTTGGGAAAGTCATTTTAATCCCTCTCGCATATTTTTGCAATAGAAATTATTGAAGATAAAATAAATAAAATCAAAGATCCTATTTTCAAAATTTGAGAAAACTCAAATATGAAAATAACGAAATCCCCAACTCTCTCCGTGGGTCCTTGAGTTGCATAGAATTTCTAGGATCGAGCTAAAATGCAATAAAATATGATATGCAATGATGATCTAATGTATAACATTCCAAATTGAAAATTTGGGATGTTACAACTAGGCATATAGTGCTCAAGTAATGGGTCCACCCGGATCCCAAGGTATATCAAAGCCAATTTTAATTAACAATGATTTGTGATTTAGTAGCGAGCACAAAGTAACATATATCATGAAACAATGAAGTCTAACTCTCTTCCTATGCATCGGCATGTCATAAAAGAACAATTCATGCACACCAAGTAAAGGCCAATGCATAGTATAAGCATTTTCTTGCAATTCTATCGTGTTGGAAACATAAGGAGGTGGAGATGTAGTTCCTCTATCATAATAATTGCAAGTTGGAGCAGCAAGCACATGCATATTACATCTATCAAAATCATCATGTGCAACGGTAAAACGTAACCCATCAACATAATCCTTAATAAGAGCAAACTTCTCCGATATAGTGTAGTTTGGAGAATTCAAAGAGATAATAGGACTATTATGCGTGGGTGCAATAGCAACAATTTCATGTTTAACATAAGGAACTATAGCAAGTTCATCTCCATAAGCATAATTCATATTGGCATCTTGGCCACAAGCATAGCAAGCATCATCAAAAAGGGGTATTTCAAGAGAATCAACGGGATCATAACAATCATCATAGCAATCATCCTTCGGTAAGCACGAAGGGAAATTAAACAATGTATGAGTTGAAGAGTTATTCTTATTATAAGGTGGGCACGGGTGATCAATCCGCTCTTCCTCCTTTTGTTCTTCGCTCTCCTCCTTATCTTTTCCATCCAATGAGCTCACAGTTTCATCAATTTCTTCTTCCATAGACTCCTGCAAAATATTAATCTCTTCTTGGACAGCGGAGACTCTCTCAATAAAAGCATCAATATCGGAATTGAATTCATAATTCTCATAGCAATATTTAAGTATAGCAAAATTTTCAGGTCTGTAAACAACATCATCAAGATTTTCACACTCTTTAAACAAAGATCCGATTCCATAAGCACCCATAAAATCAACAAATTCTTCTATTTGTTCCACATCATAGTAGTCATATATACCATTAGCATAAGAAGCCAAGGTTTTATCATAATTAAATTTGCATGAAAAGGGAAGGTGTGGAGCCTTCATCCTAGAGCAACAAGTATAATCATATCTCAAGCATAGTTCCCGAGCATACCAATGCAACATATGAATTTGATCCCATAATAATTTCCCTTTTTGAGTCAAGTGATAATCCCTAAAGTATTCACGTTGATCCAACGTGTCTCCCATTACATAATTGAATGGGGTTTTCTCAGGATCATTAAAGTAGTACATAATATTTTTCACATAACCAGCATCGAGGGTTTTAGGAGGTTCCCCATCTCCATGAGTAGCAAGTACACCTATTTTGTTGGTATTTCGTGTTCCATATCCATAACTAAAGATAGAGAACAACTTAGAACAGCAAATAAAATCTACTTAGTGGTAAAGCAAACAAGCACACACGAAAATATTCACCCCACGCTATAACTCCCCGGCAACGGCGCCAGAAAAAGGTATTGATAACCCACAAGTATAGGGGATCAATTGTAGCCTCTTTCAATAAGTAAGAGTGTCTAACCCAACGAGGAGCTAAAGGTAGAACAAATATTCCCTCAAGTTCTATCGACCACCGATACAACTCTACGCACGCTTAACGTTCGCTTTACCTAGAACAAGTATGAAACTAGAAGTACTTTGTAGGTGTTGTTGGATAGGTTTGCAAGAATATAAAGAGCACGTAAATATAAACTAGGGGCTGTTTAGATAAAGAAGAAATAAAGTTAGTATAGCGAGTGTGGAAAAGTGGTGGTAGGAGTTGCGGAATTGTCCCTAAGCAATTGACTACTTTACTAGACCGATAGCAAGTTTTATGTGGGAGAGGCCACTGCTAGCATGTCATCCCTGACTTGGAATTCTATGCACTTATGATTGGAACTATTAGCAAGCATCCGCAACTACTAACGTTCATTAAGGTAAAACCCAACCATAGCATTAAGATATATTGGTCCCCCTTCAATCCTGTATGCATCAATTTCTATGCTAGGTTGAAGCTTCTGTCACTCTTGCCCTCCAATACATAGTCCTATCAACATACAACTAACCCTATGGTGTGATCCACGCGCGCGCTCATATGATGGGCACCAAAGGACAGCAACATAACCACAAGCAAATTAAACCAATCATAGCAATTCACCAATTACCGAAAGGACAACGAAAATCTACCCAGACATCATAGGATGGCAACACATCATTGGATAATAATATGAAGCATAAAGCAACATGTTCAAGTAGAGGGTACAGCGGGTTGCGGGAGAGTGGACCGCTGTAGATAGATGGGGAAGGTGATGGCGATGTTGGTGAAGATGACGACAGTGTTGGTGTAGATCACGGTGATGATAATGGCCCCGGCGGTGTTCCGGTGCCACCGGGAGAGAGGGGGAGAGAGAGCCCCCCTTCTTCTTCTTCTTCCTTGACCTTCTCCCTAGATGGGAGAAGGGTGTCCCCTCTGGTCCATGGTCTCCATGGCGTGGGAGGGGCGTGAGCCCCTCCGAGATTGGATCTGTCTCTCTGTCTCTCTCTGTTTCTGTGTTCCTGATTCTGCCCTTTCACCGTTTGTTATATATCCGGAGATCCGTAACTCTGATTGGATTGAAACCTTCAACACGATTTTTTTACGGGAAATTAGCTTTCCTGCGGCAAAAGAAGAGCAGCAACCGCCTTATGGGGTGCCCACGATGGTCAGGGGCACGCCCCCCTACCCCGTGGCCCCCTCAGGCATCGTCTCGCGTTGATTCTTCTTCCCAAAAATCATAAATATTCCAAAAATATTCTCTGTCCATTTTTATCCCGTTTGGACTCTGTTTGATATGGGTTTTCTGCGAAACATAAAACATGCAACAAACAGGAACTGGCACTAGGCACTGGATCAATATGTTAGTCCCAAAAATAGTATAAAAAGTTGCCAAAAGTATATGAAAGTTGTAGAATATTGGCACGGAACAAACAAAAATTATAGATACGACGGAGACGTATCACGCGCCCTGGTGGGTTGTGCCCTCCTCGGCCCACCTACGGTGCCCATCTTATGGTATATAGGCCATTTTGACCTAGAAAAAATTAGCAGGAGACTTTTGAGACGAAGCACCGCGTCTCGAGGCGGAACTTGGGCAGGAGCACTTTTGCCCTCCGGCGGAGCGATACCGCTGGGGGAACTTCCCTCCTGGAGGGAGGAAATTATCGTCATCATCATCACCAATAACTCTCTCATCTTTGGGAGGGCCCTCTACATCAACATCTTCAACAACACCATCTCCTCTCAAACCTTAGTTCATCTCGTGTGTTCAATCTTTGTACCGGAAACTGATATTGGTACTTGTTGGTGACTAGTAGTGTTGATTACATCTTGTAGTTGGTTACTATATGGTTTATTTGGTGGAAGATCATATGTTCAGATCTGTTATGCTATTTAGTACCCCTCTGATCTTGAGAATGATTATCATTTGTGAGTAGTTACTTTTGTACTTGAGGTCACGGGAGAAGTCATGTTGCAAGTAATCATGTGAACTTGATATGTGTTCAATATTTTGATGATATGTATGTTGTGATTTCCTTAGTGGTGTCATGTGAACGTCGACTACATGGCACTTCACCATATTTGGGCCTAAGGTAATGCATTGTGGAGTTTTATTGGATGATGGGTTGCTAGAGTGACAGAAGCTTAAACCCTAGTTTATGCGCTACTTCGTAAGGGAACGATTTTGATCCAAAAGTTTAATACACTACAAAAAAAACCACTTCTGTGATGATACGTGTTTATCACAGTAGGTCACGTTTTCTGTCATGCATGTACATCCATGACGATTTTATGACAGAATACAGATAGTCATACCTGTGTTGTCATAGAAATTTTCCATGACAATACTCAAATTTTCATCACGGAAGTGTCCAGTTCCATGATGATAAATTGTGTATCATGGAAGTGTTTTCGTTGAGGGTAACTGACATGTGGCATCCACCATAATGGGTCGCCGTTAACCTATCTGGTCTGATTTTGGATCCGATAACCCGTTAACAGCAACGACCAATGGTGGTTTTCCACGTGTAAAATTCCCATTGGCCGAAAGAACCACATATCAACTCTGCGTTGGGACAGTTGTCATCCAGGGATTGGACGGGACGCGGCTATGATACGATGACACGTGGATCAGCCCAACGGTGGCCCATTCAGGTCAAAAGGCCGACCCATTTGGCTTGGTCAAAAGGTGGCGGGCCGCCCCATGGAAAGTGTGTTAACGGCCTATTTGTGGCAGAGCGGGGGAAATCCTCCCCCTCATTGCCATCCGGGCGGGGCCTCGGTGAAGCCGGCGATGTCCTCTGCCTCGTTGTTGGTGGGGCGGGGCCTCGGCGGAGCTGACATTGTCCTCTACCTCGTCGTCGGTCTCGCCAAACAATGCCTCGCCCGCTTCATCGCCCTCTTCATAGGCGGCCGCAACCTCCTCCACCCGCATGTGGTACCGCCAGCGCGTGAGGCGGCTCTCACGGGCGGAGCCGTATGAATCGAGCAGCACCTCCTGCTCTGCCCGCTCTGCGGCGATCTGCTCCTCCACGTGCAGGGCTCCTGGAGGACATGGTGGTTGTAGGCGGCATTGTCCTGCGCCTCCTAGAATTTCTCCTCACACTTCTGTCTCACCATGTCCATGTATTGGGCACGGGCCTCACCGATTGTCATGGTGCAATGCACCAGCGAGGATGGCGCGGAGGAGGGGGTTGGTGCCGGATCGTCGACTACCACATTCTCCATTGCGACGTCGTCATCCTCCGGCTGTCTGCCGGCAAGCCAGTCGGCAGCAATGGCTGCCATCTCCTTCTGGTCGGTCATCCGCCCGTCCCGAAGAGCGCTTGAGCGCGAGAAAGCCATGGTGGGAGTGGTGTGGAGAGGAGAAAGGGAACATAGACGGATGATTGCGGCTATGGCCAACGCAACAGTTTATATAGCAATGGTGGGCGGTAGAGGGACAGATGGGTGGCTCCGTAGTAGCCGCCTCAGCAATCGTGTATCATAAATGTAGGCGGCAGATGGACGGACAGATGACAACTGTGGTGTTTGAATGCGGAGCAATCGCCTGCACTGGGAAGCGGCACAGGCGGTGCTGACCGTTTTGATCGAAAAGCGCGCGCGGGCGAGGGAGGAGGTCTGGGTGGGCCAGGGTGGTCAGACTCATGCTTGGCAATGGTTCGTTCCAGCAGCCGGACATGCTGGCTCGCCAGCAAGCTCGCCGAGCTCAGCGACGACAATCAGACGATGGATGTGGCTTCTGACCAGGAGCCGGCGCCACCGCCCAAGCCGGTTCATGCCGAGTTCACCATAGAGCAGGTGCAGCCGCACTTCGACGCCCTAATGGCGGAAGAGCTGCCAGCACAGGAGGACTTGTGCTGCAACCTCCCTCTCCTCAACGAGGACCGGCTCGCGGAAGGACGAATAACCGGCGAACAAGCGAACGACAATGCCATCGCGGACATGTGGCCCTATGATCTTGGCTTCCTGAATGAGCAGCGAGCAATGTACCGGACCTTCCGTAGGGCCCGCGAGGCCCTCTCTGTCGTCCTTCGAGTTGTTGCGCTTGTCGTGGAGCCTCCGTCTCGCATTGTCAACATGGTCGACGAACATGAGGAATCAGGAGATGACTTTACTCGGAGAGGATGATAGTGGGGACCCACCAGGGCCATAGCCGCACGTATGCAAGTGCCTCCTTATTATATATACAACTATATTTTTTTCTTCCTCCTGGTTTCCTGACATCACGGTCCCACACCGTTGTCAACCCATATAGTCAGAAACGAGAGAATTGCACAAGGAGCGGTCGACAACTGGGACCCATCAGCTTGACCAGTATCTGTGTTTTTGAGGTGTGAGCAGAGTTTTTCTTGAGCGATGTTTTTGTTATTGTTCAGAGGAGCAGGGTATCAACTGGGCGGGCTGTGGCCCATCTTGCCCAGGCTATTATTCTATGTCGACCAAATATCCATCCCAGATATTAATTTTTTTTCAAGGTAAAAATGGCTAGCCCAGCTATACTTTTTTTGTGGAATACCCGGCCTAGGTCAACTTGTTATTCTCCGCCCCGCTGGGCTTCAAATCATTCCTGGGAGGGATGCATTAGCATTAACAAGAAAACGAGATTTAAGAAACAATAAATGAGCTGTAATTATAAATATTGGGTTGTAACTATAAAAAAATGCACCAAACACATAATTAGTTAAAAAAATATTATTTTTGGATTTTGAAAATTTTAATTTCATTACTTGTTGCACGCGCAATATTTCGTTGGATTTTTACGTAATACAAATTAATTTTGAAATTGTATTTAATCTGACTCGAAATTTCTGGATAAAAATATTTCGGATCCCATCCAAATGTGAATTTTATTGAATTCTGTTTTGAGCGGTTGGTTGAAATTATTAATCATTGTCCTAGCTAGAAAATGGGCTATAATTTTAACAAACTGTAAATGGGCTGTAGTAAATTCCATTAGAATTAAAAAATGGGTTGTACATTCTTACGAATCACAAATGGGCTATATGTTCTCTGCCACACACTTGTGGGCCTCCTAAATTGATGCGTACATAAGGATTTGTCAACTTATAGTCGGCACTCGATTCTAGCAGCAGTGGCCGTTGGATGTCTATCCAACGAATGTCGTGCTTCTTCTTCAATCTCGGATATTCTTGCTTTAGCCGACCAAACCACCACCAGCGGTACCGCCTGCTACCGCTTCCCGTGGCCGGCTGTGTTACCGCACAGGACTCTGGCTCTTCCTACTCCCATCGCCATCCAGGCCATTCGTGAACTCACCAATACCTCCTGTTATTCTCCGACGACGGCAGCCTCACACCGCAGCCGAACCAGTGAACCCTCGTACTCCCCTCCACATGGGCATCCACCTGCCTCATCTTCCCTGGCTCCGTGTCCGTTCCCTTCCTAGGCCTCACCGCCGTCCACCGCCTGGGTGCTATCCGCGCGGCGTTGTCAACGTGGTCAATGAATGACAACCATTGGAAGAGTAATCTAAGCGGTGAGGCTAATAGATGGACCCACCAGCTACATCTTCGCACGCAAGGAAGTGCGTCCATATTACGGGCAAAAAAATGATTCTTCCCCGTGACGGCTGGGATCCACCACCTATATCTTCGCACGCAAGGAGGTGCGTCCTTATCCTCCCTTATAGCTGGGACCCACCCGGATGAAGCGTATGTAGCATTTTGTCTCGTCGCGAACGTGTACATACATACTCATCGATTGGTCTCTCCTCAACGATGAACCTATGCCGAGCAAGCAGCAGCATGTGTAGTAGTAGATCCCCCAACGTAGCAGTTCAGGAAGTCCCTTCTAGACCATGTACACGTACGTACAACCACATGCCAAAAATACGGCCACGTACATACATATGGGCGGGGTATCGAACGCCTAGCTACTCGCGCATACGTATAGCCAGGGCACGTGTACATGGAGAGGCAATAGACAGTAGCAATAGCGTCTTGTTCATCGGAAGCCAACCGGCTGGGTCCGAATGGAGAAACTGCGTCATGTTCATTGGGAGGCCACGAAATGCGCCGTGTTCATCGGGAGCCAACCGGCTTGGACAGAACAGCCAAAAAGGGGTCTGGCGTACCACAGAACGGAGGAAACGGCCTTTTGTTTGACCGCGTACGGTCAAAACGGGGTCCTGTTCATGGGAAGGGTCTTGCGTACCGCAGAACAGAGGAAACAGACCTGTGTTCGAGCTCCTACGGTCGAAACGGGGTCCTGTTGATCGGTAGGGGTGTGAAGTACCCTAAAACGGGACTCCACGCCCTACTGTTCATCCACCGTCTAGTGCCTCGCTCCAGCCTCCATGGGCTACTGTTCATCCACCTTCGACGTCCTCCAGCCTCCACCCGCTACTGTTCATCCATGGCTACTGTTCATCCAGCCTCCACTGGCTACTGTTCATAGAGCCTCCACAGGGTCCTGTTCATTGACCCCCAACTTGCTGGGGTGCGACGGCCTCCTCGGGTTCCTGTTCATCCCAGCGGCAACGGCCTACTACCATGGGGTCCTGTTCATCCAACCCCCACCAAAAACTTTTCATCCATAGCCAACCAACTAGCTCGACTCACTATGTCTCGACTTGTTCTACGTACCACACGCACGGTGGCAACGATCACTGTTCATTGAGAGGCAACCCAACACTGGCTAGCTACGTCTCGCACAGGGGCTCGATCGGCTTCATTAAGCAGTAACAGTGATTGATCGCTCAAGTTTAGTTAGCAACAGCAACGATGGAATCGCTTGGGTTCGGTCAGCGGCGAATGAATCGCTCGAGTTCAGTTAACAGCCAAGGGATCTATCACTCGGGATCAGTAACGTAGCTAGCAGTGTGATCGCTTGGGTTCAGTTAGCCAACGCCTCGCACACACGCGCATACACGAGAGAAACGCGCAGACCACAGTGCATCGCTCGGCCCTGACCACCCACCGTAACCGGGAACTCCCCGATATTTTCCTCGCCCTCACTTCTACTATTATTTTTCCCGTCATAGACAGCCCAAAGAATGTCATGCAGGTGCGTCTCCAGCCCGCCCAGGACGAAAAGCCCATTTTCTGTCATAATTTTTTGTCATAGAAGTAGGAGCCCACCACATCTATGATGATATGTGGTTTTGTCACAATTATCGTCATATAAGTGTCATAAGCATGACAGAAAAAAATCGTTCGGCCCAAAATGTCACGGATGTGTCTTTTTTTGTAGTGATGCTATGGTTAGATTTTGTCTTAATACTTTTGTTGTAGTTGCAGATGCTTGCGAGGTGGTTAATCATAGTAGGAGGTTTGTTCAAGTAAGAACAACACCTAAGCACCGGTCCACCCACATATCAAATTATGAAAGTAGCAAACACAAATCAAACCAACATGATGGAAGTGATATGGTGAAATTCCCGTGTACCCTCAAGAATGCTTTGCTTATTATAAGATACCATTTTGGCATGTCCTTTGCCACAAAAGGATATGGCTAACTTGTTGCACTTTATTTACCGTTACCGTTACTTGTCTGTTACAAATTATCTTCCTATCAAACTACATGTTACCGACTATTTCAGTGCTTGCAGAAAATACCTTGCTGAAAACCACTTGTCATTTCCTTCTGCTCCTCGTTGGGTTCGACACTCTTACTTATCGAAAGGATTACGATTGATCCCCTATACTTGTGGGTCTTCATTTGGAGTCCTGGATGAGATCCCGGACATGACGAGGAGCTCCGGAATGGTCCGGAGGTAAAGATTAATATATAGGATGATAGTATTCGGTCTCCAGAAGGGTTCCAGAATACACCGGATAATTATCGGATCACCGGAAGGGGTTCCGAGAGGCCATGAGGAGTTGTTGGGCCTAACAGGCCTAAAAGAGGGGAGCACACTAGCCCACAAGGGGGCTGGCGCGCCTTGATGTCTACTATGCAACTTTATTCTTGTAGACTCATGTTGGGCCTCCAAGCGCAGAGTTTTGTAGGATAGTAGTGGTTTTCCCTCAATTGGATGACCTAAGGTTTATCAATCTGTGGGAGGCGTAGGATGAAGATGGTCTCTCTCAAACAACCCTGCAACCAAATACAAGAAATCTCTTGTGTCCCCAACACACCCAATACAATGGCAAATTGTATAGGTGCACTAGTTCGGCGAAGAGATGGTGATAAAAGTGTAATATGGATGGTAGAAATATATTTTTAAAGATTGTGACTCCCTCCCCCTCCCTGGCGACTCCACCGGCGATCCATGGAGTCGCCACCTTGTGATCTCCCTCCATGGCACTTCCTACCTTGGATCCCTCTCCGGGATCTGGTTTTGCTGCTCAGGTCAGAGCTAGATTTTCCACTCCTGTTCATTGTTCCGATCCATGCCATGCATTTCATCTAGTTGTCTCCTTTAGCCGCTCCACGTTCCCCCTCATGATTGTTAACATCGGCCATGCACTTCATGCATGCCTCGGTGGATCCCCACCTGATCTTCATGTTACTCATCTACGTGGGCATGTCTTCAAATTTTCTGTTATTTCGAAGGATGTTGGATTTATGATCTACAAACTTTGCTTGTTTACTTGCCCTCTCTTCCACTGCTATTTTCATCTTTGGGGCTTTGGTCCAGCTTGGGCTCGTGAGTATAATTCTTGGTTGCATGACCTTGACAATGAATGGACCACTGTATCCCGTTCATCACCTCATCGTTTTCTCTCTGGCGCCAACACCAGCCCAATCAACCACCGTCCAACTCCGACCACTGCCATCTCCAACCACCCTGCGTCATCCTCGGATCAGGAGCTAAATCCTCTCCATCCAGTTACGCTCCTTCAAAATTCAAACTCGCTCACCATCACCCTGGCCCAACCCGTCCCCGACTCTATTCAGCCCAACAACCAGTCAACCACCACTGGGCTTTCTAGCCCATCTAGCCCATGTCATCCACCTTCATCAACCCAACCCAACAACATTTTGGTCCCACCCAGGCCTGCCCCAACACCCGGCCCGGTCTCCTCTCTTTTTGTGGCAAATTCTTATCTTATGGTCACCTTCGATTATCTTGCCCCAATCAATTCATCTATCGCAGTTGTTTTCGATATGGTCACATATCCCGTTTTTGCCTCTGTTTTCGTGGTACTAAGTCTGATAGTAAGAGTATGGGGTACGTAAGAGGAGGCAAGGCCCTAGCTACGGCGAGGGTGTACGCACGAGTTTACGAGTTCAGGCCCCTCTCGGAGGAGGTAAAAGCCCTATGTCTCAGAGCCTTGAGGCGGTTGATTGGAATATGGGTGTGTGTTACAAGGGATGCGAACCCTTGTCCCAGAGGAGGGGGTGGCTTATATAGAGTGCGCCAGGACCCCAGCCATCCCCAGTTATAGGGTTCAATGTAAATTAAGACAGGGTGTTACTGGTAACGCCAACTATAAAGTGCTATTAATGATCTTTAAGACTACGGAGTGAACGCCTGACCGTTGCCATCCTGAGTGACTCCGGGTCTTCTGTACTCCGAGTGATTTCTTGTACGGTCGAATGACTTCATCTTGGTCGACTGAAATTGGGGGTAACCAAGTGAGGTGACTGGTCAAGTGGGTTGCACTCCATGGCTACTTCAGTCGGTATTTTTTGCTATACTTTGAGTGTCTTTGATTCTAGGGTAGTGACCTTGGGTAGGGCGTATATGTCAGGCCTATGACCCTACCCTAGGTCCATGGCATCGTCATTAGCCCCCGAATGGATTGAGGTCTGAGTGAAAAGAGAGTTGAAGTTGGCCCTATCTTGACTCTTATGCTTCATAAGCATTCTTACTGAGCTCGAGGTTCATGCTAAAACTTTGACTTCATTTCAGTCGCCTTGATTGATTCAGAGGTCATCGAGTGAACTTATGCTGGCAATCTTTGAGTGTCGATATGGTGCGAAATCTTCGGCGCGATTGATTATTGCGGTTCCCGGATCTCACGGGATTCGAAAATTTGGGGAAGGGCGAGGCGGAGCGTGCCGCAGTAGACGGGACGGATAGACAGGGGCGGCTCAATTTCTGCGCCACCTTTTTCGCCATGTATCCGTGTAAGTGTGTCTAGTGCCCCTTAGTTATTTTGGTGTATTGAAGACTTATAGGTTAAGGGAGTAATATGTTTATGAGTGTACACAGGCTCTATAAGTCAATGAGGAGTTTGATATTTACAGTGAAAGTCGACCCCTAAAAATGAATGTCTTCGCCTGAATACTTTGGTTCTCCTGAAGACTTTGAAAGTGAAGAAATTGGTGTGACTTGAAGACTTCAATATTCATGCGAGGAATCTGAAGCGTGAAGATTTTTGTTTTCATAGTTTCATTTTCTTTTTCTTGAGTCATAGGAAACACCGCACTGTTAAAGGGGGTCGAGGTAATACTAAGGAAACAAATTTCCAAGTGATGCTCATCCCAAAATCCTACACCTACCCAATCCTTCGAGTGAAGCCATTGGAAATCTCATATCAGTTGAGTCAATTTCTTCAGTGATAGAGACGAAGATCTTCTGGTCTCTGAGGAATTTGTTCTGACTGAGGAGTTAGGAATTCGCCACTACAGATTGCCTACACAGTGAGGGACATGATAGCCCTGAGGAATTTGAACCTCAAATCCGACCGTTGTTGTTCCACGTGCCAGCTGTCCAAAATATCCTACCACCTAACGGTCATATCAGACAAGGGCATTTATGTCTTATCATGTTGGGCTGCTCCCTAGGCTATAAATAGCCGCCCCCTACAACCACTAGCTGGTTGGCTGCTCCAAGAGAAACTGACACTTGTCATTTGAGAGCATCCCATTCCTCCGAGGACTTTGAGCAAAAATCATCGAGTGAGGAAAACCCAAATCCCAAACCCAAACCTACAAACCCCAAAGTTATTGAGCATCATTGAAGAGATTGTTCCTGTGTGGAAGCGATGCTTGTTACCTTTGAGGACTGTGTATCCTTCAGACGGTTAGGCGTCATGGTCTGAGCGTCCAAGAGGAACTGTGGATTGTCGAGTGACCAAGTCTGTGAAGGTTTGGAAGTCACCTATGAAGACTTACCACTACTGTTGGGCAAGATCTGTGTGATCTTAGCTCAAGGAGAATACGGTGAGGACTGTGTGTCCGGGACTATGTGTCCTCGAGTTTAAATACTCCGGCTGCAACCAGACATACAACTGTCACAGTAGTTGGAACTGGTCTACCAAATCATTGTCTTCACCAAGCCAACTAGTTCTATTTCCTCAACCCTTTCATTTCCTCATTTGTGTGTTGATGTACCTAATCATTACTGTTTGAAGACTTTGGCTGAAGACTTTCTCTAATTCCTCAATCCTATTTCTCCAGTCTGTTTGTCTTCATCCTGCTTATCCTGTGTTTACGCTTTCTGTACTCTATGTTTGTCATTCATTTCATCATGATGACTATGTTGTTGCTCTATTATGCTTATACATGAGTACTTACTCCGCTGCAAGTAGTTCTTCATTTAGGAATTTCCTCACCCTGAAATTCCTAAGTGAAGAATTCATAAAAATCGCCTATTCACCCCTCCCTCCTCTAGTCGATGTAACGCACTTTCAATTGGTTTAACCACCTGGAGTTTTAGTTATGTCGACTGCAGGAATGAGGAGTATGTCCCGCCCCATCTTTGACGGTCATGAGTATCCCAAGTGGAAGGACATGATGAAGAAGCGACTCGTGGAAATGAACATCAAACTGTGGTTCGTCACTTAGATTGGTCTTACCGATCTATGCAAGATGGCGGAGGCTGATGACATTCGCAAGTACACTCTACTCAACCTCACAGCGAAGGATGTCATCTGCTCCTGTTTGTCCCAAAATCAGTTCAGAAACATCATGCATCTCAACCATGCGAAGCTAATCTGGGACCAACTCTCTGAGGTCTACGAAGGCCATCATACTCGTCATGATCCTTGGTTTGAGGATTTCAAGGAATCACTCAAGGGGATGACTTTCGCACTTGAATCATCATCCTCTTCACCATGCCTTATGGCAAAGGGTGCCAAGGTAACAGAATGCTACCTTTCCGAATCTAGTGATGATGAATCAGGTGATGAATTTTGCCCCAACTATGTCAAACTTGCTTCCCTTGCCACTAAACAATAAAGAGCTCTTGAAAAAGTTCAAAACATGCTAGATGAAAGTGATGATATGTTGGGTGAGGAATTGGATCGAACTAAGGCTTTGACTGATAGTCTTCAAAAACTTCAGTCAAAGTTTGACAACCTTCAAAATCATCATAACACTCTTTTATCTGATCATGAGAAACTTTGTTATGAATTTCTTTAGAGAAAGCATGATCTTGAGAAGTTAAAAGCGAGTTATGAAGATCTTTAGAAGGAAAACGATTCATTGCTTTCTCAACAGATCAGTTCTGTTCAGGAAGAATTTATTCCACCATGTCTTAAATGCATTGAGCGTGAATCTGCTAATTCATCACCTGAATGTTCAAAAGCTTCTCTTGCTGCAAATTCTTCAACTGTCTCTGTGGTTACAAATTCCTCATCTGAGGATACCACATGTATCACTGACGATAATGCAGGGCTGAAGGAATTGTATGTGACAAGCATTTACAAAAGCCTCAAAGGGCATCAGACTCTATGTGATGTGCTCAAAAAGCAGATCTTGAACAGGAACCCTAGGAAAGAGGGTATTGCCTTTGAGAGGAAACTCAATGTTGATGGGACCTACTGGAAACCTGAGCAGTACCCCAAAACCTCATGGGTTGCTGCGAAGGGACCTCCTGTAGACCCATGCAATTTATCTGGCTTTACCTCTGATTCTTCATATTTCTCTGATGAGTCATTTGACTCTAACTATAAACTGTTTAAGAATCAAAATGGTGAAGTATTTGCTCGATATGTTGGAACTAACGCAGGAACGGTTCCCCTATGAAGAAAATCTGGGTTCCTAAAAGATGCCTTGAAAATCTTCAGGTGAATGTCATCATGACACCACCCATGAAGAATAGGAACCCCAGATCAAATTATTCATATGGATCAAAATCTTTATATGGATCCAAGTCCTCATATGGACCAAAATCCTCATATGAACATCATGTGCTAACACTTCTGTTTCGCAGGGAAAGTCTAAGGTCCATGAATATGTGCATTATTCTTCAAACCATTATGTTCATAAGTCCTCGAAGAATTTCTCTGCTTATTCATATGCTTATCCTAACCATTCTTCTGTGAAACGAAGTGCACTCACTTCTATGCCATCATTTTCTGATGGAGCTCACAGAATGATGAACTCTTTGCCACCCCTCCAGATGTGAGTGGTAAAGAAAAAGAACTAATCTCTTATGCAGGGTCAGGTCTCCAGACGAACTTACTCGTCTGAAGAATTTACTGGAGACCTGAATGTGCTTGAAAGGACGCAAGCCAATCATGAAGAAATGAATCATTCATTTCTCACGTCCTCATATTGCTATATCTGTTACTGATGATGAAATTGATATCATATTCTTCACTGATGAAGTATATGTGTTCGTAAGTTGCACTAATTCATCTGCAGGATGAACAACCCAAAGCTACTGAGTGGGTCCTCGACAGTGGATGTACAAATCACATGACTGGTGACAGGAGCTTGTTGATGGACACTGATTTGTCACCATCTCATCTGAAGCATATCACCTACCCTGACAAAGGCAAAAGCAAGGTATTGGGCTTGGGTAAGGTTGCAATTTCAAAGGATAAACACATGGACAAGGTCATGCTTGTTGAGTCCTTAGGATTCAATCTTATGTCTGTCTCAATCCTTTGTGATCTTGATATGGTTGTTGTCTCTGGAAAATTTTGCTGCCTTGTGCTAATGGTATCTGACAACTCCAAAGTCTTCAAAGGCTTTAGGAAAGGAGACTTGTATATTGTTGATTTCTCTGCAGGACCACAGCCTGCCACATGTATACTTGCAGAAGCTTCAGAATGCTGGTTATGGGATCGACGACTTGGTCATGCTGGGATGAGGAACTTGCATACACTCGCGAAGAAGAAGCACGTCATTGGCATCGAGGGTGTCAAATTCCTCAAAGATCATCTTTGTGGGGCTTGCGAGCCTGGAAAGATCACCAGAGCCAAGCATCCCACGAAGACTATCATGACCACTTCTCGTCCCTTTGAATTACTTCATATGGATCTATTTGGCCCTACTCATTATGCCACGTTCACTAGTTCTGCATCATTATATGGCTTTGTCATAGTTGATGACTACTCTCGTTACACATGGGTGCATATCATCACTTACAAAAATGAAGTGCAGGAAGTCTTCAGATGATTTTCCTCAAGGGCTTCCACTAACTTCGGTGTGAAGATCAAGCATATAAGGAGTGATAATGGAACCGAGTTCAAGAACACTGGCCTCAATGAATATCTCGATATGCTTGGTATTACTCACGAATTGTCTGCTCCTTATACTCCTCAGCAGAATGGCGTCGTGGAGCGCAAGAACAGAACTCTTGTTGAGATTGCCCGCACTATGCTTGATGAATACAAGACACCTGAGTGCTTTTGGCCTGAATCAATTGATACCGCGTGCCACATCATCAACAGGGTATATCTTCACAAATTCTTCAAAATGACCTCATATGAACTCCTCACTAACAAGAAACCCAATGTAAGTTATTTCAAAGTCTTCAGTGCCAAATGCTGGATTAGAGATCCTCACCATCACTCTAAATTTGCACCGAAAGCACATGAGGGTTTTATGCTTGGTTACGGAAAGGACTCGCACACCTACAAAGTCTTTAACATCAATCATCACAAGGTTGTTGAAACTATAGATTGATACTTCTCCAACGTAACTATAATTTATGAAGCATTCATGCTATTTTATTATCTGTTGTGAATGATTACGGGCTTTATTATACACTTTTATATTACTTTTGGGACTAACCTATTAACCGGTGGCCCAGCCCATATTGTTGTTTTATTGCCTATTTCAGTGTCTCGAAGAAAAGGAATATCAAACGGAGTCCAAACGGAATGAAACCTTCGGGAGCGTGATTTTTGGAACGAACATGATCCGGGAGACTTGGAGTACAAGCCAGGGAAGCTTTGAGGAGGCCAGGAGATAGGAGGGCGCGCCCAACCCCCTGGGCGCGCCCCTGTCTTGTGGGCCCCTTGTGGCTCCCCCGACCGTCTTCTTTCGCCTATATATTCCCATATACCCTAAAACCATCGAATACGAAGATAGATCGGGAGTTCCGCCGCCGCAAGCCTCTGTAGCCACCAAAAACCTCTCGGGAGCCCGTTCCGGCACCCTGCCGGAGGGGGAATCCCTCACCGGTGGTCATCTTCATCATCCCGGCGCTCTCCATGACGAGGAGGGAGTAGTTCACCCTCGGGGCTGAGCGTATGTAACAGTAGCTATGTGTTTGATCTCTCTCTCTCTCGTGTTCTCTCTATGGCACGATCTTGATGTATCGCGAGCTTTGCTATTATAGTTGGACCTTATGATGCTTCTCCCCCTCTACTCTCTTGTGATGAATTGAGTTTTCCTCTTGAAGTTATCTTATCGGATTGAGTCTTTAATGATTTGAGAACACTTGATGTATGTCTTGCCGTGCTTATCTGTGGTGACAATGGGATATTCACGTGATCCACTTGATGTATGTTTTGGTGATCAACTTGCGAGTTCCGCCCATGAACCTATGCATAGGGGTTGGCACACGTTTTCGTCTTGACTCTCTGGTAGAAACTTTGGGGCACTCCTTGAAGTACTTTGTGTTGGTTGAATAGATGAATCTGAGATTGTGTGATGCATATCGTATAATCATGCCCATGGATACTTGAGGTGACAATGGAATATCTAGGTGACATTAGGGTTTTGGTTGATTTGTGTCTTAAGGTGTTATTCTAGTATGAACTCTATGATAGATTGAACGGAAAGAATAGCTTCATGTTATTTTACTACGGACTCTTGAATAGATAGAACAGAGAGGATAACTTTGAGGTGGTTTCGTACCCTACCATAATCTCTTTGTTTGTTCTCCGCTATTAGTGGCTTTGGAGTGACTCTTTGTTGCATGTTGAGGGATAGTTATATGATCCAATTGTGTTATTATTGTTGAGAGAACTTGCACTAGTGAAAGTATGAACCCTATGCCTTGTTTCCTACCATTGCAATACCGTTTACGCTCACTTTTATCATTAGTTACCTTGCTATTTTTATATTTTCTGATTACAAAAACCCATATCTACCATCCATATTGCACTTGTATCACCATCTCTTCGCCGAACTAGTGCACCTATACAATTTACCATTGTATTGGGTGTGTTGGGGACACAAGAGACTCTTTGTTATTTGGTTGCAGGGTTGTTTGAGAGAGACCATCTTCATCCTACGCCTCCTACGGATTGATAAACCTTATGTCATCCACTTGAGGGAAATTTGCTACTGTCCTACAAACCTCTACACTTGGAGGCCCAACAACGTCTACAAGAAGAAGGTTGTGTAGTAGACATCAAGCTCTTTTCTGGCGCCATTGCCGGGGAGGTGAGTGCTTGAAGGTATATATTTAGATCTTGCAATCGAATCTTTTTGTTTCTTGTTTTATCACCAGTTTTGTTTATAAAAGAAAAACTACAAGAAAATGGAATTGAGTTTGTCTCATACGCTTCATCTTTTTAATATCTTTTGTGAGTATGACGAAAAGGAAAATTGTGCTCAAGTGCTAGAAGAAGAAATCTATAAAATGCTTGATACTAAATCTTTGAATGATGAGCATGATTGCAATGTTGTTAGTATGAACTCTTTGAATATCCATAGTACTAATGATGGTTGCACTAGTTCTGATGAAAATATCTCTTATAAGCATGTCGATTTTTGTGGAGTAGATTGGGTTTGCAAGTACACACCAAAAAGGCAAAATACATATTGCAAGAGGCATAAGTATTTAGAAACTAAAGGGTTGCAAGAAATTCTTGATGTTTGTGCTAAAATTTTCAATATTTTTCGCGCTCCTTGTGAACTTTGCAATGAACGTGGTCATTTAAATCTCCAATGCAAATTGTTTCATGACCGAATCGTGTCCAAAAATTGTGATAA
The DNA here is from genome assembly GCF_018294505.1 of Triticum aestivum. Classification (NCBI taxonomy): domain Eukaryota; kingdom Viridiplantae; phylum Streptophyta; class Magnoliopsida; order Poales; family Poaceae; genus Triticum; species Triticum aestivum. The sequence goes on from NC_057795.1 coordinate 337,502,497, forward strand.
CTTGATTACCCTTGATCATCATAAAGAGCTTAGTCTTCTTTTGGGGTATGAAGAAATGAAACGTATAAGAGAGGGTATTCCAAAATTTAATCTTGATAGATGTCTTGATTTTGATCTAGAGAAGATTTATTTGTATTGTGCGGTGAATTGCATTGAAAATCCTTATATTTCCAATTACCTAAAGAAAAGAAAGCAATTAGAAGATGAAGAGAATACTAATGAAAGGGAATAGACTTCCCAATCTCCTCCTATTATTTCTTATGATGAATTAGGTGACGAGGAGGAGCTTTCTATTCAAGCAATCTCATCAATAAGGAGCTCAAAAAAGAAGGTTAAACCCACACATAATGTGAAGAAGAAAAAGAAAAGAAGGAGCAACAAAGGTAAAAAGGTATCTCTCTCAAATGAAGTTGCTCCTACTACTCATTGTGATGATGATAATTGCTATACTATTGGTGTTATCCATACTATTAATGATGAGAGTGACTATGCTTATGATATGAAAAGGCCCAAGCTTGGGGAAGCTATGTTTGATGAGGATGACATATTTGAGAATACATTTTGCTGAAATTAATGTTTGTCCCAAGCTTGGGGGTGCTATTTTAATAAAGATGATATTTTTAGCATCCCAAGTTTTGATATGCAAAGTTGTTATGATGATAGCATGCCTCTTACCTATGATGATTATATTGTTGAAAGTGGGTTTGGAAGAGTGTCAAGTTTAGGAAGTAGTGATCCCACTATTTTGGAGGATGTTGAATCTTATTGTGATGAATATGAAAGTGGATTTGGAAGAGTGTCATCTTTATTTAGTGATGATTCCACTATCTTGGAAGAGGTTTCAAGCGATTATGATGAGAAAGAAGTTCCTACTTATGATGATTATTGTGATGGAACTTATGCTATAAAAAGTACTGATGATTATATTTATAAAACTTGTCATGATTATGATTACCCTTTTTCTGAACATTACACTTTTAATGTGGAAACAATTTATAGTATTCAAGTCTCTTATGATACTCCCACTATTTCGAATAAGAAGAATTTTGCTTATGTAGAGAGTAGTAAATTTTCTATACAAGTAGATCATGAAAAGAATGCTTTAGGTGCTGGTTATATTGTTCAATTCATTCATGATGCTACTGAAAATTATTATGAGAGGGGAACATATGCTTGTAGGAATTGCAATAATGTCAAGTTTCCTCTCTATGTGCTTAAAATCTTGAAGTTATGCTTGTTTTGCTTTCCTATGATAGTTGATTATTGTTCCCATAAGTTGTTTGCTCAAAAAATCCCTATGCATAGGAATTGGGTTAGGCTTAAATGTGCTAGTCATATGCTTCATGATGCTCCCATTATGTTTCAATTCTTATCTTTTATGTGAGCATCATTGTCATCATCATGCATAGCTAAAAGGCATTAAAGAAAATCGCTTGTTGGGAGACAAAACAATATTTACCCTGACTGTTTTTGTGTGTACATATTATTATGCCACTGTAGTAATCATGTTTTATAGATTTTGTTTCAATAAAGTGCCAAGTAAGACCATTAGGATAGCTTACGGTGATAGTTGTGTTGATCCTGCTGAGAATCAGAAACTTCTGCACCCAGTAAACTAGTTTTGTTAATTCACAGAAACGTGCTTATGATCTGATTCTTTTTACTCTGGATTGTTACACAAATTTCTTAGGACTTACTAATTTGGTAGAAGTTTTGGAGTTCCAGAAGTATATGTTTGATACATATTACTACAGACTGTTCTGTTTTTAACAGATTCTGTTTTCTATGTGTTGTTTGCTTATTTTGATGAATCTATGAGTAGTATCGGAGGGTATGAACCATAGAGAAGTTAGAATACAGTAGATATTACACCAATATGAATTAATAATGAGTTCATTACAGTACCTAAGTGGTGGTTTTATTTTCTTATACTAGCGGAGCTTACGAGTTTTCTGTTGAGTTTTGTGTTGTGAAGTTTTCAAGTTTTGGGTGAAGATTCGATGGACTATGGAATAAGGAGTGGCAAGAGCCTAAGCTTGGGGATGCCCAAGGCACCCCAAGGTAATATTGAAGGACAACCAAGAGCCTAAGCTTGGGGATGCCCCGGAAGGCATCCCCTCTTTTGTCTTCGTCCATCGGTAACTTTACTTGGAGCTATATTTTTATTCACCACATGATATGTGTTTTGCTTGGAGAGTCATTTTATTTTGTTAGTATTTGCTTGCTGTTATTTATAAAAATGTTTTTCATATTTATTTTCAATAAAAATTTCAAGGATAGCCTTTGCCATGCTTATTTTACTAGTAGATATGTTGCTGTTTGAAAACATAAAGTTTACCGCGGTTGAAAAAATTCCCTAGAAAAGTCAGAGCTTGATATAATGTTGAATTTTTCTGCATAATGAGCTCTGATAAATCTTCTACAGTGTAGTATTTTTCTCATAATTTTTGGAGTTAGGTAAGTATTGATACTCTTGCATTCTTTACAGACTGTACTGTTTTGGCAGATTGCTGTTATGTTTGCATTATTTGCATATGTTTGCTTGTTTATTGATTCTATTTGAGGATATGAGTATTAAATATGCAGAGGCATTTAGTGTGCAATGTTGAATAATAATTTTAGTGATTTGTTATAGTAGAAAATGATAAGGTTTTGCATTGGTTTATACTAACCTATCTCACGGGTTCTTGTTGAGTTTGGTGTGGATGAAGCTTTTGATAAAAAGAAAAACCATAATATGAGAGGAATTAAGGAGACACAAAAGTTCAGGCTTGGGGATGCCCAAGGCACCCCAAGATAATATTTCAAGAAGTCTCAAGAATCTAAGCTTGGGGATGCCCCGGTAGGCATCCCACCTTTCTTCTTCAACCACTATCGGTTAGTATCGGTTGAGCCTAAGTTTTTGCTTCTTCACATGAGTTGTGCTGTCCTTGTAATGTCATTTTATTTTGTTTTGATTGCTGTTTGAATAAGATACCAAGATCTGAAATTCTTAAATGAGAGAGAGTCTTCACATAGCTACATAATTATTTAGCTACTCATTGATCTTCACTTATATCTTTTTGGAGTAGTTTGTCATTTACTCGTGTGCTTCACTTTTATCCTATGAGTAAATGGTTGAATGAGTTGAATGTCATAAATCTGAAATTATATATGTTTCATTTGCTTATCCCATGGGGAGTAATGAATTCACATCTAAGAAGTAGAGGTTGTAAATTTATTGAAGGTTAGCAAGCAGTGTATTGGTCATTTGAACAATTCATGAAAGAATACTGAAGGAAGAGAGATTTCACATATAAATATAATATCTTAGTCATCTTTTATGATTGTGAGCACTCATTAAGTATGACATGCTAAAGAGTTGATGTTGTACAAGGAAGACAATGTAATGGGTTATGTTTTCTCACATCTCAGTTAAAGTATATTGTCATGGATCATTCAAACATGTTGAGCTTGCCTTTCCCCCTCATGCTAGACAAATTCCTTGCACCAAGTAGAGATACTCCTTGTGCTTCCAAATATCCTTAAACCCAGTTTTGCCATGAGAGTCCACCATACCTACCTATGGATTGAGTAAGATCCTTCAAGTAAGTTGTCATCGGTGCAAGCAATAAAAATTGCTCTCTAAATATGTATGATCTATTAGTGTGAAGAAAATAAGCTTTATACGATCTTGTTATGGAAGCAATAAAAGCGACGAACTGCATAATAAAGGTCCATATACAAGTGGCAATATAAAGTGACGTTCTTTTGCATTAAGATTTTGTGCATCCAACCATAAAAGCGCATGACAACCTCTGCTTTCCTCTGCAAAGGGCCTATCTTTTACTTTATGTCTTTTACTTTATGCAAGAGTCAAGGTGATCTTCACCTTTCCCTTTTTCATTTTATCCTTTGGCAAGCACCTCATGTTGGAAAGATCCTGATATATATATCTAATTGGATGTAAGTTAGCATGAACTATTATTGTTGACATCACCCAAAGGTGAATACGTTGGGAGGCAACACTATAAGCCCCTATCTTTCTCAGTGTCCGATTGAAACTCCATAACCATTAGTATTGCGTGAGTGTTAGCAATTGTAGAACACTATATGATAGTTGAGTATGTGGAGTTTGCTAAATCAAAGCTCTGACATAGATCCTTCCTGAAAATAAGATGAATTGTAATTGTTTGATGACTGAGAATGAAGTTTCCTAGTTTTCAAGAAAGTTTATGGTCTATGCTTTAACATGTGAATTGCTTGTTGCTTGTCCGTGAGAAGTTTTATGAGATGAACTACTGTTATGACATAAAATCATGCTAGAAAAGGTGATTGAAATTATCATTGATCAAACTTGTGCACCTGCTAGCATTCACACTTCATAAATTCTTTCTTTTATCATTTACCTACTCGAGGACGAGCAGGAATTAAGCTTGGGGATGTTGATACGTCTCCAACGTATCTATAATTTATGAAGCATTCATGCTATTTTATTATCTGTTTTGAATGATTGCGGGCTTTATTATACACTTTTATATTACTTTTGGGACGAACCTATTAGCCGGAGGCCCAACCCATATTGCTGTTTTATTGCCTATTTTAGTGTTTCGAAGAAAAGGAATATCAAACGGAGTCCAAACGGAATGAAACCTTCGGGAGCGTGATTTTTGCAACGAACATGATCCGGGAGACTTGGAGTACAAGCCAGGGAAGCTTCGAGGAGGCCAGGAGATAGGAGGGCGCGCCCACCCCCTGGGCGCGCCCCCCTGTCTCGTGGGCCTCTTGTGGCTCCCCCGACCGACTTCTTTCGCCTATATATTTCTATATACCCTAAAACCATCGAATACGAAGATAGATCGGGAGTTCCAACGCCGCAAGCCTCTGTAGCCACCAAAAACCTCTCGGGAGCCCATTTCGGCCCCCTGCCAGAGGAGAAATCCCTCACCGGTGGCCATCTTCATCATCCCGGCGCTCTCCATGACGAGGAGGGAGTAGTTCACCCTCGGGGAAAAGGGTATGTACCAGTAGCTATGTGTTTGATCTCTCTCTCTCGTGTTCTCTCTATGGCACGATCTTGATGTATCGCGAGCTTTGCTATTGTAGTTGGATCTTATGATGCTTCTCCCCCTCTACTCTCTTGTGATGAATTGAGTTTTCCTCTTGAAGCTATCTTATCTGATTGAGTCTTTAATGATTTGAGAACACTTGATGTATGTCTTGCCGTGCTTATCTGTGGTGACAATGGGATATTCACGTGATCCACTTGATGTATGTTTTGGTGATCAACTTGCAAGTTCCGCCCATGAACCTATGCATAGGGGTTGGCACACGTTTTCGTCTTGACTCTCTGGTAGAAACTTTGGGGCACTCTTTGAAGTACTTTGTGTTGGTTGAATAGATGAATCTGAGATTGTGTGATGCATATCGTATAATCATGCCCATGGATACTTGAGGTGACAATTGAGTATCTAGGTGACATTAGGGTTTTGGTTGATTTGTGTCTTAAGGTGTTATTCTAGTATGAACTCTATGATAGATTGAACGGAAAGAATAGCTTCATGTTATTTTACTATGGACTCTTGAATAGATAGAATAGAAAGGATAACTTTGAGGTGGTTTTGTACCCTACCATAATCTCTTCGTTTGTTCTCCGCTATTAGTGGCTTTTGAGTGACTCTTTGTTGCATGTTGAGGGATAGTTATATGATCCAATTATGAACCCTATGCCTTGTTTCCTACCATTGCAATACCGGTTACGCTCATTTTATCATTAGTTACGTTGCTCTTTTTATATTTTCATATTACAAAAACCCATATCTACCATCCACATTGCAATTGTATCACCATCTCTTCGCCGAACTAGTGCACCTATACAATTTACCATTGTATTCGGTGTGTTGGGGACACAAGAGACTCTTTGTTATTTGGTTGCAGGGTTGTTTGAGAGAGACCATCTTCATCCTACGCCTCCTACGGATTGATAAACATTAGGTCATCCACTTGAGGGAAATTTGCTACTGTCCTACAAACCTCTGCACTTGGAGGCCCAACAACGTCTACAAGAAGAAGGTTGTGTAGTAGACATCATAGATGTGCGGTTCGATGAAACTAATGGCTCGCAAAGAGAGCACCTACCTCCTGTGTTAGATGAAATGTCACCTGAGGAATCCATCAAGTTCAAAGCTACCGAGGATGTCATCCCTACTAAAGAATCTGCTGAAGAAGTCATTCCTGATCGTGAAGAAAATCATGCTGGTGCTGTTGAAGAAATTGGTCCTGAAGAAACTGATGGGCCTAAGCAAAGTCGTCAACCAGCACATCCTCGTATTGCAAACGAGGTGCAAGTCAAGAAGATCATCGATGACATTCATGCACCAGGTCCCCTCACGCGCTCAAAAGCTTCACTTTTATCTAACTTTTGTGGGCATTTTGCTTTGTATCTATCATAGAGCCCACTAAAGTAGAGGAAGTATTCATGGAATCTGAGTGGATTCAAGCTATGCAAGATGAGTTGCATCAATTCGAGCTCAACAATGTGTGGGATCTTGTCAAGAGACCAGACCCACGCAAGCACAACATCATCGGTACCAAATGGATCTACCACAACAACCAAGACGAAAATGGCCTCGTGGTGAGGAATAAGGCTCGTCTTGTAGCTCAAGGCTACACACAGGTTGAAGGAATTGATTTCGATGGAACTTTTGCACCTGTTGCTAGACTTGGGGCTATTCGCATATTGCTTGATTATGCTAACCATCATAATATCATCTCTACAACAAATGGATGTGAAAATTGCATTCCTCAATGCTAAGCTTGAGAAAGAAGTATATGTTGCTCAACCACCAAGTTTTGAGGATCCAAAATTTCCAGATCACGTCTACAGACTCAACAAGGCCCTCTATGGCCTCAAGCAAGCACCTCGGGCGTGGTATGACACACTGAAGGAATTCCGCATGAAGAAAGGCTTCAAACCCGGTTTACTTGACCCAACTCTTTTCACCAAATCATATGATGATGAACTATTCGTGTGCCAAATATATGTTGATGATATTATCTTTGGCTGTACTAACCAACGTTACAGTGATGAATTTGCCTATATGATGAGTGAAGAATATCAAATGTCTATGATGGGAGAATTGAAATTCTTCTCAGGTCTTCGGATTCATCAACAATACAATGGCATATTCATATCTCAGGAGAAATACTTCAAGGATGTGTTGATGAAATTCGGGATGCAAGATTGCAAAGGTGTCAAAATTCCTATGCCAAAAAATGGCCATCTTGTTGGAAATATGCCCTAGAGGCAATAATAAAAGCATTATTATTATATTTCCTTGTTCATGATAATTGTCTTTATTCATGCTATAATTGTGTTATCCGGAAATCGTAATACATGTGTGAATAACAGACACCAACATGTCCCTAGTGAGCCTCTAGTTGACTAGCTCGTTGATCAATAGATAGTCATGGTTTCCTGACTATGGACACTGGATGTCATTGATAACGAGATCGCATCATTGGGAGAATGATGTGATGGACAGGACCCAATCCTAAACATAGCACAAGATCGTATAGTTCGTTTGCTAGAGTTTTCCAATGTCAAAGTATCTTTTCCTTAGACCATGAGATCGTGTAACTCCCGGATACCGTAGGAGTGCTTTGGGTATGCCAAACGTCACAACGTAACTGGGTGACTATAAAGGTAGACTACGGGTATCTCCGAAAGTGTCTGTTGGGTGACATGGATCGAGACTGGGATTTGTCACTCCGTATGACGGAGAGGTATCACTGGGCCCACTCGGTAATGCATCATCATAATGAGCTCAAAGTGACCAAGTGTCTGGTCACGGGATCATGCATTACGGTACGAGTAAAGTGACTTGCCGGTAACGAGATTGAACGAGGTATTGGGATACCGATGATCGAATCTCGGGCAAGTAACATATCGATAGACAAAGGGAATAGCGTACGGGATTGATTAAATCCTCGACATCGTGGTTCATCCGATGAGATCATCGTGGAGCATGTGGGAGCCAACATGGGTATCCAGATCCCGCTGTTGGTTATTGACCGGAGAATCGTCTCGGTCATGTCTGCTTGTCTCCCGAACCCGTAGGGTCTACACACTTAAGGTTCGGTGACGCTAGGGTTATGAAGATATGTATATGCAGAAACCCGAATGTTGTTCGGAGTCCCGGATGAGATCCCGGACGTCACGAGGAGTTCCGGAATGGTCCGGAGGTAAAGAATTATATATAGGAAGTGCTATTTCAAGCATCGGGACAAGTTTCGGGGTTATCGGTATTGTATCGGGACCACCGGAAGGGTCCCGGGGGTCCATCGGGTGGGGCCACCTGTCCCGGGGGGCCACATGGGCTGTAGGGGGTGCGCCTTGGCCTAGATGGGCCAAGGGCACCAGCCCCTATAGGCCCATGCGCCTAGGGTTTCCCCCTAGGAGGAGTCCTAGTGGTGGAAGGCACCCCTAGGTGCCTTGGGGGGGAGGGAAACCTCCCCTTGGCCGCCGCCCCCCCCCCTAGTAGATGCCATCTACTAGGGCCGGCGCCCCCCCTTGGCACCCCTATATATAGTGGGGGAGAGGAGGGACTTCATACACCAGCCCCTGGCGCCTCCACCTCCCCCCGTTACGTCTCTCCCTCGTAGTCTCGGCGAAGCCCTGCTGCTGTGACGCCCTGCATCCACCACCACGCCGTCGTGCTGCTGGATCTTCATCAACCTCTCCCCCCCCTTGCTGGATCAAGAAGGAGGAGACGTCTCCCGTTCCGTACGTGTGTTGAACGCGGAGGTGCCGTCCGTTCGGCGCTGGTCATCGGTGATTTGAATCACGTCGAGTACGACTACATCATCATCGTTCTTTTGAACGCTTCCGCTCGCGATCTACAAAGGTATGTAGATGCATCTAATCACTCGTTGCTAGATGAACTCCTAGATGATCTTGGTGAAACGAGTAGGAAAATTTTTGTTTTCTGCAACGTTCCCCAACAGTGGCATCATGAGCTAGGTCTATGCGTAGTTCTTCTTGCGCGAGTAGAACACAATTTGTTGTGGGCGTAGATTTGTCAACTTTCTTGCCGTTACTAGTCCTTTCTTGCTTTAGCGGTATTGTGGGATGAAGCGGCCCGGACCAACCTTACACGTACGCTTACGTGAGACCGGTTCCACCGACTAACATGCACTAGTTGCATAAGGTGGCTGGCGGGTGTCTGTCTCTCCTACTTTAGTTGGAGCGGAATCGATGAACAGGGTCCTTATGAAGGGTAAATAGAAGTTGACAAATCACGTTGTGGCTTTAACGTAGGTAAGAAAACGTTCTTGCTAGAACCCTAATTCAGCCACGTAAAACTTGCAACAACAATTAGAGGACGTCTAACTTGTTTTTGCAGCAAGTGGTTTGTGATATGATATGGCCAAAGTTGTGATGAATGATGAATGATCTATATGTGATGTATGAGATGTTCATGCTATTGTAATAAGAATCACGACTTGCATGTCGATGAGTATGACAACCGGCAGGAGCCATAGGAGTTGTCTTTATTCTTTTATATGACCTGTGTGTCATCAAGAAACGCCATGTAAATTACTTTACTTTATTGCTAAACGCGTTAGCCATAGTAGTAGAAGTAATAGTTGGCGAGCAACTTCATGGAGACACGATGATGGAGATCATGATGATGGATATCATGGTGTCAAGCCGGTGACAAGATGATCATGGAGCCCCAAGATGGAGATCAAAGGAGCTATGTGATATTGGCCATATCATGTCATGTTTATTATTTGATTGCATGTGATGTTTATCATGTTTTGCATCTTGTTTACTTAGAACGACGGTAGTAAATAAGATGATCCCTCACAATAATTTCAAGAAGTGTTCCCCCTAACTGTGCACCGTTGCGACAGTTCGCTGTTTCAAAACACCACGTGATGATCGGGTGTTTTATTCAGACGTTCACATACAACGGGTGTAAGACAGATTTACACATGCAAACACTTAGGTTGACTTGACGAGCCTAGCATGTACAGACATGGCCTCGGAACACAGAAGACCGAAAGGTCGAGCATGAGTCGTATAGAAGATACGATCAACATGAAGATGTTCACCGATGTTGACTCGTCCGTCTCACGTGATGATCGGACACGGTCTAGTTTAACTCGGATCATGTAATACTTAGATGACTGGAGGGATGTCTAATCTAAGTGGGAGTTCACTAATAATTTGATTAGTTGAACTTAATTATCATGAACTTAGTCTAAAATCTTTGCAATATGTCTTGTAGATCAAATGGCCAACGTAGTCCTCAACTTCAATGCGTTCCTAGAGAAAACTAAGCTGAAAGACGATGGCAGCAACTATACGGACTGGGTCCGGAACCTGAGGATCATCCTCATAGCTGCCAAGAAAGATTATGTCCTACAAGCACCGCTTGGTGACGCACCCGTTCTCCCTGCAGAACAAGATGTTATGAACGCTTGGCAGGCACGTTTCGATGACTACTCCCTCGTTCAGTGCGGCATGCTTTATAGCCTAGAGCCGGGGCTCCAAAAGCGTTTTGAGAGACATGGAGCATATGAGATGTTCGAAGAGCTGAAAATGGTTTTCCAAGCTCATGCCCGGGTCGAGAGATATGAAGTCTCCGACAAATTCTTCAGCTGTAAGATGGAGGAAAACAGTTCTGTCAGTGAGCACATACTCACTATGTCTGGGTTGCATAACCGCTTGACTCAGCTGGGAGTTAATCTCCCGGATGATGTGGTCATTGACAGAATCCTCCAGTCGCTTCCACCAAGCTACAAGAGCTTTGTGATGAACTTCAATATGCAGGGGATGGAAAAGACCATTCCTGAAGTATTTGCTATGCTGAAATCAGCAGAGGTAGAAGTCAGGAAGGAACATCAAGTGTTGATGGTCAATAAAACCACTAAGTTCAAGAAAGGCAAGGGTAAAAAGAACTTCAAGAAGGACGGCAAGGAGGTTGCCGCGCCCGGCAAGCAAGCTGCCGGGAAGAAGCCAAAGAATGGACCCAAGCCCGAGACTGAGTGCTTTTATTGCAAGGGAAGCGGTCACTGGAAGCGGAACTGCCCTAAGTACTTAGCGGATAAGAAGGCCGGCAAAACAAAAGGTATATGTGATATACATGTAATTGATGTGTACCTTACTAGTGCCCGTAGTAGCTCCTGGGTATTTGATACCGGTGCAGTTGCTCACATTTGTAACTCAAAGCAGGGGTTGCGGAATAAGCGGAAACTGGCAAAGGACGAGGTGACGATGCGCGTCGGGAATGGTTCCAAGGTCAATATGATCGCCGTCAGCACGCTACCTCTGCATCTCCCTTCGGGATTAGTTTTTAAACCTTAATAATTGTTATTTAGTGCCAGCTTTGAGCATGAACATTGTATCGGGATCTCGTTTAATTCGAGATGGCTACTCTTTTAAATCTGAGAATAATGGTTGTTCCATTTTTATGAGAGATATGTTTCATGGTCATGCTCCTATGGTGAATGGTTTATTCTTTATGAATCTCGAACGTGATGCTACACATGTTCATAATGTGAGTACCAAAAGAAGTAAGGTTGATGATGATAGTCCCACATACCTGTGGCACTGCCGCCTTGGTCACATAGGTGTCAAACGCATGAAGAAGCTCCATGCTGATGGACTTTTAGAGTCTCTTGATTATGAATCATTTGACACGTGCGAACCATGCCTTATGGGTAAAATGACCAAGACTCCGTTCTCAGGAACAATGGAGCGAGCAACCGACTTATTGGAAATCATACATACCGATGTGTGCGGTCCAATGAGTGTTGAGGCTCGCGGTGGCTATCGTTATGTTCTCACCCTCACTGATGATTTAAGTAGGTATGGGTATATCTACTTAATGAAACACAAGTCTGAAACCTTTGAAAAGTTCAAGGAATTTCAGAGTGAGGTTGAAAATCAACGTGACAGGAAAATCAAGTTTCTATGATCAGATCGTGGAGGAGAATACTTGAGTCACGAGTTTGGGGCACACTTAAGAAAATGTGGAATAGTTTCACAACTCACGCCGCCTGGAACACCTCAGCGTAATGGTGTGTCCGAACGTCGTAATCGCACTCTGTTAGATATGGTGCGATCTATGATGTCTCTTACCGATTTACCGCTTTCCTTTTGGGGCTATGCTTTAGAGACTGCCGCATTCACTTTAAATAGGGCTCCGTCGAAATCCGTTAAGACGACACCGTATGAATTATGGTTTGGGAAGAAACCTAAGCTGTCGTTTCTAAAAGTTTGGGGATGCGATGCTTATGTCAAGAAACTTCAACCTGAAAAGCTCGAACCCAAATCGGAAAAATGCGTCTTCATAGGATACCCAAAAGAAACTATTGGGTACACCTTCTACCTCAGATCCGAAGGCAAGATCTTTGTTGCCAAGAATGGGTCCTTTCTGGAGAAAGAGTTTCTCTCGAAAGAAGTAAGTGGGAGGAAAGTAGAGCTTGATGAAGTATTACCTCTTGAACCGGAAAATGGCGCAACTCAAGAAAATGTTCCTGAGGTGCCTGCACCGACTAGAGAGGAAGTTAATGACAATGATCAAGATACTTCTGATCAAGCCCCTACTGAAATTCGAAGGTCCACAAGGACACGTTCCGCACCAGAGTGGTACGGCAACCCTGTCTTGGAAATCATGTTGTTAGACAACGGTGAACCTTCGAACTATGAAGAAGCGATGGCGGGCCCGGATTCCGACAAATGGCTAGAAGCCATGAAATCCGAGATAGGATCCATGTATGAAAACAAAGTATGGACTTTGACTGACTTGCCCGTTGAGCGGCGAGCCATAGAAAATAAATGGATCTTTAAGAGGAAGACAGATGCGGATGGTAATGTGACCATCAAGCTCGGCTTGTCGCTAAGGGTTATCGACAAGTTCAAGGGGTTGACTACGATGAGACTTTCTCACCGGTAGCGAAGCTGAAGTCCGTCCGAATCATGTTAGCAATTGCCGCATTCTATGATTACGAAATATGGCAAATGGACGTCAAAACGGCATTCCTTAATGGTTTCCTTAAGGAAGAATTGTATATGATGCAGCCGGAAGGTTTTGTCGATCCTAAGAATGCTGACAAAGTGTGCAAGCTCCAACGGTCGATTTATGGGCTGGTGCAAGCATCTCGGAGTTGGAACATTCGCTTTGATGAGATGATCAAAGCGTTTGGGTTTACACAGACTTATGGAGAAGCCTGCGTTTACATGAAAGTGAGTGGGAGCTCTGTAGCATTTCTCATATTATATGTAGATGACATACTTTTGATGGGAAATGATATAGAACTCTTGGACAGCATCAAGGCCTACTTGAATAAAAGTTTTTCAATGAAGGACCTTGGAGAAGCTGCTTATATATTAGGCATCAAAATCTATAGAGATAGATCGAGACGCCTCATAGGTCTTTCACAAAGCACATACCTTGATAAGATATTGAAGAAGTTCAATATGGATCAATCCAAGAAGGGGTTCTTGCCTGTGTTACAAGGTATGAAATTGAGCTCAGCTCAATGTCCGACCACGGCAGAAGATATAGAAGAGATGAGCGTCATCCCCTATGCCTCAGCCATAGGTTCTATTATGTATGCCATGCTGTGTACCAGACCTGATGTTAACCTTGCCGTCAGTTTGGTAGGAAGGTACCAAAGTAATCCCGGCAAGGAACACTGGACAGCGGTCAAGAATATCCTGAAGTACCTGAAAAGGACTAAGGAAATGTTTCTCGTTTATGGAGGTGACGAAGAGCTCGTCGTAAAGGGTTACGTCGACGCTAGCTTCGACACAGATCTGGATGACTCTAAGTCACAAACCGGATACGTGTATATTTTGAATGGTGGGGTAGTAAGCTGGTGCAGTTGCAAGCAAAGCGTCGTGGCGGGATCTACATGTGAAGCGGAGTACATGGCAGCCTCGGAGGCAGCACATGAAGCAATATGGGTGAAGGAGTTCATCACCGACGTAGGAGTCATACCCAATGCGTCGGGGCCGATCAAGCTCTTCTGTGACAACACTGGAGCTATTGCACTTGCCAAGGAGCCCAGGTTTCACAAGAAGACAAGGCACATCAAGCGTCGCTTCAACTCCATTCGTGAAAATGTTCAAGATGGAGACATAGAGATTTGTAAAGTACATACGGACCTGAATGTAGCAGATCCGTTGACTAAACCTCTCCCTAGAGCAAAACATGATCAACACCAGAATTCCATGGGTGTTCGATTCATCACAATGTAACTATATTATTGACTCTAGTGCAAGTGGGAGACTGTTGGAAATATGCCCTAGAGGCAATAATAAAAGCATTATTATTATATTTCCTTGTTCATGATAATTGTCTTTATTCATGCTATAATTGTGTTATCCGGAAATCGTAATACATGTGTGAATAACAGACAGCAACATGTCCCTAGTGAGCCTCTAGTTGACTAGCTCGTTGATCAATAGATAGTCATGGTTTCCTGACTATGGACACTGGATGTCATTGATAACGAGATCGCATCATTGGGAGAATGATGTGATGGACAAGACCCAATCCTAAACATAGCACAAGATCGTATAGTTCGTTTGCTAGAGTTTTCCAATGTCAAAGTATCTTTTCCTTAGACCATGAGATCGTGTAACTCCCGGATACCGTAGGAGTGCTTTGGGTATGCCAAACGTCACAACGTAACTGGGTGACTATAAAGGTAGACTACGGGTATCTCTGAAAGTGTCTGTTGGGTGACATGGATCGAGACTGGGATTTGTCACTCCGTATGACGGAGAGGTATCACTGGGCCCACTCGGTAATGCATCATCATAATGAGCTCAGAGTGACCAAGTGTCTGGTCACGGGATCATGCATTATGGTACGAGTAAAGTGACTTGCCGGTAACGAGATTGAACGAGGTATTGGGATACCGACGATCGAATCTCGGGCAAGTAACATATCGATAGACAAAGGGAATAGCATACGGGATTGATTAAATCCTCGACATCGTGGTTCATCCGATGAGATCATCGTGGAGCATGTGGGAGCCAACATGGGTATCCAGATCCCGCTGTTGGTTATTGACCGGAGAATCGTCTCGGTCATGTCTGCTTGTCTCCCGAACCCGTAGGGTCTACACACTTAAGGTTCGGTGACGCTAGGGTTATGAAGATATGTATATGCAGAAACCCGAATGTTGTTCGGAGTCCCAGATGAGATCCCGGACGTCACGAGGAGTTCCGGAATGGTCCGGAGGTAAAGAATTATATATAGGAAGTGCTATTTCAGGCATCGGGACAAGTTTCGGGGTTATCGGTATTGTACCGGGACCACCGGAAGGGTCCCGGGGGTCCACCGGGTGGGGCCACCTGTCCCGGGGGGCCACATGGGCTGTAGGGGGTGCGCCTTGGCCTAGATGGGCCAAGGGCACCAGCCCCTATAGGCCCATGCGCCTAGGGTTTCCCCCTAGGAGGAGTCCTAGTGGTGGAAGGCACCCCTAGGTGCCTTGGGGGGGAGGGAAACCTCCCCTTGGCCGCCGCCCCCCCTAGTAGATGCCATCTACTAGGGCCGGCGCCCCCCCTTGGCACCCCTATATATAGTGGGGGAGAGGAGGGACTTCATACACCAGCCCCTGGCGCCTCCACCTCCCCCCGTTACGTCTCTCCCTCGTAATCTCGGCGAAGCCCTGCTGCTGTGACGCCCTGCATCCACCACCACGCCGTCGTGCTGCTGGATCTTCATCAACCTCTCCCCCCCTTGCTGGATCAAGAAGGAGGAGACGTCTCCCGTTCCGTACGTGTGTTGAACGCGGAGGTGCCGTCCGTTCGGCGCTGGTCATCGGTGATTTGAATCACGTCGAGTACGACTACATCATCACCGTTCTTTTGAACGCTTCCGCTCGCGATCTACAAAGGTATGTAGATGCATCTAATCACTCGTTGCTAGATGAACTCCTAGATGATCTTGGTGAAACGAGTAGGAAAATTTTTGTTTTCTGCAACGTTCCCCAACACATCTATGCACTGATGAAAATGGTAAGACTTCGATCAAAAGGTATACCACTCCATGATTGGCTCTTTGTTGTACCTATGTGCATCTAGGCCGGATATTATGCTTAGTGTTTGCATGTGTGCCCGATTTCAAGCTACACCGAAGGAATCACACCATAAGGCTGTGAAGCATATTCTTCGATATCTAGCTCACACACCAACACTTGGATTATGGTATCCAAGGGCTCTTCCTTTGATCTCATTGGATATTCAGACTCTGACTATGCTGGCGATCGGGTGGACCACAAGTCAACGTCAGGCACATGTCATTTCCTCGGATGATCCTTGGTATGTTGGTCCTCGAAGAAACAGAACTGCGTATCACTCTCCACTGTAGAAGCTAAGTACGTTGCTGCTGGATCTTGTTGTGCTCAATTACTATGGATGAAGCAAACACTCAAAGACTATGGCATCAACGTGTAGAATGTGCCTCTCTACTGTGACAATGAGAGTGCTATCAAGATTGCTCACAACCTAGTTCAGCACTCGAAGACAAAGCACATCCAAATTCGTCATCATTTTCTTCATGACCATGTGTTGAAGGGCGACATCTCCATCGACCATGCAAGTACTGAAGACTAGCTGGCCGATATCTTCACAAAGCCCTTGGATGAGAAGAGATTTAGCAAGTTGCGGTGTGAGCAAAATATCCTAGAATCTTCGAATGTTCTTTGAAAAGGACACACATCCTAACACTTATGCTGACTTGATGACTTAGATGTGCAACACATGAAGTAATGTTTTTCTTCAATCAATGAAGACTAACCCTCTAAGTGTGAAGAAACTAATGAAGAAATTGATTCTCAGAACCCTATGAAAATTGTACGGGGTGTCTGAAATCGGCTTTCTTATACGGTGGGTTATGCCACCAACCAAAGTTGAAAATCTTCAATTTGAGTTTTTCTTCATTTTTGAAATTCCTCAGTTTTTAAAATTCTTCAACTTTGCATTGTCTTCACTCTTTCCGTAGTTGTTCTTCATTTGACTATATATATATATATATATATATATATATATATATATATATAGAGAGAGAGAGAGAGAGAGAGAGAGTTTATGTCCTCTACAGCACTCACTTATTGCCAATTCTTCAAGTTGATTTTTCTGCTAAGTGAATGTGATCGGACCCTTCCCCCTCTATGCTAAACTCAACCCAGTCTGTTCACAAATTCTTCATGTGCGTTCTATTTGAAACTCGTTCAAATTCTTCACTGTGTCCCCGTCAGCTGAAGAAATTGCGAAAGACACTTTAAAATATTCTAATCTGAAAATTTTCGGCTTTTGCCGCTCAAACTGTTATGCATTCCACGATATACTTATCTATTCACCCACGATCTCACACGATCTCCACCTCTCAGTACGTGGGTGACACATGTCACGCGAATGAGAAGGGTCAGGGGCATCTTCGTCCAAATTCTTCGGGCGAACAGTTTTTCACCTCATCTATAAATACCCCCTCCCCTTCCTCATTTCTCTTTTACTCCGCTTGACATCACTCCCTCGCTCGAGCTTCTCAAGCCCTAGCACTGTCGCTACCTCCATCGTTGCTGGTGAGGAAGAGCTTCACTGCCTCGACCTCGTCGTCGTCGTACTCATGCCTGCCGCGGAAATCTTCCCTCCGCCGCCACCGTAGACGTCTTCCTCCTCCAAGTTAGGGCGTGGAAGATTCGAGCCGACGAACTTCCAAATCTACTCTTATAGTTCGTCGTGTTCTTCATCAAGGGTAATTTAAAGTTAATTTTACCGCATTTATTCTACTGATGATTTTCATCAAATCTTCAAAAGGTGTTTATTCTTCAACTCCACACTCTAAACACCTAACACAAATCTTATGTTCTTGATCTGTTTCTCTAAGTGATGTTTTTCTTCATGATTCCTCAATTGTGTGAATCTCACGATCTGCACAACTCTGGAACCTAAGACAAAGAATGCTTAGTGAAATTCTTCAAGACACATTGGGTCAATTTCCTCAAATTTGTTCAATTTACAAAACCTTCTGAGAACGCATATGACCTCTCCAAATTCTTCGCACCTATACTCTGTTCACAGGTACACATGTCTGCTGCTGAATCACTAGGTTCTCATCAACTTAACTCATTTGCAGCGTTCCTCGAAGAAAAGTTGCATACTTCTTCAGAGAACTCGATTGAGCAAATTCCTCAGCTGAAGAAAATGACAGATGGAAAAAGGCCTCAAAAAGGAGGAAAGAAGCTTGAGGTTAATACTGTTTTTGAGATCCCTGCAGACATCTATGCAGGGTACTGCACGCCTGATGAGGCAACTCATGGAAAGGAGATGAAGAATGAGCGCAAAGTGCGCATTTAGAGGATAGAAAGAAGATGGGCAAGAGAGTGGAGGGAGTACAGATATGTCACTCCCAAATACATGAAGAAATTTGCTCTTAACCCTCCATGCCCAAGACCTCCTCTGGCACCTGGCCAATTGGCTGATCCAACAAGCCTTAAACATGGTGAGGATTATGCTGATGAGTGGGCCAGGCGGCAAGCTAAGTTGGCCAAGCAGGCCAAAGAAGCAGTGAAGAAATTTAATGAAGATTATGCTGCTGCCACTGCCGCTGCTGAGGCTTCTTCAAGCAAGAAGGCTATGCCAAAGAAGCCAGGCAAGAAACCACCTTCCTCAGCAATGCCCTCACGGCCAAGTTCTTTGTCAATGCCCTCATGGCCAATCTCCTCAGTGCCACCAAGGCAATTTCCTCAAGCTGCCCCAATTCCTCAAGCTGCTCAAATTCCTCGGGTTTCAAAACCCTCAGCTCCTCTAGCAAAGTCCTCAGCACATGTACATCTCGCCACGTGCCAAAGGACCACTGGCATATCAATTGCCTTAGGAGCTTCAGCAAGTTCTTCAGCTCACCCTTCATCAACCGGTCCCACTCTGCTGAAGACCAAGGCCACTGCTGAACGAGGCACTAGACCAAGTCCTCACAAGAAGCAGGTGGTCTTTCAAACTCCGTCTGATGATGAAGCTGCTGATGATGAATTAGCTGATATCATCATGGACAGACAGCAGCGGGCCTCTAGAGCCAAAGGGAGTGTTGTGCCCCTTCTTCTGGATCCAAAGAAGATCCTCGATTTCATCGATCTTTGGCACAAAGATCCAAATGCTCCAATGCCAAAGTTGGGCCTCACTCCTGGATAAAGTAACATGGTGACGGTGTTCATTGCTGAAGAAAAGTGGAAGTATGACCAAGCCCGAGTGGCTAAGAAAGCGCAGTATAAGAAGCAGCGCTATCTCAAGGACAATGTCCTCAGTCTTTCGCCTGAACAGCTCATAGCACTGCAAGCTGAAATCAAAAAGCTCGACAATGAATTTAACGCCTACAAGGATGAATGGCAGGGTGCCAAAGTCAGATTCGTTAAGCTGATGAAGAAATTCACTTCAAGTGTTGCTGCTCCTGTGCACATTGACGTCACTCAGGCTGAAGCATCTGCTCAAGCCACTAAAGGAATTGCCAGCACCGCTAATGAAAATCAGGTTGCTGATGAAACTGAAAGCACCAGGGCTACTGAAGAAATTCCAGTCTCTGAAGAAACTGCCAGGGCAACCACTAGTGTTGCGCCTGAAGAACCTGCCAGGCTAGCTGAAGACTCTGTTGCTGCACCTGAAGAAACTGCTTATGACAGGCCAACTACATCAGTTGGGCCTGAAGAAATTGATCCAACTCCCACTGCTCCGCATGCACCAACACCAACCCAGTTCTTCCTTTTGCTCTGGAAGTGAAGAAAACCAAAGCTGCGGAGCGTGCTGCTTTGAAGAAGAGGAAAGCATTAGCTGCCACAGAATCTTCGGCCCCCAAGCAGGCAAAGATTTTGACAAGTTCACTGGACAATCCCATTGATGATGTTCCTCTTGCAAGCATGACATCAAAGGAACTTATTCCTTATGGTGAAGAATATCAGATTCCTAAAGAATCTGCTGAAGAAGATCCCTCCGCTGCTTCCACAGAGCAGATGGATGAAGAAATTGAAGTTGAGGCTTTCACTTCAACTCCTCAAGTATCATCGCCAATGCCTCAGTTTACTGGTGAAGAGGCCGACGTTGAAGAAATGGAAGTGGATGAGGATGTGGACATTGGCTGCACCACTCCAGTGATGAATGATGATTTTTGGGATAGCCAACACCCCATCTCTCCTCTGTTCACACCAATTCAACAAATTCCTCAGTCCCCAGCTCCAATTAAAGTTCAAATGGGCTCTGAAGAAATTAATGCCACCCCTTCCATTCATGAAGACATTCCAGCCACTAGTGCTGATGAAAACGCTGCTGAAGAAATGGAGGCCCAGGCTGCTACTGAAGCAGAAGCTGATATTCCTCAGCCTGCGGCTCTAGAGATTGACATTCCAGAAGTCATTCTTCAAATCACTTACACTCCTCAGCCACAGCCGAAGAATCCATTCTCCAAAACTCCGAAGTTCAAGGTTGATGCTTTCTTCAATGAGCATGTGTTCTTCACTAACTATAATCCATATGACTCTGCTCGTCTGAGGAGGAAGCGCTTCTAGACTGCCAGCCAAGCCAATTTCTATTCTTCAGTGCTGTTCAACAAGACAAAGTCTTCGACCATGAGCATATTCCTCACTTGGATATGGAATCACTACATTGCTTCGCGACTGTCCTCGCTGCCATTCATGATGCTGGCCTACTCAATTTCTGCACTGACATATGCGATTGGAATGAAGAACTCATTCTTCAGTTTTATGTTACGCTGCACATCACAGGCAATGCTGAAGATGTGAACTCTTGGGTGTTGGGCTGGATGACAGAGAACACACACTATAAGGCACCAGCCACTGAATTGCTTCGTGCTGCCTGTCAGTCCTCCCCCAGAAGGTGCACGTCTCATATACTCTGAACCTGAGCTGTCAGATCATTTCATGCAAGTGCTAATGAAGCCACTGAAGCCTGGACAAGCCTCAAGGACCAAATTCCTCATTAAGTAATTGCAATATGTGCCAAGGACAGTCTATCGCATTCTGACGAAGACATTGAGTCCAATCAAAGGCCATGACTCGAATGATGAAGAAGTCATTGGCATCATGAAGAATCTGCTTTTCAACATCATGCATGGTATTCCCGTGAACTATCATGATTTCTTGATGAGGACTTTGGCAAATGTTGCAATGTCCCCATTTGAGCTGAAGCCTTATGCTCCTTGGATTATGAGATTCATCAGATCAAGGTCTTCACTCAACTACAAAGCTGATACACTCAACCACGGCAGCTACTTGCCCCCAATTGAAGTCCTCAAACGGACATTTTCCTCAACTGATGAAAAGGGCAAGGACACTACTGTTATTGATGAGGGCATTCGACCATTGGATGTACAGTTTCGCAAAGCTGCTTCATATTCCACCAATGATGACTCTGCTACTCATGATTCTACCGCTAATGCATCCAAGCAAAGTCCTCAGGCAACAGCTCCAAGGGTGATGACTGATTGTGAGCTTTTCCTCAGTCTTCATCTGAAGGTGGATCAAAATCACAAATGGGTAAAACGTCAGTTTGGTTCCATTCTTCACAACATGACTGCCACATATAATTCGGTGTTTGATCGCACCTAGGATATATTGTCTCACCCTTACGGTGATGAGGATCTCAAGCAGATGGGCTTCAAGCAGGACTTCGGCTGGGCTAAGACTCCACCGAAGAAATTCAAGAAAGTTGTAGTTCCTCCTTTGGTGCCCAGATCATATTCCTCATCCCGTGATACTGATGAAAATGAAGATCTAGATGACACTGCGACAGGCCCTTCTCCAATAAACGACCCCAACAACGTTGACGGTCCTCCATCGACTTCATGAAGAAATTCTTCAGGGGCGTTAGTCCTCACTTTTCGTCCCTTTTGGTCATTTGATGACAAAGGGAGAGAAATTTGAGTTAGTCTTCAAGCGGGTCTATATATATGGGCGTTTTTCTTTGTTAAGTTGCAACTCTCGCTCTTCTAAAGATTTTGTTCATTGAGTTGTAAACTTAAGTCCGATGGTGACCTGATACTTTTGCTCTGTTTTTCTACATGCTATTTACTCATTAATGCTATGCACGCATGCGGAATCACATCAGTTACCATGTTTCATCATGCATTTTAAATTCTTTAGTTCATATGTTAAATGCATGTATGAATTACAAGATATAGGGGGAGATCTCCATGATTCTACTCTTCAAATGTGCATTGCTTCAAAAGCAAATTCCCCACTATGCACATCTTCAGGGGGGTTCTTCTGTATCTTGCAATCAAATTCCTCAATATTGAGTACTTTCAATTCATATGTTTATCCCCATTGAAAACTTAACCTATATTGTCATCAATCACCAAAAAGGGGGAGATTGTAAGTGCATCTAGTGCCCCTTAGTGATTTTGGTGTATTGAAGACTTATAGGTTAAGGGACTAATATGTTTGTGAGTGTACAAAGGCTCTATAAGTCAATGAGGAGTTTGATATTGACAGTGAAAGTCAACCCCTAAAAATGAATGTCTTCGTCTGAAGACTTTGCTTCTCTTGAAGACTTTGAAAGTGAAGAAATTGGTGTGACCTTGAAGACTTCAATATCCATGCGAGGAATCTGAAGCGTGAAGACTTTTATTTTCGTAGTTTCATTTTCTTTTTCTTGAGTCATAGGAAACACGGCACTGTTAAAGGGGGTCGAGGTAATACTAAGGAAACAAATTTCCAAGTGATGCTCATCTCAAAATCCTACACCTACCCAATCCTTTGAGTGAAGCCATTGGAAATCTCATATCAGTTCAGTCAATTTCTTCAGTGGCAGAGAAGAAGATCTTCTGGTCTCTGAGGAATTTGTTCTGACTGAGGAGTTAGGAATTCGCCAGTACGGATTGCCTACACAGTGAGGAACATGATAGCCCTAAGGAATTCGAACCTCAAATCCGACCGTTGTTGTGCCACGCGCCAGCTGTCCAAAATATCCTACCACCTAACGGTCATATCAGACAAGGGCATTTATGTCTTATCATGTCGGGCTGCTCCCTAGGCTATAAATAGCCGCCCCTACAACCACTAGCTGGTTGGCTGCTCCGAGAGGAACTGACACTTGTCATTTGAGAGCATCCCATTCCTCCGAGGACTTTGAGCAAAAATCATCGAGTGAGGAAAACCCAAATCCCAAACCCAATCCTACAAACCCCAAAGCGATTGAGCATCACTGAAGAGATTGTTCCTGTGTGGAACCGACACTTGTTACCTTTGAGGACTGTGTATCCTTCAGACGGTTAGGCGTCATGGTCTGAGCATCCAAGAGGAATTGTGGATTGCCGAGTGACCAAGTCTATGAAGGTTTGGAAGTCACCTATGAAGACTTACCACTACTGTTGGGCAAGGTCTCTATGATCTTAGCTCAAGGAGAATACGGTCAGGACTGTGTGTCCGGGACTGTGTGTCCTCGAGTTTAAATACTCAGCCGCTCCAACCAGACGTACAACTGTCACAACAGTTGGAGCTGGTCTACCAAATCATTGTCTTCACCAAGCCAACTGGTTCTATTTCCTCAACCCTTTCATTTCCCTCATTTGTGTGTTGATGTACCTGATCATTACTGTTTGAAGACTTTGGCTGAAGACTTTATCTAATTCCTCAATCCTATTTCTTCAGTCTGTTTGTCGTCATCCTGCTTATCCTGTGTTTACACTTTCTGTACTCTGTGTTTGTCATTCATTTCATCATGATGACTATGTTGTTGCTCTGTTATGCTTATACCTGGGTACTTATTCCGCTGCAAGTAGTTCTTCATTTAGGAATTTCCTCACCCTGAAATTCCTCAATGAAGAATTCATAAAAATCACCTATTCACCCCCCCTCTAGTCGACGTAATGCACTTTCAATCCGGTGCTCGACTGTTGCGAGATTTGACAGGATCGCTTGGGCCCACGCGTCAGCCACTCGGAAGCAGGCCCATAAAAGGCGTTGAGGCCGTTGCATTTGCGTAGTGCGCCCCCATTCCCCTTCCTCTTCCTCTTCTTCTCCACCGCGTCTTCCTCCACTCTCGACGTCGCCGCCCAGCCCGTGCGCAGTCTGCCACAATGGTGAAGGACAAGACGGCGGCCCTGGAGCGCATGAAGAAAGCGACGACGATGGCGAAGGGTAAGAAAACGAGTCGGGGATCATCGTCGAGGTCCGGGTTGCTGCCTGGCTGGATCCAGGGGGACTCGATTCAATCTACACCCCAGCAAGAATATCTAGAGGATCTGTCCGCCGCGGGCTTGATCGTTGATGGGACTCTGAGGATGCCGGGGGATGATATCGAGCCACAGTCGCGGGCGGGTGAGTGCGTCGTCCTCGCAACCCACGTCGACCGTGGTTTCTCCCTGCCTCCGCATCCTTTCTTCCGGGGTTTTCTAAACTTTTTTGGCGCCCAACTTTACCATTTCTCTCCAACACCATCACATACCTTGCTGCATTTGTTTCTCTATGTGAAAACTTCTTGGGCTGTAGACCGCACTGGGGTCTCTTCAAACATATCTTTACTCATCGTTCTCAATATGTTAAGAAGGCAAATTTGACTGACGAGAGGACGCACGTGATTCAAATGTGTGGGGGTTTAGGGATTCAGATGAGGGTTAGGAGCACTTTTCCCCCTATGACACTTCCTGAGTCGGTTAGGGGATGGCAGTCAACCTGGTTCTATTGCCAAGACATTCCGACCCCTGGTCAGTCGACTGGTCTTCCTCCCTTTACCTTAGGTCTAGTCCAGGTGCCATCTTCACTGATCGTGTCTGCAGTGGAGAAAGTAGAGGTGAACATGCTAGTCGAGCGGGTAGTGCAGTTGGTCCGTCAGGGCGTGACTGGCATGGATTTATTGGAAGTGTTTCTCAATCGACGCATCCAGCCACTCCAAGCCCGTGATCATTTGATGTGGATGTATTCGGGTTCCAACAACACTGCTCGGGTCCACCCAGAGGAGGTCACCGATGAGATGGTGGCCCAATGGCTAGGGCATTACTGGAAACAAAGACAATCCCAGGGGGCAGGACAGTCAACCCATTCAACGCCGAAAATCAGCCGGACAAGGCCTGATCCTTATTACTGAGTGTCTTTCAATCTGACTTGCAACCATCTTTGAATCTGACTGATGTTTGTTCAACTTATTGCCTTGCAGATTTACACTGAGATGTATTCGATGCCAAACGGAGAGCAAGCCCAGGAGCAAGCCCAGGAGGGACTGGAGAGCACGGACGAGAGTGCCGACTGGCAATCTCCCGATGATGAGGAGGAGGAAGAGAGTGATGAGTCACACGATGAAGAAGAGGTCGACTCACCACCTCACACAGTGCGCCGATGCAAGCACTCTCACGATCAAGCGGGTGGGCGCAACAAGGCTGTGGCTCCAAACATGCAAGTACATAAGTGCACTCGGACTTCGGCTCTAGACCCGTCAGAAAAGGTCGCCAATCAGCCCAAGGTTGCCCCTTCAAAGTCTCGGAAGACCTTGCCCAGGATCAAGATGGACGTTCCCGTCGCTTCTACGTAAGTGTTCTGTCTTTCTGTGTTTTACTGTCGACTCATACTTCTGCTCTGACCGAGTGGGTTTTGAATTTTTCAGTGCTGCCACTTATGGGACCTCCATGGACATTGGCAAGGCTCAGGATGATGAAGAGACTGAAGATGCGGCTACTTCCAAAGCGGGTACGATTCTGCAATCTTGTGCCTATTTTGTCGGTTGAATTGTCAGTCGACTGAGCTCTTATGATTGGTTTTTGTGCAGCCCCACAAGACATCATTGAACTTCCAGACGAGGATGAAGAAGCGCCTCAGAAGAATATGGGAAGGAGGGGCAGGGCTTCAAGTAGGAGAACGCCTATCAGCCAGGAGCCTCGATCGACATCAGCACTGGAAACGGTGGTCCAGCAGTCCGGAGATCTGACTCGGGCCTCTGTTTCTTTTGCCAATCTTGTGTCGACTCACCGTCCTTCAGCGTCGATAGCTCAAGTCCCCGCTTCGCCTGCGCAGCTCCATGCTTCAGATCATGTGATTGCTCTGACTGTACTACCGCCATCGCTCTTTGCTTCTCATCATACCCCAGATGACACGGCGGGTGCAGCCAAGGAAGCCATACTCCAAGCAAACCTTATGATGGAGCAGATGAAGGTGGTGCACGAGGCCAGCCAGGCTGCCTATAATGCCAGCTCTGCTCTGCACATTAACGTCAAGGTCAGTTGATTTCCGATTGATCTTCCAATTTGATTTTTGCCCTGCTACGATATGTAAGCTGCTGATTCATTGTATGTAAGATGTCCCTGGATGAGTGTTTTGGAACATTTTATGTGCATCTATCATGAGTCTGCACTTTACATCCAATCACCCACTAGGTGTTTTAACTAATTTTTTGATAGTTCATCCACTTGAGTCAATCAAGTTAGGTTGAGTGTATCTCTGAGCCTGTGGGGGCACGCAAAGTGCACCCACTGGGTATAGTCCCCGAGACCGCCGTTGGATGTTTGATTCGGCGGGGGTCTTTGTCAAATGCATCTTCATTGTTCTTTCACTCGACGGAATAGTTTGATTCAAGTGGGTTCCAGACCAGTGGGAGCATGCAGAGTGCACCCACTGGGTGTAGTCCCCGAGACCATGGTCGACTGCGGGCAGTCGGCCGGGGTCTGAGAATCTATCCCTTTTTTGCATACTCACGCTGGGTAGACCATGCTGAGTGGTAAACTGGACTAGTGCGGGCATGCCAAGTGCACCCACTGGGTGTAGTCCCCGAGACTACTGTTGAATGTTTGATTCTGCAGTAGTCTTAGAACACTTTTTGATGTGATTAACTTTTGTTTCTGTCGACTGACGTGTCTTGTTTGCTGACCGCAGAAATCTTGTGAGCTCGGGGCCCGGTTTGCTGAGTTGGAGAAGAAACAGATCAGCCTCAACCTTGAACTGGAGCTGGCCAAGAAGAATCTTCAGAAGACCAAGGATGATGCTGCTGCTATGGGAGGTAATAACTCGCCGATTGTCCACCTTATAGTTCCTCCTTTTTAGTCTTTTGAACCGAGTGACTCCACTCGAACAGATGTGCATAGTGAAAACCATCAACTCCAAGGTCGTCTGAAGAATGTTATTTCTTTAGTCAAAATTAAGCAGGCTCTGGAGCAGAAGGACCTTGACCTTGCCGCAGCACAGAAGGAGGCACGAGAGAAAACAGAGCTTGCTGACAAGAAGTTGGCTTCAGTCAGCGAGTTAGAAGAGGAAAACGCCAAGCTAAAGACTGATGTTACTCAGGCCAACAAAGAAGTTGCAAAGCTGAAGAAGGACAAGGAAACTCTAACCGAAAAGGTTGGGGATCTCACTCAGAAGAAGGGCAAACTGGAGGCTTATCTGGGAAGACTTGCTGAGAAGCTGGTCCTGAAGCTTGAAGGTACTTTCTCTTGTCCGACTGATCTGTAGTTGTCGACTCATCGTATAACCGCCGACCCACCATTTTTCTGAATGTGCAGAATTTTGTCAAGACTTCGAAGCAGAGACTTGGCGGATCGAGACGGATCTAGACCCCATAAATTTTCCCGTTAAGGATGATGTTGTGATGAATGTGTTGTGATTGGAGTCTCGTCTTGACAATGTTGTGGATTATCTTGCTCGTCTGAAGGTGGCGGTGTCGCGGATTGACACGGAGCTCTGGCCCCGAGCAGAATTCCAGAATGATCTCAAGTCATTGATGACTCGATTGAATGAAATACCTGGTCGAGTGCAAGAGTGGAAGAAGTCGTCTGCTCGCTCTGGCGCCGATGTGGCTTTGTCTTTGGTCGGAGTCCACTACAAGGAGGTCAGAGAAGACAAGCTGGCGACTCTCAAGGTTGCCAACACCAAGAAGCTCCAATGCCAGTCCTTCATGGATACCTTCATCGACGCTGCTACTCGTATCACAGACAACATTGACCTTGACAGCTTCGTCGAACCAGCAAGCCCTCCTCCTGCCGAGTGAACAAACTTTATACTCCACCCTTATTTGCGTCGGAATGTCGAGTGGTTTTGTAACCATTAAACTCCTTCAGGCCTGATGCCTGAGTACCTCTGCTCGTGGTTCTGAACTTGGTTGGGTTTATCTGAACTTTGTTTTTCTTTGAATATGGTGGCTTTGCCTTTACCGCTTTTAGATCTTTTTTGATTCTGAGTGGAACTTGACTTCTCACTCGGAATAGACATTGTACTTGTGACGCAGATCTAACGATGTGTTCGATTGGCACCTCGTCATCCTTGCAGATCGGGATGGAGTGTACGTTGTACTTGTGACACGCCTCCGACGACGTGCTCGATCGGCACCTCCTCGTCCTTGCGGATCAGGATGGAGCAGACGTTGTACTTGTGACGCAGCTCAGAGGATCTTTACTACTTAGGCAAGTATGGGGTCGCAGCCGAGTGGGAGGATCGCTCTCCACTCGGAGTAGTTTTTAACTTAGGCGAGTACGGGGTCGCAGCTAAGCCCCCGAGTGGGAGGATTGCTCTCCACTTGGAGTAGTTTTTAACTTAAGCGAGTATGGGGTCGCAGCTAAGCCCCGAGTGGGAGGATTGCTCTCCACTCGGAGTAGTTTTTAACTTAGGTGAGTACGGGGTCGCAGCTAAGCCCCCGAGTGAGTGGATTGCTCTCCACTCAGAGTAGTTTTTAACTTAGGCGAGTATGGGGTCGCAGCTAAGCCCCCGAGTGGGAGGATTGCTGTCCATTCAGAGTAGTTTTTTAACTTTGGCGAATCAGGTTCGTGCCTAAGCCCTCGAGTGACAGGGTTGCTCTTCACTCGGAGTGGTTCTAAAACTTAGGCGAGTACGGGGTCGCAGCTAAGCCCCCGAGTGGGAGGATTGCTCTCCACTCAGAGTAGTTTTTTAACTTAGGTGAGTACGGGGTCGCAGCTAAGCCCCCGAGTGGGAGGATTGCTCTCCACTCGGAGTAGTTTTTTAACTTAGGCGAGTACGGGGTCGCAGCTAAGCCCCCGAGTGGGAGGATTGCTCTCCACTCGGAGTAGTTTTTTAACTTAGGCGAGTCTGGGATCGTACCTAAGCTCATGAGTGGGAGGATTGCTCTCCACTCAAAGTTGTTTTTTAACTTAGGCGAGTACGGGGTCGTAGTTAAGCCCCCGAGTGGGAGCATTGCTCTCCACTCGGAGTAGTTTTTTTTAACTTAGGCGAGTACGGGGTCGCAGCTAAGCCCCCGAGTGGGAGGATTGCTCTCCACTCGGAGTAGTTTTTTAACTTAGGCGAGTACGGGCGAGGGAGTCCTGGATTAGGGGGTCCTCGGACAGCCGGACTATATGCTTATGTCGGACTATTGGACTATGAAGATACAAGATTGAAGAATTCGTCCCGTGTCCGGGTGGGACTCTCCTTTGCGTGGAAGGCAAGCTTGGCGATTCAGATATGTAGATCTCCTTCTCTGTAGCCGACTCTGTGTAACCCTAGCCCCCTCCGGTGTCTATATAAACCAGAGGGTTTATTCCGTAAGACGAGAACAACAATCATAATCATAGGCTAGCTTCTAAGGTTTAGCTTCTACGATCTCGTGGTAGATCAACTCTTGTAATACTCATATCATCAAGATCTGTCAACTAGGAAGTAGGGTATTACCTCCATCGAGAGGGACCAAACCTGGGTAAACATTGTGTCCCCCGCCTCCTGTTACCATTAGCCTTAGACGCATAGTTCGGGACCCCCTACCCGAGATCCGCCGGTTTTGACACCGACATTGGTGCTTTCATTGAGAGTTCCACTGTGTCGTCACGTTAAGGCCTGATGGATCCTTCAATCATCTACAACGATGCGATCCAGGGTGAGGTTTTCCTCCCCGGACAGATCTTTGTATTCGGCGGCTTCGCACTGCGGGCCAACTCGCTTGGCCTTCTGGAGCAGATCGATAGCTACGCCCCTGGCCATCAAGTCAGGTTTGGAAGCCTGAACTACACCGCCGACATCCACGGAGACTTGATCTTCGATGGATTCGAGACCACGACGGGTGTGTCGTACAGTCGCGATGAGCATGGCTTAGACCTGCCATCGGACAGTGTTCAGGAGAACGCACCTACAGCTGCCCTGTCCTTAGATCCGGAGCAGATCGTGCCATCCGAGGACGGGTGGGTAGACCCCGCCCCGGAGGCCGCACACTCATCGGCGATAGAGCCGAACACACACTCCACCTCCAATGAGGTCTGCATCATCGGACCCTCAGGCTCGTCTCCGGCCATAGGCTCCAACCCGCGCACATTCATGCCCATCGAACCTGATTGGGCACCGATCATGGAGTTTACCTCCGCAGATATCTTTTAGCACTCACCCTTGGGCGACGTGCTAAAGTCACTAAAATCCCTCTCCCTATCGGGAGACCCTTGGCCAAACTATGCCCGGATTGAATGGGAAGTGGACGACGAAGAAATTCATTCCCCACCCACCACCCACTTAATAGATACTGTCGATGACTTAACCGACATGCTTGATTTCGACTCCGAAGACATCGACGGTATGGACGACGATGCCGGAGAAGAACAGGAACCGCCGCCCACAGGGCACTGGACAACCACCTCATCATATGATATATACATGGTGGACACACCCAAATTAAACAATGGCAAAGAACGGAGGATAATCCTCTTGAGAAGCAACCAAAGCGCCGACGTCAGCCGCGCCGCTCTAAATCCCGCCACAGCAAAAAACAGCGATAATGGCACAAGAAAGAATAATACCCCAGACTACTCTAAAGGTAATGACGACCCCATGGAGCCAGTGATGGAGCAGGATGAGCCAGGGGACGGTGAACATAGTCCGGGGCCGCTGTCCGATCACAGCGATGCCGAGGGTAAAACTCATCAACCTGCCTCTGAAGAGGAGAACAGTCCGGACGATGATGCATTCATCATCCCGGAAAAGCACTTTGAACAAGAGAACCTCCACGAAAGGCTTATCACCACCGCGAGGAGCTTGAAGAAGCAGAAGCAAAGGCTTAAGGCCGCGCAGGATACGCTCAACCGCAGATGGAACAAAGTGCTCGACACTGATGAAAAATACGGTGGCGGTCGCCACACAAAGAGCTAGCCAAAGCGCAAGCTGCTGCCCGAATTCGGCAACGAGGCTATAGAGCCCATTCCGCCGAAAAATGATACGGCCGATCTGCCGGACTGACCACCCTGTGGTCGCGACAGGGCGGCTAATGACACCGCACACAAGTCAGCACACGATTTACGTGAGCACCTGGACAAAAAAGCTGGCATGGCCAGGTCCATTTATGGATCAAAGAAGCGTGCCCCCACGCAGCAGCATGGCCACCACAACGACCATACTGATCGAATACAAGCTCGGAATCAACACCGAACACTACATCCATCGGAATCATGCCACGACACTGCCAAATACAGGGGTGCCGCCCACCCCCTATGCTTCACCGATGAGGTGATGGATCACGAATTTCCGGAGGGATTTAAACCCGTAAACATAGAGGCATACGACGGAACAACAGACCCTACAGTCTGGATTGAGGACTTTATTCTCCATATCCACATGGCTCGTGGAGACGATCTCCATGCCATCAAATACCTACCCCTCAAATTGAAAGGGCCAGCTCGGCACTGGCTGAAAAGCCTCCCCGAAAACTCAATTGGAAGTTGGGACGAACTTGAGGATGCTTTCAGGGCTAATTTTCAAGGGACCTATGTCCGACCTCCGGATGCAGACGACTTAAGTCACATAATCCAACAACCCGGCGAGTCAGCCCATAAGCTTTGGAACAGGTTTCCCACCAAGAGGAACCAAATCGTCGATTGCCCAGATGTTGAAGCCTTGGCGGCTTTCAAACACAGTGTTCGGGACGAATGGCTCGCCAGACACCTCGGCCAAGAAAAACCAAGGACAATGGCAGCCCTAACAAGCCTTATGACCCGCTTTTGCACGGGCAAAGACAGTTGGTTGGCCCGCAGTGGCACCAGCGACCCAGGTACATCCGAAGTCAGGGATGGCAATGGGAAGCCGCGACGCAGTAAAAACAAGCGTCGAAACAATGAAGATAGCCCAGACAACACGGCGGTAAACGCCGGATTCAGGGGCTCTCGACCCGGTCAACGGAAAAAGCCATTTAAAGGCAGCAGAGATGGACCATCCAACCTAAACAAAATTCTAGACAGATCATGTCAGATTCATGGCACCCCCGAGAAACCTGCGAATCACACCAACAGAGAATGTTGGGTCTTCAAGCAGGCCAACAAGTTAAACGCCGAACACAAGGGGAGGGAGCCGCCAAGTGAAGACGAGGACGAACCACGCCAGCCGAACACTAGGGGACAGAAAAAATTTCCACTAGAGGTCAAAACAGTGAACATGATTTACGCAACTCCCATACCAAAGAGGAGGCGCAAACGCGCACTCCGAGACGTATACGCTGTAGAGCCCGTCGCCCCCAAATTCAACCCATGGTCGGCCTGCCCGATCACTTTCGATCGCAGGGATCATCCGACTAGTATCTGACATGGAGGATCGGCTGCCTTGGTGCTCGACCCAATAATTGATGGATACCATCTCACCCGAGTCCTTATGGACGGCGGCAGTAGTCTTAATTTGATATATCAGGACACTGTCCGCAAAATGGGGATAGACCCGTCAAGAATCAGCCAAAGCAGTGCTACCTTTAAAGGAGTAATACCAGGCGTAGAGGCCCGCTGTACGGGCTCTCTAACATTAGAGGTTGTATTCGGTTCTCCCGACAACTTTCAAAGCGAAGAACTAATCTTCGACATCGCTCCATTCCAAAGCGGCTATCACGCACTACTCGGAAGAACGGCCTTCGCTCGTTTCAATGCAGTACCGCATTACGCTTGTCTTAAACTTAAGATGCCCGGTCCACGTGGCGTCATCACAATGAGCGGAAATACAGAGCGTTCCTTGCATGCAGAAGAATATGTGGCGGCTCTAGCAACCGAACCACTGAACGGTGTCTCCAACCCTAATAAATGATCGGTCGTCAAGACCACGGATACGGCTAGACGTGTCCAGCACACCACTAGTTGTAACAGCCCAGATAAACCTGAGCTTGGTCGACGGATACGCCCCCATATGTGGTGCTAGGGGCTGCTCGCATATAAAAGGGTCCATAGTTCGGCTCGACCCTATTTATACACAATAGATTGAATTCTCATGGTTCATTAAGAATAACTAACTTTCCTCACGATTACACCAGATTCTTTCACCTGGGTTTTTCTTTTTTACAGATAATCATCGTGCTACACCCTTCCAGGATACGGCACAACGGAGACAAAGGCGCAGACATGCAGCAGGGCCCCGTTCAAAGGTTTCTTTTTAGATTAAGACCATGTGTAAACCTTTTTATTGTCTCTTGTTGCTTTACACCCTCCGGGTACTCAAAACAACCGAGAGGGATACTGGTGTTATTGGCAAGCTTTTTCATCATGCCAGATTAATGCTTGTACCTGGAAATTCAGGGATCATTATCGAGGGCGATACTCAGCCTAGTATATGTTTTGAAGTCTAAATACCTTTGGGAGTATTCGGCGTCACGAGTTTTGCCTTATATGCATCAGCTCCGAATCATGTCTTTGGTCAATAGTTGGGTTTGCCCGGCTCCCGTGTTTTGCTACCTTACGTTCCGCTCTATCGGCTAAAGTGGCACCGGGAGAACTACTGCAATTGTGCCCTGGTTCATCTGGATGAGCACCTCAGTAGAGAAAGCCAAAAACTGACTGTCATGATAAAGCGAGAGACTGGTCAACCACTCGATGACCCAATAGAATCTTCGCTTCCTCCGCATTAACGAAGGACCGGTTTCCCAGTCAAGTATGTACGTGCACCGTATTCGGACGAATGCGGACATACCAGGGGCTATATAGTAGCCCGACCGTCAAACTCCTATGGCTAAGTGAAAGTGTTAAAGCTATATAGTCTGATTGCTTCGTTCGCCACGCTATCACCTCCTTAACGGACCAAGACGTTGGATCAAGTGTGATTACACGCTTTACCGAACACCCCCGCATTATATGCGTGGGGGCTGAAGCCGACGACTGCAAACTTTTAGGTTATATACATACATACATAAACGGCCGCACAGGGGGCACTACAATACTTTACGGGAAAAATTATAAATATAGCCTTTATTATCAAAGAAGCATTGTTTTTACAATCAAAATACATGTCACTGGAACATGGTACTCTTTGAGCACCGAGCCTCTATTAAACGGGCACCTTCTAGGACTTCTTCAAAATATTGCTCAGGTGAGTCCTGACCCCCGGGCGGACCCCTGGTTGCAACAGCGGTGGCCTCCATCTTCGCCCAATAAGTCTTAACACAGGCAAGAGCCATCCGTGCACCCTCTATGCACGCCGACCTCTTGACAGCGTCGATATGCGGCACATCATGAAGAAATCGTTGCACTAAACCAAAATAACTATCCGAACTTGGTTCCTTCCACCAAAGATAATCCACGACAGACTTCATGGCAAGCCCGTACAACCTATGGAGCTCGGCCCACTCGGCCATTTGCTC
Source organism: Triticum aestivum (assembly GCF_018294505.1). Taxonomy (NCBI): domain Eukaryota; kingdom Viridiplantae; phylum Streptophyta; class Magnoliopsida; order Poales; family Poaceae; genus Triticum; species Triticum aestivum. The sequence goes on from NC_057795.1 coordinate 337,537,016, forward strand.
ATTCAACAACAGCGGGAGCCTTGGATTACTGAACTGCGACCAGAACAATCTTTCCACCTCATGATCTTTCTCATCTTTGAAATACTCAGTCGCATCAGTAGCACTCTATGCTCAATCCAAGTATGTGTCTGCCGAACTCCACAGTTGATCAAGAGGGGCATACTTCGGATCGCCAAACTTTGTCCGCAATAAGAAGGGCTTCCCAGCCGCGATATCTCCGGCTTGATGAAGCTCCTGCCGCGCCGCTCTGATTTCAGAGCGTGTTTCCTTGGCTGCCTCCAAGGCCTTCTTCAGGTCAGCCGTTTTCACTTGGCTTTCCCTTTCGAGGAGCTCATATCGGCTGGCGGCATTTTGCAGCTCAAGAGCCATGTTGGCTACTTTATCTTCGCTCTGGCGATGAGCAGCCTGTTCGGCTTTTAACTCTTCGGCTGCCTTCAGGGCGGCCGCATCACTTCTCCTAGCTTGTTCCTTGGCTCGGGCAAGTTCTGCCCGAAGGGTCTCCGCGGCGGCAGCTCCATCTGCAGTCAAAGCATATTATAAATACTAGCATCATGCTCCTCTTAATGTTTGCTGACCACTCGAATATACATACCATGTGCCTCGTAAAGCCGCTTTTCACAAGCGTGATGTCCGCATCCACCACGTCAAGCTGCCGCCTCAATTCGGCAAAATCAGCAGTCCAGTCGGCCGTTGGACCCTCATCTGCCTGCGCATGAAAGTAGCTCTATCATTACCTGAGACTATGATCCTCTGCTTGTCGTCTCTGGATGGCAACCACAGTCTCAGGGGCTACTATCTATACAGAGCACACCTAGCGTGTGCGGTACAGTCAAAAAAATATATATTACTTTGCGTGCCTCAAAGCCTCTTAGTAGGCTCGTAAAAGCTTCATTCAAACCACTTTTTGCGGATGAAATCCTCTCAAACACCGTACCCATTAAGGTACGGTGTGCCTCTGAGATAGCCGCTTGCTCCAGAAGACCCGTCAATGTGTCCGGTTGTACACCGGATAATCCCGGGCTTTTTCTGTTGGTCTCCTTAGGAGCCGAGAACCCCGTACTTCGGGCGGCCGAAGAGTTACCTTCTGGCCTATGCGGATCAGGAGAGATCCTCCGGGATGACTGTCGGTGTCAAAACCGGCGGATCTCGGGTAGGGGGTCCCGATCTGTGCGTCTTAGGCTGATGGTAACAGGAAGCAAGGGACACAATGTTTACCCAGGTTTGGGCCCTCTCGATGGAGGTAAAACCCTACTTCCTGCTTGATTAATATTGATGATGTGAGTAGTACAAGAGTAGATCTACTACGAGATCGTAGAGGCTGCTAAACCCTATAAGCTAGCCTATGATGATTATGATTGTAATTGTGATCGGCCTTCTAAGGACCAACCTCTCCGGTTAATATAGACACCGGAGAGGGCTAGGGTTTACACAGAGTCTGTTACAAGGAAGGAAATACACTATCCGGATCGCCAAGCTTCTCTTCCACGCAAAGGAGAGTCCCATCCAGACACGAGACGGAGTCTTGAGTCTTGTATCTTCACGCTTCAATAGTCCAGACGATGTATATAGTCCAGCTGCCCGGATACCCCCTAATCCAGGACTCCCTTAGTAGCCCCTGAACCAGGCTTCAATGACGATGAGTCCGGCGCGCAGTCTTGTCTTCGGCGTTCCAAGGCGGGTTCCTTCTCCGAATACTCCAAAGTAATTATCGAACATGTAGATCGTGTCCGGATCTGTAAAATGATCTTCACATACCACCATAGAGAGAATGATATTTCACAAATGCAATCTGCTGACAACCTTTTTAGACAACGTGACATGTCACTATGGCCGGGTCATTATTCGAACCATTTTCCCACAACCAGCCACATCACATATTGCGAGGCGGTTTCCTTGACACATCTTGTCAAAGCAGAGATCATGTCCCCTTATCACGGGATTCTCATCAATACGGGTATGGGTAATCCCACCACGCCATCAATCATGATGCTTGGGAAGTAAGCAATTCTCAACGGGCAAGTGGGGAGGCGCACCGCTTTCGTTGCCTCTTATAAAGGGATAAGAGTTCCCCATTTTTACCCACGCCTTCTTCCTCCTTTGCCCACTCTTGCCCCCTCGAGCTCCAATGCCCTAGCCCAAGTCTTCTACGCACAACTAAACATGTCCGGAGCAGGAGGCAAGTGGGTGGCCTCCATCGTGAAAGAGAAGCATATCGCGAATCTTTGGTCGGCCGGATACTTGGCCACAGACATCATGCACCGGCTACCGGACAAAGGGTAGGCCATTCCAACCCCGGAACCCCACGAGAGGGTCGTGTTCATCGCCCACTTCGTCCGTGGACTAGGATTTCCACTTCATCCCTTCGTCTGCGGGCTCATGTTCTACTACGGGCTAGATTCCATGATCTAGCCCCAAATTTCATCCTCAACATCTTGGCATTCATCATTGTATGCGAGGCCTTCCTCCGCATCAAGCCTCACTTCGGCCTGTGGCTACAAATCTTCTGCATGAAGCCGAAGATCGTGAGCAGCCAGCAAGTAGAGTGCGGAGGGGCCATGGTGGGCAAGAGGCGTAATGTCACCTGGCTTGACGGCTCCTTTGCGGAGACCGTGAAAGGGTGGCAGTCGGGGTGGTTCTACATCACTGAACCGCGCGGTGCCAACTGGGCAGCGGCCCCCGAGTTCTGATCCGGAACCCCCATGCGGCTCACCTCCTGGGAAAAGAAGGGCCTGGCCTGGGGCGAACCTACAGAGCTGACCGGGCTCCAAATCTGCATCAAGAGCATGAAGGACAAGAACATCAAGCTTGTCAACGTGATCCAGGTCATGCTTGTTTGCCGGATTCTTCCGTGCCAAAGGCGGTGTTTAACTTGTGGGAGTTCGTCCCGGCCGAACACCAGACTGACGGGCGTTTAACTTGTGGACACATAAAGAAGCATGGAAGGCGCTGTTCAAGGCCTCCGAAGTACCTCCTCCCGCATCCGAGGACCGTGGACTTCACGCCGCGCGGCCTCCTAGTGCGGTGAGTTTTCTGACTACCACCGGATTCAGCTCTTCCCGGTATATTCATGGGGGAGTCTTAAGTAATTGTGCATACTTAATCAGGATTATGTGGAGACAGCAGAGCGGATTGACTGTCCGGCTCCGCTGCCAGAAGGCCCAGCTGATGCTCTCCTGACGGAGATGCTAGTCCCGGCGCCCTACAAGGCACCGGAGAAGAAGGCCGAAAAGAAGGGCCCGGGGACCAGGAAGGGTCTCCGGCGTAAGGTTGTACCGGAAGCCTCGTCCGAAGACGACGAGGCACACTCCTCCCCCGAAGGGGAGGAATAAGAAGAAGGGGCCACCCCATCCGTAGAGGATGAGGGGCCTGAGAAGGCGGACCAGGGGGCCGGGAAAGGCCCCCGGCGCAAGGCCGTCATTCCCTCGTCGTCCGACGATGATGAGGTAGATTCCTCCCGCGGAGGCGGGAGGAAGCAAGAAGAGACTCTACCTCCCCGCACTGGGGAGGAGAAAAAGAGGAAAGCCGCCCCGGAGGAGGGGGCTGGGATGTCCAGGAAGGGAAAGGTGTCCCTTCCGGACTACTCCGCCACGGCCGCCCATAGCAAGGAGGGGTGGCTGCCCAGGGGGAAGCCCCTAACGCGATCGTAAGTATCCGCACTCTATCGTGATTTTATTTCATAGTCTTTTTTATAACGCCAAACATATATGTAGTCCGGCCAGGGCTCATCCCGAGGTATCGTCTTCGGACGGATCCCTGAGCGATTCAGCGATGAACTCGCTCCCGGCGGCCACTACTCCTCAGCCTGTGGACGACACGAAGGTGTTATCCCGAAGGCTCCCAGAGCGGGGGGAGGTGACTCTGGAGACGCCTCAGGGCGAAGCTCCAGATGTCAGACATGCGGGGTTCAAGATCCCCGCGGATTGTGTCGATGAGAGCCACGATAGGCTGGGCTCTCAGCTGAACACTATTCTGGAACCCCCAACGGTTCTGGACTCAGGCGGGCAGCCCCTAATTAGGGAGGGCGAGCCATCCGTGCCGAGGACTTCCGCTACGCCCGAGGCGTCGGATTGTCTGCTGGAAGCGCTTCGAGGCGCTTCCATGGATGAAGAGCACCATACTCTTATGAGTGCGGTGATTCAGAAGGTTTTGTCCGCCAAAAGCGGACTAACCGAAGCTTGCACCAGCCTCCTGACAGGCTTTGAGGTAAGTAAAAAATGTGTGAAATTACCACCTGATAGGTAGTAGCCCCTGATACTCTGTTTGTTGTTCAGAAAGAAAAGCCAAACGGAGGGTCAATTATAATCTGCAGGTGTCTAATAATAAATGTGCATGTGAATAAGCAGGTTGTGCTGCTTGTCACTGCTGCCCGCACAGCCGAGGTCGCCAAACTAAAGCGGGACCTAGAGCAGGCACAGGGAGAGCTCGACCTCACGAAGAGGCAGCTCGAAGAGAACAAAGGTGAGTGATTCCCCGCTCTTATGTATTTAAGGATAGATAAAATCGATTAGTCTAATGACGAAGGATCGTGACTGTGTAAAAGGGGCCACCACCGAAGTGGCATCCCTGAAGAAAGCGCTGTCCGAGGCCGGAGATAAGGCGGCCTTGGAATGCAAGGAGCACGAAAAGCAAAGTGCTAGGGTGGGCGAGGTATAGCAAGAGCTCCGGGACCTCGGCAAAAAGTTCGAGTCCGTGGAGCATGATCTGAAGATGAAAGAGGCCGAGCTTGCAAAGGCCCTTGTGAGTATGAGAGATGCCAAGGCCGAAGCCGACAAGGCACAGCAGGAAATCCAGGTGGCCAAGAAGATAGCGGCGGGTAAGACATTCTTTATGCAAAGTAAACATGTGGAGGAGACGTTTCTTTTACTTACCCAAATTCGGAGCTCTCTAGGGGAATTCGCAGATCTGCCATGCAGCGTCTCAGACGCCGCGGAGTTCTACTGTGCCGAGGAGGGGAGCTCCACAGAGAAGTTGTTCTGGTCCCAGTATGCTGGGGCCGAACATCCAGTGCATCTGAGTGACCATCTGAAGCAGTTGGTCGAACTCCATAGGGCGGCTGAAGTGGCTATGAAAGATTTCGTAGTCCGGATGTGGCCTGGTGAGCCCCCACCCACTAGCTACTTCGGCCTGATCAAGTGGATGACGAATGCTTGTCCGCGGCTTGAAATGATCAAGCGATCCGTTTTCATTGAGGGTGCCCGCCGGGCCTTTGCCCGCGCGAAGGTGCATTGGGGCAAGCTGGATGCGGAGAAGCTGGTGAAGGACGGGCCGCCGGAGGGCAAGGCGCATCGTCATCCCGAGAAGTACTATGATGGCGTTATGAAGGGCGCTCGTCTCGTGGCCGATGAATGTACCAAGGACAAGATCTTTGACTAAATGTACCTCTGCCGCTGTTGTAATCTAAAGACGAAGTTACTTGTGCTATGTAGCACTGTTTGATTTAAAATATTACCTTTTGTGCGGCTGTTTATAGAATACTAAAAGTAGGCCAGTCGTCGGCTTCTGCCCCCATGCAACTAGTACCGGGGTGTTCCTGGAAAAACCCGGATACTCTTTATCCAAATGTTTGGTCCCTTAAGGAGGTATCCAGCGCAGCGAACAAGGCAATCGGACTATGCGGCTTTATAACTTTCACTTAGCCATAGAAGTCTATAATTTTAAATTTTGGTGAAGCCCCTAGAATTCGGAAGGCCGAATTGGGGCTCTATATACGCCTAAATTGGACGAGGCCGATTCATCGCCTAAAGCGGAAAAAATCTTTAAGGATTTTAAGACCTCTCGAACAGCTACCAGATCTCGCCGCATCATGCCGGTCAGTTTTCGGCTTTCTCTACTGAGGTGCTCGTCCGGAAGAACCGGGACACAATCGCAGTAGTTCTCCCTGCGCTACCTTAGCCGATATAACGGAACGTAAGGTACCAAAACAAGGGAGCCGGGCAAACCCAACTATTGACCCAAGACGTGATTCGGAGCTGATGCATATAGTGCTATAAGTTCGGGGTGCCGCACTGTTGAAAGTGTTCGGACTTGTTTTGCCATATTGTGAGGCGCCATAAGAAGCCCCTGGCAAACTGATCGTACCAAGGTGTACGAATGCGATATTAAATAAATATTTGCAAAAAACATGCGCAAATAGGAATAATGAGCTGACGCTATATATTATATCCCATTGATGAATAATACGTTTAAGCGTATGTTTACAATGGGTGCGTTTAGGTAGAAGTAAATAGGACTATTTAACATGCCCTATCCAAGGGCAGGCTGCATGTAGGTATATAAAACAGGTATAATGATCGTGAACAGATTCCACATGTGTATTTCCTTTTGTGCGAAAAGCCTGTTGCCTCCTTGGTTTCCTCTCTTATGCAAGCACGTCAATCCGGCTCTTCTGAAGAGGCTGCCCTAAAGCAATGTCCTGAAAGATAAAAAGGGAAGGTTATGAAGGTATGCTGCGGTGATACCGCACTGTTGACTGAGTCATTGCTGCGCCTCCGCCTATGCCCATAGCATTTTGAGTGTGTAATTGTGTACGCGTGGCACAAATGCTGCTTTGATGGGGCTTGAGCGGAGGCCGGACTGCTAGTCGCGCTCTCGGCATGCCTGGTGATCCTGTTGTGGGGTGCTCCGGACTCGTTTGACGGTGCTCGAAGTTGCTGTTGCCGGATTGGTGGTTCATCGGAGAAGGCCGCATTGTACTTCCGCCGCAAGGGCTGTAGTATGCTCTTCTGTTCGGAGAGAGAGGTCCATTTTTCTGTTGACTGTTATGACCCCGCGCGGTCCTGGCATCTTGAGCTTGAGGTATGCATAGTGTGGTACCGCATTGAATCTAGCAAATGCGGTTCGTCCGAGCAGGGCGTGGTAACCACTGCGAAAAGGGACGATATCGAAGACTAACTCTTCGCTTCGGAAGTTATCCGGAGATCCGAAGACCACTTCCAATGTTATAGAGCCCGTACAACGGGCCTCTACTCCAGGAATTACACCTTTAAAGGTGGTTTTGGTGGGCTTGATCCTTGAAGGGTCGATGCCCATTTTGCACACTGTGTCTTGATAAAGCAGGTTTAGGCTACTACCGCTGTCCATAAGGACTCGCGTGAGGTGGAATCCGTTGATGATTGGGTCTAGGACCAATGCGGCTGAGCCGCCGTGACGGATGCTAGTAGGGTGATCCCTACGATCAAAGGTGATCGGACAAGCTGACCATGGGTTGAATTTGGGGGCGACTGGCTCCATCGCATAGACGTCCCGTAGTGCTCACTTCCGTTCCCGCTTGGTAATGTGAGTGGCGTAGATCATGTTGACCGTTTTCACCTGGGAGGGATTTCTTCTGTCCCCCGTGTTTGGATGTCGGGGCTCTTCGTCATCGTTGCTGTGCAGCCCCTTGTCCTTGTTTTTGGCGTTTATTTTGCCGGCCTGTTTGAACACCCAGCAATCTCTGTTGGTGTGGTTGGCTGGCTTGTCTGGGGTGCCATGAATTTGGCACAAGCGCTCCAGTATACGGTCCAGACTGGACGGTCCCTGATTGTTTCTTTTGAATGGCTTCTTCTGCTGACCGGACTTGGATCCGCTGAATCCGACGTTTACTGCTGTGTCTTCAGTGTTGTCACCGTTGTTTCGTCGCTTATGTCTGTTGCGTCGTGGCTTGCTATTATTGTCGCGGACATCCGAAGTGACGGAATGTGGCGTGGTGCTGCTGCGAGCCAACCAGCCGTCCTCGCCCGCGCAAAAGCAGGTCATTAGTGTTGTGAGAGCTGCCATGGACTTGGGTTTTTCCTGGCCGAGGTGTCGGGCGAGCCACTCGTCACGGATATTATGCTTAAAAGCCGCCAGGGCTTTGGCATCCGGACAGTCAACTATTTGGTTCTTTTTAGTTAGGAACCGAGTCCAGAATTTCCTAGCTGACTCCCCGGGCTGTTGAGTAATGTGGCTCAAGTCATCGGCGTCTGGTGGTCGCACATATGTGCCCTGGAAGTTGTCGAGGAATGCGTCTTCCAGGTTTTCCCAACTGCCAATAGAATTTGCTGACAGGCTGTTTAGCTAGTGCCGGGCTGGTCCTTTGAGCTTAAGGGGAAGATACTTGATGGCATGTAGATCGTCTCCGTGGGCCATGTGAATGTTGAGAAGGAAATCTTCGATCCATACTACGGGGTCTATTGTGCCATCGTATGATTCGATGTTTACTGGTTTGAACCCTTCTGGGAATTCATGATCCATCACTTCGTCAGTGAAGCAGAGGGGGTGTGCGGCGCCTCTGTGCCGGGCTATGTGGCTACGCAGTTCGAATTGGTGTGGGTTGTTGTGTTCGGCCTGGCCGGACTTGTTGATAATGTATCCAGCGTGACGGTCATCATCGCTCGCTGGGGCGCGCCCCCGTGATCCGTAGATCGATCTTGGTTGTCCTGCTTTGTTTCCCAGTATGTCTTGCAGGTCCTGCCTATTACCCCGGGCCATAATGTATTGGCATGGGGGTGGGGGCTGGTATTCGGGCTGATATGCCGTTTTATCCCGGCCACGGGGTGGCCGGTCAGCCGTGCGGCGCTCGAGTCCGTATTCCTCGGCTGCCAGGACTTCAGTCCATCTATCTGTGAGCAGGTCTTGATCAGCCTGGAGTTGCTGCTGCTTCCTTTTCAGGTTCCTCGCAGTGGCCATAAGCCGACGCTTGAAGCGCTCCTGCTCCACGGGAACCTCAGGCATGCTGAACTCGTCATCGCCGAGGCTAATCTTGTCTTCGGAGGGGGGCATGTAGTTGTCCTCCTTCGGATATCCGATCGTCGCCTGTTCATTTGGGCTGACCTGCTCATCTTCCTGCTCGGCCTGCTCGAAGGCGGGCTGATCAGGGTTGTATTCCTCTTCGGCACCATCCAGATTGTTTTCGTCTCCTGGGCCGGTATTGCTGTGGCGGGGCTTGGAGTGGCGTCGACGACGCCCATGCTTTGTTTTTCTCTCTGAGGGGTTATCCTCTGTTGCCTCATCGCCATTGGTTTCCTTTGGAGTGTCCACCATATATATATCGTATGAGGTGGTTGTCCACCGCCCCGTGAGCGGTGGTCCTGTTCTTCTCCTGCATCGTCGTTCATACCGTCGATGTGTTCGGAGTCGAAGTCAAGCACATTAGTTAAGTCATCGACCGTGGCAATGAAGTGGGTGGTGGGTGGGCAACGAGTTCCTTCGTCGCCTGCTTCCCACTCAAGCCGGACAAAGTTCGGCCAACAGCCTCCTGACAAAGAGAGAGACTTTAATGAGTTTGGCATGTTGCCAAAGGGCGAGTGCTGGAAGATGTCCGCAGCGGTAAACTCCATTACCGGAGCCCAACCTGGCTCGGCTGGCTCGAGAGTGCGCGGACTGGAACCAACAACCGGACACGAGTCTGGGGGTCCGGAGTTACAGGCTTCCTCAGAAGTGAGGCATGTGTTCGGCTCTACCGCAGGTGAGTATGCAGCCTGCGGGGCGGCGCCCATCCCTCCATGCTTAGGTAACGCAGCTTGCTCCGGATTTAGGTCCAGGGCTACTGCAGGGGTCATATCCCAAACATTGTCCGACAACAGGTCTAAGCCGTGCTCATCGCGACTGTCCGGTGCTCCTGGCACAGGCCCGAATCCGTCGAAGATCAAGTCTCCGCGAATATCCGCCGTGTAGTTCAAGTTTCCGAACCTGACCTGGTGGCCAGGGGCGTAGCTGTCGATCTGCTCCAGATGGCCACGCGAATTGGCCCACAGTGCGAAGCCGCCGAACATGAAGATCTGTCCGGGGAGAAAAGTCTCGCCTTGGACTGTGTTGTTGACGATTGAAGGCGCCATCAAGCCTTGTAGCGACGACACAAAGGAACTCTCAATGAAAGCACCAATGTCGGTGTCAAAACCGGCGGATCTCGGGTAGGGGGTCCCGATCTGTGCGTCTTAGGCTGATGGTAACAGGAAGCAAGGGACACAATGTTTACCCAGGTGCGGGCCCTCTCGATGGAGGTAAAACCCTACTTCCTACTTGATTAATATTGACGATATGAGTAGTACAAGAATAGATCTACCACGAGATCGTAGAGGCTAAACCCTAGAAGCTAGCCTATGATGATTATGATTGTAATTGTGATCGGCCTTCTAAGGACCAACCTCTCCGGTTTATATAGACACCGGAGAGGGCTAGGGTTTACATGGAGTCGGTTACAAGGAAGGAAATACACTATCAGGATCGCCAAACTTGTCTTCCACGCAAAGGATAGTCCCATTCGGACACGGGACGGAGTCTTGAGTCTTGTATCTTCACGCTTCAATAGTCCGGATGATGTATATAGTCTGGCTGTTCCGATACCCCCTAATCCAGGACTCCCTCAATGACACCTCAGGGTCATCCGCCTCATGAGGCGGGGAGGCAGGAGGAGGCGTTTCACTCTCCATCATCTCTGGAAGAAGATCCTACGAAGATGAAATTTGTTGAGAAGGGCTCTGAGCCGGACTGCAAAACATATGTCTCGGTTATTATTCTGAGGAAAAAGCAGGGTATATTTATTAATGTGCCTTTATTTACTTACAGCTCGGCTGGCGGCTGGCCCCCTTGTGGGCATTGTGCGGTAAGAATGCCCTCTGGGGCAGGGCCCCCTAGTGAGGGTTTCTTCCCTCGTTTGGAAACCTCCGTTTCCAAGTCTTCAAGGGCGGCCCTTTTCTTCTCGTGGGGAGAGGGGATTTTAGATTCACCTCCCCGATCACCCTCCTTCGCGGAGGCACCAATTCCCCCGGCTTGGATGTGTAACGTATGAAGCCCGCTTTCGGCTTCTCTATGCCTCCCCTCATCTTCTCCTGATGGCACTTGATAGGGTGCGCGAGCCAGCATCCTGGTTAATACAAGATCCGGCGAGCCTTCAGGAAGAGGGGCCGAACACCTGATCCTCTCCGCCTTTCTTATCCAGTCCTGGCCGAGGGAAATTTTTCAGAATGATGTTGTGAAAAATATAATAACAACATGTTCAGTCACAGAGTTACTTACTTGGGTATCTGGACGGTTGCAGTTCAGACCCGCATCCTCGGTGGTGTCCGGACACTTTATTCGTGATCCGAAGAATAATCGATACATCCCTTCGAGCATCACACCGAAGAAGTGTTGAATAGTTCGCGGTCCTTCCGGGTTGAACTCCCACATACGGAGAGATCGACGTTGGCGTGGCAGGACCCGACAAACTAGCATTACTTGAATTACTTTTACGAGACTGACATCCCTCTTGAGGAGATCTCGGATGCGGCTTTGCAATGTCAGCATGTCATTGACTAGCCCCCAGTCCAGCCCTTTGTTGACCCATGATGCCAGTTGGGGCGGAGGGCCCGAGCGGAAGGCTGGGGCGGCTGCCCGCTTTGTACCTCGGGGTGCTGTGATGTGGAACCACTCCTGTTGCCATAAGTCGGACACCTCCGGGAAGGAACCCTTTGGCCATAGGGTGTCGACACCTTTGCTTATTATAGCGCCTCCGCACTCCACGTGTTGCCCGTCGATCATCTTCGGCTTCACACTGAAGGTCTTGAGCCATAAGCCGAAGTGTGGGGTAATGCGGAGGAAGGCCTCACACACGACGATAAACGACGAGATGTGAAGGATGGAATCTGGAGCTAGATCATGGAAATCTAGCCCGTAATAAAACATGAGCCCTCTTACGAAGGGATCAAGACTAAAGCCTAGCCCTCCGAGGAAGTGGGAAACAAATACAACACTCTCGTTGGGTTCGGGAGTGGGGATAACCTGCCCTTGAGCAGGTAGCCTGTGGGGGATTTCGGTGGTCAGATACCTAGCCTCCCTAAGCTTCTTGATGTCCTCCTCTGTGACAGAAGAGGCCATCCACCGACCTTGAAGGTTGGATCCGGACATGGTTGAAGGTCTGGAGCGCTTAGCCTGAACCTTGGGTGTTGGAACTCGAGGTAGGGGAAGGGAAGGATTGGGCGTGGAAAGAAAAGGACATGTCTGGACCTCTTTATAAAGAGGGTGAATATCAAACGTCCTCCGCGTGGCTGTTTGGAACTTGCCTAAAACCGAGGAGTCATACTAATGGCACGATTGGGTTACCCGCACCCGTATTGATGAGAATCCCGTGATAAGGGGGACACGATCTCTGCTTCGACAAGACGTGCCAATAAAACCGCCTCGCAAAACATGCAATAGTAGGCTGGGAAAAATGGTTCGTATAATGACCGGGCCGCGGCATGATGTCACGCTATGAAAAAGTTGTCAGCAGATTAGATTTGTGGAATATTGTGCTCTCTATGGTGGTATGTGGAATTTGTTTTGCATAGCCGGACACGATCCTTCTGTTCAAAATATTCTATGGAGTCTTCGGAGAAAGGACCCACCTTGCAATGCCGAAGACAATCTGCACGCTTGACTCATCTTCATTGAAGCCTGGTTCAGGGGCTACTAAGGGAGTCTTGGATTAGGGGGTCCTCGAACAGCCAGACTATTGATACGTCTCCAACGTATCTATAATTTATGAAGCATTCATGCTATTTTATTATCTGTTTTGAATGATTACGGGCTTTAATATACACTTTTATATTACTTTTGGGACTAACCTATTAACCGGAGGCCCAACCCATATTGTTGTTTATTTGCCTATTTCAGTGTTTCGAAGAAAAGGAATATCAAACGGAGTCCAAACGGAATGAAACCTTCGGGAGCGTGATTTTTGGAACGAACATGATCCAGGAGACTTGGAGTACAAGCCAGGGAAGCTTCGAGGAGGCCAGGAGATAGGAGGGCGCGCCCCTTGTCTCGTGGGCCCCTCGAGGCTCCCCCGACCGACTTCTTTCACCTATATTTTCCCATATACCCTAAAACCATCGAATACAAAGATAGATCGGGAGTTCCGCTGCCGCAAGACTCTGTAGCCACCAAAAACCTCTCGGGATCCCGTTCCGGCACCCTGCCGAAGGGGGGATCCCTCACCGGTGGCCATCTTCATCATCCCGGCGCTATCCATGACGAGGAGGGAGTAGTTCACCCTCGGGGCTGAGGGCATGTACCAGTAGCTATGTGTTTGATCTCTCTCTCTCTCGTGTTCTCTCTATGGCACGATCTTGATGTATCGCGAGCTTTGCTACTATAGTTGGATCTTATGATGTTTCTCCCCCTTGTCGGTGTCAAAACCGGCAGATCACGGGTAGGGGGTCCTGAACTGTGCGTCTAGGCGGATGGTAATAGGAGACAATGGACACGATGTTTTTACCCAGGTTCAGGCCCTCTCGATGGAGGTAAAACCCTACTCCTGCTTGATTGATATTGATGATATGGGTAGTACAAGAGTAGATCTACCACGAGATCAAGGAGGCTAAACCCTAGAAGCTAGCCTATGGTATGATTGTTGTAATGGTTGTTGTGTCCTACGGACTAAAGCCTTCCAGTTTATATAGACACCGGAGAGGGCTAGGGTTACACAGAGTCGGTTACAATGGTAGGAGATCTACATATCCGTATCGCCAAGCTTGCCTTCCACGCCAAGGAAAGTCCCATTCGGACACGGGACGGAGTCTTCAATCTTGCATCTTCGTAGTCTTGGAGTCCGGCGGACGATGATAGTCCGGCTGTCCGGACACCCCCTAGTCCAGGACTCCCTCAGTAGCCCCTGAACCTGGCTTCAATGACGATGAGTCCGGCGCGCATAATGTTCGGCATTGCAAGGCGGGTTCCTCCTCCGAATAATCCATAGAAGATTGTGAACATCAGGATAGTGTCCGGCTCTGCAAAATAATTTCCACATTCCACCGTAGAGATAAGATCATGTGCACAGGTTCAATCTGCTGACGTATCTTGTGACGTCACGTCACTACCAAGCCTTTACTTGAACCGTTTTTTATCATACCACCTCAGCGCGTTTAGCGAAGCGGTTTCCTTGGCACGTCTTGTCGAAGCAGAGATCGTGTTCCCCTTATTCCGGGATCCTCATCAATACGGACGTGGGTAACCCAACCGCGCCCGCCGGCACGCCCCCTCTATCGAAGGCGAGTCCCAAACGGTCATGGAGACGGCTCTTGGTATTCTCTCTCTTTATAATAAGACCAAGGCTCGTTTCTTTTCTTCAATCCTCCATCGAATCTTCTCCTCGCTCCAAGTTCCAACACCCAGAGCCCCAGATTCGTGTGCTTCGGACCTTCAACAATGTCCGGTTCCGACCTTCAGGGCCGGTGGATGCCCTCCTCCGTCACGGAGGAGGACGTGCTAAAGCTGCGAGAGGCCAAGTACCTGTCTTATGAGATTTCGCACAGGTTGCCCGCCGAAGGGCAGGCCATCCCTTCCCCCGAGCCCGGCGAGTACGTCGTCTTTGTGTCCCACCTCCGTCGGGGTTTAGGCTTCCCGATGGATCCTTTTGTGAGAGGGCTCATGTTTTACTATGGGTTGGAATTCCACGACTTGGCTCCGGAGTCCATCCTCCATATCTCCGCATTCATCATCGTCTGCGAAGCCTTCCCCCGCATCACCCGCACTTCGGCCTGTGGCTGAAGACCTTCAATGTGGAGCCGAAGATGATCGGGGGGCGTCAAGCAGAGTGCGGCGGGGCGGCCGTAAGCAGGAGGGCCGATGCCCCGTGGCCCGAGGGCTCCTTCCAACAGGAACTCGGCTTGTGGCAGTAGGAGGGGTTCTATATCACCGCTCTGAAGGGCAGCATGTAGAAGCCGCCGCCCGTATTCCGCTCGGGACCTCCTCAACCAAGGGCTCAACTGGGGGCCACCAAAAGACGTGCCCCTATTGCAGGGCCGGATTCGAGACCTCCAGGCGAGGGAGATCGATCTGGTCATGGTGATGCAGGTTATGCTGATTAGGCGTCTCCTGCCCTGCAAACGCCGTCCTCTCCGGCTATGGGAGTTCAATCCGGAGGGACCATGGATTCTCCAACACTTTATGGGTACGACACCCGTGGAGATGTACAAGTTGTTCTTTGGACCACAAGCGGCGTGTCCAGAATTGACCGAGGATGCCGGCCTAAGCTGCAATTACCCGGATACTCAAGTAAGTAGCCCAGTGTTCGGACGTACCATTTGTTTGCTTTTCTACAATTCGCCATTTAACCCGTTATCCTGTAATAGGAGTGGATAGCGCAAGCAAAGCTGATACGGTGTCCGGCCCCCTCCCAGAGACCGCGCCGGATCTCGTGCTAGTCAGGATGTTGGAGGTTGTGCCTTCAGAAGAAGGCGAAGGGGAAAATAGAGGAGCTACCGCCTTGCCCAAGGGGGCGCTTGAAGAAGGGGGGATCGAGAATCCCTCCCTCCAAGGGGAGAAGAGGACCGCCTCCTAAGACCTGGAGGAGAAAAACCCTAAGTGGGGGAAGAAATCTTTACCAGAGGGTCCTGCGTCCGGGGAGGTCCCGGCCGCACAGTCTTCTCTAAAGAATCAGCCCTCCAGCAAGCCGTGAGTAGAAAAGGGGGAGTTCATTAATAAGAAACATCCCTATTTGTGCTTCTGAGGATAACCGAAATTTTTACCTTGTAGTTTGGATCTGCGACCTTCTCAAATGAGCTCGTCTTCGGGGGATCTTCGTCCGGAGATGATGGAGAGCGAGACGCCTCCGTTTGCTGCGCTGTCGGATAGGGCGGACGAGCCTGAAGTGTCGTCACGGAGGGTATCCCCGAGCTCGGCAGAGCCGAAGAGTTCGGCGCCGACTAGTGTTCAGCCGGGGGAGCTGAAAGATCTGCTTGAGAGGGCGTCCATCTCAGAAGATCACCGTGCATTGATGAGTATGGTGATTAGAAGGATTTCGTCCGCCAAAAGATGATTGCATAATGCCGTCAGGAGTTTGCTGGCGGGGTTTGAGGTATGTAAAAATGACACCCCTTTTTGACAGTTTTACACATAAAGTGCGCCCTGTATAGATAGTAGCCCCTGAGACTCGGTAGGTTGTCGAAAGCGACAGCGTGCCGAGGATCAAAATCGCAGGTATTGAGTGTCGCCTTTCCTATGCAGGTGGCGGATAGTCCGGGGGCTAGCCGGACTGATGGAGTTGCTGAATTAATGCGGCAACTCGATGTTGCGGATGCAGACATCGCGCTAGTCAACAAGCGACTTGACGAGTCGCGAGGTAGATTGTGTCTCCGCAGCCACTTATTAAGGGAGCAAAAGCCCACCTCTTACAATATTTATGCTTGACGCAGATGGTGCTGCTGCTGTGGAGAGCCTTCGGGCAGAACTTGCTCAAGCCAAGGAGCAAGCCAGAAGGAGTGATGCGGCTGCCTCGAGGGCGGCCGAGGAGTTAGAAGCCGAAAGGGCTGCCCACTGCCGAAGCAGGGAAGAGATGGCCGAATTGGCTGTTAAATTGAAGGATGCTACCGACCGCAATGAGGCTCTTGAAAAGGAGCGCCTATCGGAGCGAGAAGACCTGGGGAAGGCCACCGTCGAAGCCAAGGATGCCCGTTCTGCAATGAGGGCTATAAAAGAGGAGCTACGTCAGGCCAGAGACATTGTGGCTGGCAAGCCTTTTCTGCTACGCCGCAGGTTTACGGATCCAAAGTATGCCCAGCTTGGCCAGCTGTGGGGTCCGGAGGATCCATATATGGACTTAGCGGCGAGTGCGGCGGATGCCGTTGTGCACTTCCGAAGTCAGAAGGATCACAAGACGGAAGAGCTATTTTGGTCTCAATTCCATAGTCCGGATCATTCACTTCCGCTGACCGATCGGTTGGCCGAATGGGCTGAGCTGAATAGGTTGTTCGGACTTGCCATGACGGATATCGTGACTCATGTCTGGCCGGAGAGGCCCAAGCCGACGAGCTATTTTGGCTTATTGCAGCAGTTTCTTGGGGCGGTGCCGCATATCAAGGTGATGAAGCGGTCGGCCTGCATAGAGGGTGCGCGGATGGCCCTTGCCCGTGTGAAAACACATTGGACAGAGATGGATGCCACCGCTGTTGCGACCCAGGGTTCGGACGAAAGCCGGTTACCCGCCGAGCACTATTTTGGGGAAGTTATGCGTGGTGCTCGTGTAATAGAATCACAGTGCTCGAAAAATGTCACGTTTGAATGAACGTTTTTATTTTGTAAAACAATGGTTATGATGTAATCGCTTTTTATACTTGTGCGTTCAAGTATTGGAATATCTCCTATGCGGCCGTTTATGTATACATGTGTATAACCTGAAAGATGGCAGTCTTCGGCTTCAGCCCCCACGCACAGGGTGCGGGGGTGTTCGCAAAAAATAGCGCATTTTCACACTTAATCCGACGTCTCGGTCTTGTTAAGGAGGTGGTAGCGTAGCAAACGAGGCAACCGAACTATGATGCTTTATCACTTTCACTTAGCCATTGGAGTTCGAGGGTGGGACTACGATATAGCCCCTGGGGGCACCGCGCTCTCCGAATTCGGGGCGCGTGTGTGCCTGACCGGGAAACGGTCCTTCGTCAAAGCGGAGGAATTCTAAACATTCCGGTGGTCGATCGAGTGGTTGACCAGTCTCTCGCTGTATCATGACAGTCAGTTTTCAGCTTTCTCTACTGAGGTGCTCACCCAGCCGAACTGGGGCACAATCGCAGTAGTTCTCCTGGTGCCGCGTTAGCCGATGATACGGAACGTAAGGCAGCAAAACACAGGAGCCGGGCAAACCCAACATTTGACCAAAGACATGATTCGGAGCTGATGCATATAAGGCCTAACTCGAGACGCCGAACACTCCCTAAGGTGTTCGGTCTTTATAATAATGGGCAGAACAATGCCCTAAGCCCCTAGTGTCCAGGTACGGGCGAGGTCCTCTGACGCGGCCGATGCCAAAACGTCAGTCTCCACTCTGGTTATAATGAAAACCAGGGGATTATAGCAACAAGAGACAGTAAAAAAGGTTTACGCAGGGTCTTAATCTGAAAAGAATCCTTGCGACGGGTCCCTACTGCACGTCTGCGCCTGTGTCTCCGTTGTGCCGTTATCCTGGACGGGTATGCACGTTGTTCATCTGTAAAAAGAGAGGAACTTAGTTTGAAAGGAAATCGTGCGAAAAAGTGCATGAAAATATTAATAAATGAATAAAGCGGAGTCTATATTAGCTCATTATTGCTTATACGCACATCCCCTTGTGAAGGGGTGTGCGGCTAGGGAGCCCCTTGCTTATTTAAGCCGGACTCGTCTAGCCGTGTCCGGGGTCTTTGAATGACCCTCTTAGTGAAATGATGCCACGTGGACTGGGCATTTTAAGTGTAAGAGACGCGTAATGTGGTATGGCGTTAAAGCGGACAAAAGCTTCACGTCCCGATAGTGCTTGATAGCTACTTTTGAATGGGGCGACATGAAAGATTAGTTTTTCGCGTCGGAAGTTGTTCGGTGACCCGAACACAACTTCTAATAATAAGGAGCCTGTGCACTTGGCGTAAGGGCCTGGCGTCACTCCTTTAAAGGAAGTGCGGCTTTGTCGAATTTTAGTAAGGTCCATCCCCAACTTGCGGATTGTGTTCAGATATAGCAGGTTTAAATCGCTGCCGCTGTCCATCAGGACTTGTGTAAATTGTAGTCCGTCGATTATAGGATCCAATATCAGAGCAGTCCATCCTGCATTTCGAACACTTCTGGAATAATCCAGGTGGTCAAAAGTGATTGGTTTGGACATCCAATCTCGAGGTTCCGCTGGGGTGGACCGTGCGAGACCCGTCTTAGCGGGTGCCGCATTGTTTTTCCATATTACCACATGAAGTGAGTTTACTGCTTTGACTTCTTGTGGGAAAGTCTTTTGTTTTCCGGTTCCCTGCTGGTGGGGTTTGTTGTCGTCTTCGCTTGGTGCGTCAAGCCCCTTGTGTTCGGCGTTGAGTCGGCTGGACTGTTTGAAAACCCAACAATCTCGGTGGGTCTGGTTTGCAGGCCTTCCGGAGGTACTGTGGATTTGACATATCCGGTCCAAAATTTTGTTTAAGTTGGATAGCTCGTCACTGTTGTCCTTAAGAGGCAGTGTTTTGTTGTTTGGCCGCGAGCTTTTGAATTCGGCGTTGACCGCCGTGTTCTTTGGGCTTTTCTCTTTATTCCGGCGCTGATCTTTTCTGCGCCGTGATTTTCCGTTTCCATCTCTGATCTCGGATGTACTTGGGTCACTGGTGCTGCATCTTGCTAGCCAGCTGTCCTCCCCTGCGCAAAAGCGGGTCATGAGGCTTGTTAGCGCGGACATTGTCCTTGGCTTCTCTTGGCCGAGGTGTCTGGCGAGCCATTCGTCTCGGACGTTGTGTTTAAAAGCTGCTAAGGCTTCGGTGTCCGGATAGTCGACTATTTGGTTCTTTTTAGTAAGGAACCTGTTCCAGAATTTGCGCGCTGACTCTCCGGGCTGTTGAGTTATATGACTTAGATTGTCTGCATCCGGAGGTCGGACATAAGTCCCTTGAAAAAATTTGCTCTAAACGCATCCTCCAGCTCTTCCCAACTTCCAACAGTGTTTTCTGGGAGGCTTTTGAGCCAATGACGGGCTGGCCCTTTGAGCTTGAGGGGTAAATATTTTATGGCGTGGAGATCATCTCCTCTAGCCATGTGTATGTGTAGTATATAATCCTCTATCCAGACTCCAGGGTTTGTTGTTCCGTCATAAGCCTCTATGTTTATGGGTTTAAACCCTGCTAAGAATTCATGATCCAGCACCTCATTGGTGAAACATAGTGGGTGTGCGACGCCCCTGTATTTGGGTGTACCGCTGTCTTCGGACACTTGGCGTGTTGTGTTGCTTCCTGGGGCCCTCTTTTTTGGCCCGTAAATGGACCTGGCTGGGCCATCTGTTTTCCCAGGATCATGAGTCGGCTTGTGTGCGGCGCCGCTTGTAGTTTTTGGCCTATCATCTGGCCGTCTATCCGGCCAGGCGGCCTCTTTGTTTTTTGACTGCGGGGGCTCTATGGCTTCCTCGTCAAATTCTGGCAGCAGCTTGCGCTACGGGTAGCTCTTTGATTGGTGGCCATTGCCGTATTTGTCTGCGGTTTTGAGCACTTTGCTCCACCTCATTCTGAGTATGTCTTCTGCTGTTTTGAGCTTCCGTTTTTGCTTCTTCAGACTTCTTGCAGTGGTGATGAGTCTTTTGCGAAGGCTCTTATTCTCCGGTGGTGTGTCCGGCGTGAGGTCGTCTGGACTGTTGGTTTTGCCGGGCATTGATTGATTATCCGATTCGTCCTGTTCGGACGGTTGCTTGGCTGCATGCTCGTCGTCCACTGGTTTGCCCTGCTCTATTGTTGGGTCATTAGGAGCGCTATTGTTGTCGAGGCGGGACTTAGGGCGGCATCTGCGTCGCCGTTTTGGTTGTTTATCAGCGGGATTATCCTTTGCCGTGCCCCGTTGGTCCTCGTTATCGCTTCCTTTTGGGGTATCCACCATATATACATCATGGGTTGGGGTGGCCTTCCAGTGCTCTGTGAGCGCTGGTTCTTGATCGTCTCTGGCATTGTCGTCCATACCGTCGATGTCTTCGGAGTCGTAGTCTAGCATGTCGGTTAGATCGTCGACAGTGGCTACAAAGTGGGTGGTGGGTGGGCTTTGAATTTCTTCGTCGTCCACATCCCAACCATCCTGGCCATAATCCGGCCAGGGCTCTCCGGATAGCGAGAGATGCTTTAGCGAAATTAGGATGTCGCCAAAGGGTGAGTGCTGAAAGATGTCAGCAGCGGTGAACTCCATGATCGGCGCCCAATCGGATTCGATTGGCAGGGGCGCAGGAGGTTCGGAGTCCGGCAGGGAGTCCGGCACCTCGGAGTCACGAGTTTTATAGGGGACAAGGCCAGTGTTCGGCTCCATCACCGTGGAAGTTGCAGCTCCCGAGGAGGTGTCCATCCACCCGTCCTCGAGCTGCGCGATCGGCTCCGGACTGTGGGTCGGAGCGGATTCGTGTGCGGCCTCCAAGGCGCTGTCCGGCGGCAGAGTTAGATCATGCCCATCGTGATAGTGCGGCACGCACGGTTGTGGCTCGGATCCATCGAAGATCAAGTCTCCCCGGATATCCGCTGTGAAGTTTAGGCTTCCAAATCTGACCTGACGGCCAGGGGCGTAGCTTTCGATCTGCTCCAGATGGCCAAGTGAATTGGCCCGCAGTGCGAAGCCGTCGAATAAAAAGATCTGTCCGGGGAGAAAAGTCTCACCCTGGATGGCGTTATTGTTGATTGAAGAAGCCATCGAGCCTATCGGTGACGGCACAGAGGAACTCTCAATGAAAGCACCAATGTCGGTGTCAAAACCGGCGAATCTCGGGTAGGGGGTCCCGAACTATGCGTCTAGGCGGATGGTAACAGGAGACAAGGGACACGATGTTTTTACCCAGGTTCGGGCCCTCTCGATGGAGGTAAAACCCTACTCCTGCTTGATTGATATTGATGATATGGGTAGTACAAGAGTAGATCTACCACGAGATCAAGGAGGCTAAACCCTAGAAGCTAGCCTATGGTATGATTGTTGTAATGGTTGTTGTGTCCTATGGACTAAAGCCTTCCGGTTTATATAGACACCGGAGAGGGCTAGGGTTACACAGAGTCGGTTACAATGGTAGGAGATCTACATATCCGTATCGCCAAGCTTGCCTTCCACGCCAAGGAAAGTCCCATCCAGACACGGGACGGAGTCTTCAATCTTGCATCTTCGTAGTCTTGGAGTCCGGCGGACGATGATAGTCCGGCTGTCCGGACACCCCCTAGTCCAGGACTCCCTCACCCCTCTACTCTCTTGTGATGAATTGAGTTTTCCTCTTGAAGTTATCTTTCCTGACTGAGTCTTTAAGGATTTGAGAGCACTTGATGTATGTCTTGCCGTGCTTATCTGTGGTGACAATGGGATATTTACGTGATCCACTTGATGTATGTTTTCGTGATCAACTTGCGGGTTCCGCCCATGAACCTATGCATAGGGGTTGGCACACGTTTTCTTCTTGACTCTTTGATAGAAACTTTGGGGCACTCTTTGAAGTACTTTTGTGTTGGTTGAATAGATGAATATGAGATTGTGTGATGCATATCATATAATCATGCCCACGGATACTTGAGGTGACAATGGAGTATCTAGGTGACATTAGGGTTTTGGTTGATTTGTGTCTTAAGGTTTTATTCTAGTATGAACTCTATGATAGATTGAATGGAAAGAATAGCTTCATGTTATTTTACTATGGACTCTTGAATAGATAGAACAGAAAGGATAACTTTGAGGTGGTTTCGTGCCCTACCATAATCTTTTCGTTTGTTCTCTGCTATTAGTGGCTTTGGAGTGACTCTTTGTTGCATGTTGAGGGATAGTTATATGATCCAATTATGTTATTATTGTTGAGAGAACTTGCACTAGTGAAAGTATGAACCCTATGCCTTGTTTCCTACCATTGCAATACCGTTTACGCTCACTTTTATCATTAGTTACCTTGCTGTTTTTATATTTCCATATTACAAAAACCTATATCTACCATCCATATTGCACGTGTATCACCATCTCTTCGCCGAACTAGTGCACCTATACAATTTACCATTGTATTGGGAGTGTTGGGGACACGAGAGACTCTTTGTTATTTGGTTGCAGGGTTGTTTGAGAGAGACCATCTTCATCCTACGCCTCCCACGGATTGATAAACCTTAGGTCATCCACTTGAGGGAAATTTTCTATTGTCCTACAAACCTCTGCACTTGGAGGCCCAACAACGTCTACAAGAAGAAGGTTGTGTAGTAGACATCGACTATATGCTTATGTCGGACTGTCGGACTATGAACATACAAGATTGAAGACTCTGTCCCGTGTCCGGGTGGGACTCTCCTTTGCGTGGAAGGCAAGCTTGGCGATTCGGATATGTAGATCTCCTTCTCTGTAATTGACTCTGTGTAACCCTAGCCCCCTCCGGTGTCTATATAAACCGGAGGGTTTAGTCCGTAGGATGAGAATAACAATCATAATCATAGGCTAGCTTCTAAGGTTTAGCCTCTACGATCTCGTGGTAGATCAACTCTTGTAATACTCATATCATCAAGATCAATCAAGTAAGAAGTAGGGTATTACCTCCATCGAGAGGGCCCAAACCTGGGTAAACATTCTGTCCCCCGCCTCCTGTTACCATTAGCCTTAGATGCATAGTTTGGGACCCCCTACCCGAGATCTGCCGGTTTTGACACCGACAACGGGGTCGCAGCTAAGCCCCCGAGTGGGAGGATTGCTCTCCACTCGAAGTAGTTTTTAACTTAGGCGAGTACGGGGTCGCAGCTAAGTCCCTGAGTGAGAGGGTTGCTCTGCACTCGGAGTAGTTTTTAACTTAGGCGAGTACGGGGTCATAGCTAAGCCTCCGAGTGAGAGGGTTGCTCCTCACTCGGGGTGGTTTTGAAACTTAGGCGAATCAGGTTCGCGGCTAAGCCACCCGCTGGGGGATTTGAACACATGTATTTATGGGGAAACAATCATTAAGATACTGCAAAAATCTTGTCTTTGATAAGCAAATTGAAGGACTCTTATTACAACTCGTCGATCCGAGTGGTTCAAGTATAAAAATGGCGAAGCAACTATGCGTTCCACGCGCGTGGCTCATCCACTTTCTTGGCTATGTTGTAGAGGTGATATGCTCCATTCTGGAGCACCTTGGTGATGATGAAGGGACCTTCCCAGGCCGGAGCAAGCTTGTGAGGTCGTTTCTGATCCACTCGGAGCACAAGGTCTCCTTCCTGGAACGCTCGACCTCTGACATTACAGGCATGGAATCGGCGCATATCTTGTTGGTAGATGGTCAACCGGATCAGAGCCATCTCACGTTCCTCCTCCAGGAGATCAATTGCATCCTGGTGTGCATGTTCTGCTTCAGCTTCTGAGAAGAGTTCCACTCGAGGAGCGTTGTGCAGCAAGTCACTCGGAAGTACAGCTTCAGTGCCATACACCATGAAGAAAGGGATTCGGTCAGTCGACCGGTTCGGGGTTGTTCTCAATCCCCATAAGACAGATGGCAACTCAGTCACCCAAGCTCCAGCAGCGTGCTTGAGGTTGCGCATCAGGGTTTCAGCCCTTGAAGGATCAAACCATTCGCCCTTTCTGCTCGCCCATTCGACTGTGGGTGCGTAACAGATACATAGTCGAGCCGGGTGCCTTGGGAAGCACGGAACGCACTAAGCTAATCAGAATCAAAGTTGGAGCCATTATCTGTGACAATGTTGTGATGGACTTCATATCTGAATATCAACTCCCTGATGAAACTGACGGCAGTGCTTGAGTCAAGGTTTTTGATAGGCTTGGCTTCGATCCATTTGGTGAATTTGTCGACTGCTACGAATAAATAAGTGAAGCCACTTCTGCCGGTCTTGAAGGGTCCAACCATATATAACCCCCAGACTGCAAACGGCCAGACGAGTGGAATAGCCTTCAAGGCAGATGTAGGCTTGAGAGACATGTTGGAGTAGAACTGACAACCTGCGCACTTGTCGACTATATCCTTTGCCATCTCATTTGCACGAGCCCAATAGAATCCCGCTCGGTATGCTTTGGCCACGATGGTCCGAGAGGACGCATGGTGACCACAGGTCCCCGAGTGGATCTTGTTCAAAATCATTCGACCTTCTTCTGGAGTGATGTAGTGTTGAGCCACTCTTGTGACACTTTCTCTGTAAAGCTGCCCTTTTATCACGGTGAAAGCCCTCGATTGATGGACGATCTGGCGGGCCTCATCCTCATCTTCTGGGAGTTCCTGCCTGAGTAGGTACGCGATATATGGCATTGTCCAGTCAGGCGTGATCACTAAGACTTCCATGACCACAGCTGGGACCTCAATCTCAGTTGGATTGGTTGAACTTATCGGTTGCGGGGGCTCTTCCTTGAAGTGATCTTCTTGTATTGACGGGGTATGGAGATGCTCCAAGAAAACATTACAGGGGATAGGCTTCCGAGTGGAACCTATCTTCGCCAGATCATCAGCAGCTTGATTCTTGATTCGGGGTATGTGGTGGAGCTCTAACCCCTCAAACTTCTTCTCTAACTTTCTTACTGCATTGCAATAACCGGTCATTGTTGGACTCTTGATGTCACATTCCTTCATTACTTGATTAACCACTAAGTCTGAGCTATCGTAGACCATCAAGCGTTGGACGCCGAGTGAAATGGCCGTACGCAACCCATACAGCAGTGCCTCATACTCAGCTTCATTGTTTGAAGAATCAAAGTGAATCTGGAGGACATAGCTGAGCTTGTCTCCTCTCGGGGATACTAAAACCACTCCTGCACCAGCGCCATTCAACATTTTGGATCCATCAAAGAACATAGTCCAATGTTCCAAGTGAATCTGAGTCGGTTGCTGCTGTTCAATCCACTCTGCGAGGAAATCTGCTATTACTTGAGACTTGATGGCTTTCTTTGCCTCAAACCTGATATCCAAAGGAAGGAATTGGATCTCCCACTTTGCCACTTGACTAGTTGCATCTCTATTATTCAAAAAAATTGACAATGGAGCGTCGCTGATGACTGAAATCGAGTGGTCTGAGAAATAGTGTGCAACCTTCTTCATGGTCAAGTAAATTCCATAAACAAGCTTCTGATAATGAGGATATCTCTACTTAGACGGAGTCAACACTTCAGAAATGTAGTACGCAGGGCGCTGAACTTTGTAGGCTTTGCCTTCTTCTTCCCGCTCGACCGTGAGCACTATGCGGACAACCTGTCCAGTGGCTGCGATGTAAAGCAGTAAAGGCTCCTTGCTGGTTGGAGTGGCAAGCACCGGCTGGGTGGAAAGCAGGGCTTTGAGCTCTTCAAACGCTGCTTCAGCTTTGTCATTCCACTCGAACTTGTCAGATTCCTTCATCAATCGGTAAAGAGGTAATGCCTTTTCACCGAGGCGTGAGATGAATCGACTCAATGCAGACAAACAACCAGTAAGCTTCTGAACATCGTGCACACACACGGGGCGTTTCATTCAGAGGATTGTGCCAATCTTCTCTGGGTTTGCGTCGATCCCTCACTCAGAAATGAGGAAACCGAGTAACTTTCCACCTGGGACTCCGAATGTGCACTTTGATGGATTGAGCTTGATATCATATCTTCTTAAGTTGGTAAAGATTTCAGCAAGGTCAGTCAGTAGGTCGGAATCTTTGCGTGACTTGACCACTATGTCATCCATGTATGCTTTCACATTTCGACTAATTTGAGTGAGCAGGCACTTCTGAATCATGCGCATGAATGTGGCACCAGCATTCTTGAGGCCAAAGGGCATAGTAACATAGCAAAAACACCTGAATGGGGTGATGAAAGCTGTCTCGTCGGGTCCATACAGACGGATCTGATGGTACCCGGAATAAGCGTCCAAAAAGGACAATCGCTCGCATCCCGCAGTTGAGTCGACTATCTGGTCGATGCGGGGCAGAGGAAACTGATCTTTCGGGCAGGCCCGATTGATATGCTTGAAATCAATACACATTCGAAGTGACTTATCTTTCTTGGGGACCATAAAGACATTGGCGAGCCACTCGGAGTGGTATATCTCGCGGATGAACTCAGCAGCCAGA
This sequence comes from Triticum aestivum, assembly GCF_018294505.1. Taxonomy (NCBI): domain Eukaryota; kingdom Viridiplantae; phylum Streptophyta; class Magnoliopsida; order Poales; family Poaceae; genus Triticum; species Triticum aestivum. The sequence continues at coordinate 337,563,406 of NC_057795.1, forward strand.
AGCCGAGCCACCTCCTCGCCAATGGCCTTCCTCTTCTCTGCGACGGACTGACGGAGATGGTCTTTAACGGGTTTTGCTTTCGGGTCGACTTGCAAACGGTGCTCAGCCAGTCCCCTGGGTACACCTGGCATGTCAGATGGTTTCCATGCGAAGATGTCCCAGTTCTCATGGAGGAACTGGATGAGCACTTCCTATTTGATGTCAAGTGCTGTTGAGATATGAGTTGGAGCAGCATTGGGATCGGTCACGTGAATGTGAACCGGCTTTGTTTTGCCGACCGACTGAAATGCGGACTCCGAGGCAGGCCTCTTGGCACGCAACAAATCACTCGGATCTGCATTCTTCTGGTATTCCTGAAACTCTACTACTCCATCTGTTCATCGGTGATCTTTGAACCTTTCTGGAGACAATCTTCTGCTCTCTGCCGATTTCCAATGACTGTGATCACGCCTCAGGGGCCAGGCATCTTCAACTTAAGGTATACGTAGCACGGTCAAGCCATGAAACTAGCATAAGCAGGTCTGCCTATAATGTCATGATAGGCACTGCCAAAATCCACCACCTCAAACGTCAACTTTTCCTTGCGGTAATTCTTTGAATCACCGAAAACCACATCAAGAGTGATCTGACCGAGTGAGTCGGCTTTCTTTTCTGGAATGACTCCATGGAACCTCATGTTGCTCTCACCGAGCTTGGACATCTGAATCAGGAGTCGACACTGTTGAGTGGTACGCTTGGGAAAAATCAGATTTCCCTCTTCATCCTTTTTCGTGTGTATATGACACGGTAAATCAAGCACATCATTTCCCGCTTGATCTTTCACTTTCTTAGGGGTCCAAAGCCCTTTAGGCTTCCCCTTGAACTTCCCTTGATTCAAAACAGCTGCCTCAGCAGGACCTACGGCCTCAGCTTTCCATTTCTGCTTCTGACTGGAGTTTCCTCATCCGATATCCTAGGCGACTGACTTACTTTTACCGCTCCGGAGTCGGTCCTCCTCTTCATCGTTCGTGTACCGAGTGACAATCTCCATCATCCGAGTCAGAGACATGTCTCTGGTCCGACTGAACTTTAGACTGAGCTCTCTGGAACTAACACCTTCTTTAAAGGAACAAACTGCTTGGTGTTCCGACACATTCTCCATTGTGTGATGTAGGATGGTCCACCCCTGGATATAGTCTCTCAAGGTCTCATTCTGTTCCTGCACACAATGCTGCAGTTCTGTCAAACCAGCAGGTCGCTTGCAGGGGCCCTCAAATGTTTTGGTAAACACTCGGGCCAATTATTCCCAATTGAAAATGCTCCCAGGGGCCAACTGTTTCAGCCAATCTCTGGCAGAACCTTCGAGCATCAAAGGGAGGTGCTTCATGGCCACCTCATCGTTGCCGCCACCAATATGCACGGCCACTCGGTAATCTTCCAACCAAGTGTCAGGCTTCGATTCTCCGATGAACTTACTGACGCCAGTCGCCAACCTGAAATGGTAAGGGATCTCAGCAGCTCGGGTGGCTCTTCCGAAGCACTCGGGGCCGGAAACATGCACCGTGCTTCCACCGGGTCTACCTCTATCCAACCCTTCTCTGTATGCTCTGTTCCGGTCGACCAAACCTTGTACAAGGGCTGATCTTGCATCAAACCCAGGCTCTCTTGGGTCGATTGGAACTCTGCGGTCATTACCATACAGGCACCTGTCGTCATACCGTCGAGGAGCGTATGACCCGTCCCTCGGAGGGGGAGAAGGCACTTGACGATGGTTGTCACAGGCATACTCACGATCAAACTCTCCATGAGTTCTTCCCATGTGCCGATCTCAACGGCGATCACGATCTTCACGTCGCAAAGGCGACCCAGGACTATGTGCCGACTGAACTGTATCTGCTCTTACTGACCTGCTATGGATCCTGTTCCATGACTAGGAAACGGCAGAGTTTTGCTCTTCTGCTTCCCGGGGCAGTGCTCGGGTCTGTTCCAAGCCTCTTCTAGCTTCTGAATGGGACGGCTGAATAGACTCTACTATAAGTGCAATAGCTATGAGATTCTGGATCGGAGTGCGGTATACCTGGGGTTCAGGCGGAAACAACTGTCATCGGCGTCAACTGGATTCGGGAATCAGTCGACGGGCGCATTCGTCGAGAGAATGCTGGAGGTTCTCCAGGTGTGTGTGCTCAGCCAGCATGGCCAGGCGCACCACCTCCAATGCTCGAGCCTTGGCGGTTTCCCCCACGATGGGGGTCTAGAGTGCCTCCATGTTGCGGTGATGCAACTCTTCCCTCTGCTGCGAATTGAGAGGTTGGGGATCGTACTCATCATGGTCGCATGACGGGCCGCCACCATCGTTGTTGCCGTCGTTGCAGCAAAACTCAGGAGGGCTGCGATGGGAGTCGACCATGAGAACTTCTGCCGCTGGGTCACAACTCCCGCAATTGGAAAAAGTATCCGCAGAGCCAGTCGACGGGTCGACTGGGCCGCAGTGAAATTTGTCGGGCTCGATCGCCACGACTTGAGGGGTGGCCGTCTGACAGGCCACTGCATGCTTTACCCACCGCTGGAGCCGCGACCGACTGGATCGCTTGCGGCGGCGACCAGCGGAGTGAGCACGCGATGTGAGGGCTGACCGATACGGAGTCGGCCGCTGTCATAGAAGAACACCACAGGCACTCACGTGGAAGTGCGACGCCCTGCAGATCGGAAGAGCCTCGACATCGAGGGGGCTTCTTGGAGCCAAGCGGAGTCGTCAGTGACGAAAGTGAGCACGCCAAGTCGGAACTCGTGGCCCATGACCAAACCGCCGCCGGAAACCATGTTGATGAAGATCAGAAAAAATGCAACCTTGCTGCAAGTTGCCAAGACGCTTTGCCCCACGGTGAGCGCCAACTGTTGTGGTACTAAGTCTGACAGTAAGAGTAGGGGGTATGTCAGAGGAGGCAAGGCCCTAGCTATGGTGAGGGTGTACGCACGAGTTTACGAGTTTAGGCCCCTCTCGGAGGAGGTAAAAGCCCTACGTCTCAGAGCCGTGAGGCGGTCGACTAGAATATGGGTGTGTGTTACAAGGGGTGCGAACCCTTGTCCCAGAGGAGGGGGTGGCTTATATAGAGTGCGCAAGGACCCCAGCCGTCCCCTGTTACAGGGTTTAATGTACATTAAGACAGGGCATTACTGGTATCGCCAACTATAAAGTGCTATTAATGATCTTTAGGACTACGGAGTGAACGCCTAACTGTTGCCATCCTGAGTGACTCCAGGTCTTCTGTACTCTGAGTGATTTCTTGTACGGTCGAATGACTTCATCTTGGTCGACTGAAATTGGGGGTAACCGAGTGAGGTGACTGGTCGAGTGGGTTGTACTCCATGGCTACTTGTAGCGACCAAACCTCAAACAGTCTGATCTCTGTGCATCAGTGTCATCCCTGGATCAATAATGATGACATGCACAGTACTCGAAGGATTTATAACAGAGTAGCAATCACACACTTATTACATCGAATGTCTCAAAAGAGAGCTTATTACAATAAATATGGCTTAAGGTCATCTAATAACGATAACAGCGGAAGGCTTGGAAGATAAGTGATTCCATCAACTCCAAGTCTCCAACGGCATCACTGAGTATAGAACCACGACCTAAGGCACCTTACTCGTCGTCTGAAAAGTCTGCAACATGAACGTTGCAGCCCGAAATGGGTCAGCACATGGAATATGCTGGCAATGTAACGCATGGAGAGTAATGAAAAAATAATGCTATACTACATGCATATAGGGCTGATGGAAAGCTCTATCATTACAGTTTTTGCATAAAGCCAATTTTTCCCTACTTCAAAATAATAAATTTATTTAACTATCATGGTGGTTGTTAAACATTGAGAATGGTTGACAGCATTCTCAATCCCAATTAGAATATCATCATTAAACAAACCCAACAATATTAATTAAAGTAACATGTCGAGATTCACATGATAATCCAAGTACTAGATACTCAAAACGTCCATAACTGGGGACACGGCTAATCATGATTAGTTTATACACTCTACAGAGGTTTGCGCACTTTTCCCCACACGACTCGATCTCCTTCGTTGGTTTTCTCGCACTACATGGTGTTTGAGAAACGGATGACCGAGACATAGTCTTTTAGAAGCGCTAGCACCTTACGATGGGTAGACCTGTACACCTACTTTCCCCTACATCTGCTAGTCTACCACTATAAGAGTTCGTACGACTTAATCAACTATGCTAGTGCCCATAATAGCATGTGGTTGCACACGGAAGTTTCTAGCATGAATAATCTTATGATCCCTTTGAGCCTGGGTGGCGGTCCAAAAACAAATAGGCAATCCTAGAATACCCAGGTACCTCAATCCACCCAGATGTGTATTAAAGATGCCACCTTAAATAAACCATTAATTAACCATCTCACATCTGTCATGGATACACTCACCCAATCCACGTCTACTAGCATAGCATGGCATAATAAGCAAACGTAGAAGTAACTCCCAAGGGTTTGATAATAAAACAGGTGATAGGTACTACCTCATCTACTTCCCAAAACCGACATATTAATCAGATCATAATCATGCAATTGTTTGAGGATTGATCTAATGCATAAAAATTGGGTAATAAAGAGGTATGATCAAAGTGTTACTTGCCTTGGTGATGGTCCGTGAAACCTAGGGATTTGAAGTAGCAAGCGGCGCAATCCGGGTACTCTATCGCAAACAAACAAACAAGCATACAATAAGTACTCATCTAATACACAGGTAAAACTCAAATAAGAGATCTAACCAGAAAGTTCAACTTAAGAACTCCGGTTTGCAAAAAGAATCAAATCGAACGAAGCAACGAAAGTCAAACGGCGAAAGAAACAAGCTTCGTTTACTAATCTGGACCTAAGTCAAATTTTACAGAAGCAAAAACTTGTTTGAGTATATTATTCGGAAAGAGGGTTTCGAGACGAAACTCTAGGCGCTTGAATCGCCTTATTCCAATAAACGAGCGAAAAGTTATACTAAAACGAAAATTGGATCAGAAATCATGATCAGAAAAATCGCGGAATAAATCCGAGAAAAAGAAAAACGACGAACAGATTAAAGAACGAACGTTCGTTATCTGGATCTAAACGATGAATGTGTTTGTTAAAACGAACGGACGAGCGAACGCTTGCTAATTAACCTAAACCGAAAAAACCGATCTAATAAAAAAACAGATCTAAAAAAACTGACGGAAAAATCAAACGGTTTTTCTAAAAAAATGGTGGCGGCGACGGGGTCAACCTCGGCGTGCGGGTCCGGCGGCGGCAGGGACGGCGGGGACGGCGCAGGGCGGCGGCGACGCGCGGCGCGGGCGGCGGCTAGGGTTTGGGGGCGGCGGTGGCTCGGGTGGGCTGGGGCTGGCGGCGGCCCGGGGTGGCGGTATATAAAGGCCCCGGCCAGAGGAGTCCTGCCCGATCCCGGCCCATAGTCGGTTCAGATTTTTTTTTAAATAATTTTCGCGCAGAAAAACAAACGAAAGAAATACTAAACGGACTCCAAAAATCTCAAAATAAATTTTCCCCGACTTCTAAAATAAAGCCGGACAAGATGAACATTTATTTGGGGCCTAAATGCAATTTTGAAAAACGCGCATTTTTCCTAAATTCAAATAAAATAGCAATAAAATCCAAAATAAAATCTTATTTCATTTTTTTATTAAATCCTCAATATTTCTTTATTTTGGGAAATTCATTTTATTCCCTCTCTCATATTTTTATAATTTGAAATAATTGAAGATAAAATAAATAAAATCAAATGATCCTATTTCCAAAATTTGAGAAAACTCAAATATGAAATTTACGAAATCCCCAACTCTCTCCGTGGGTCCTTGAGTTGCGTAGAATTTCTAGGATCGAGGCAAAAATGCAATAAATATGATGTGCAATAATGATCTATTGTATAACATTCCAAATTGAGAATTTGGGATGTTACAAACCTACCCCCCTTAAGATGAATCTCGCCCTCGAGATTCGGGTTGGCTAGAAAATAGGTGAGGGTGGTCCTTCAGCAGATCTTCCTCTCTCTCCCAGGTGGCTTCATCCTCGGTGTGGTGGCTCCACTAAACTTTGCAAAACTTGATAACCTTGCTGCGGGTGACTCGATTGGTATACTCAAGAATCTTAATTGGTTTCTCCTCATAGGTCAAATTACTGTCCAACTGAATCGCCTCTAGCGGCACGGTATCTCTCAACGGTATATCAGCCATCTCTGCGTGGCACTTCTTCAACTGAGAAACATGGAACACGTCGTGAACTCATGACAATCCCTCAGGCAATTCCAACTTGTAGGCAACTTCTCCCATACGCTCCAAAACTTTGTATGGTCCCACAAAACGCGGTGCTAACTTTCCCTTAACTCCAAAACGCTTAACTCCTCAAAGTGGTGACACTCGAAGATAGACTCTATCTCCGACTTCGTAAACTGTCTCCTTGCGTTTTGAATCGGCATAGCTTTTCTGCCTGGACTGGGCTACCTTGAGCCTGTTGTGAATCAACTTTACTTTCCGTTCAGACTCCTTAATCAAATGCGGTCCAATCAACTGGCGGTCTCCAACTTCATCCCACGACAACGGGGTCCTGCACCTCCTTCCGTATAAGGCTTCGAAAGGGGCCATCTTCAAACTGGATTGATAAATATTGTTGTAAGAGAACTCTGCATATGGCAAATTGTCATCCCAACTAGATCCGTAATCTAGCGCACAAGCTCTCAGCATATCCTCCAAAATCTGATTGACTCTCTCGGTCTGTCCATCTGTCTATGGATGAAAAGTTGTACTGAACTCTAGCCTGGTACCCAAAGTTTCGTGCAACTGATTCCAGAACTTTGACGTAAACTGGGTTCCTCTATCTGATACAATGCTCATGTATATCTTGGCCAACTTAGCACTGGTGTAAGTGGTCTTCACTGGAATGAAATGTGCTACCTTCGTCAAACGATCGACTACAACCCAAATCGAATCATAGCCTGAACGAGTCTTGGGCAATCCCGTAATAAAATCATGCCTAGTTTATCCCACTTCCATTTGGGTATCGGCAATGGTTGTAGCAATCCTGCTGGCTTCTGATGCTCTGCCTTTACTCTCTGACATACATCACAAACTGCTACATACTCCGCAATATCCTTCTTTATTCCGGTCTACCAGAGAGTGTCCTTCAAATCCAAATACATCTTGGTATTTCCAGGGTGAATCGAATACGCCGAATCATGGCCCTCCTGTAGAATCAACTTCCTGATCCCAGGGTCATTAGGCACATAAACACGGTCTTCAAACCATAAGGTATCGTGCTCATCCTCACGAAAACCTTTAGCTTTTCCTTTGCTCATCTTCTCCTTTATCTCGGCAATTTCCTTGTCGGTCTTCTGGGATTCTCTGATCTTATCCATCAAAGTCGACTGAATCTCCAATGCTGCTACATAGCCTCTCGGAACTATCTCTAAACATAGCTCATGAAGGTCCTCGGCTAACTCCTTCGGTAACTCCCCGGTCATGAGTGTATTGACATGGCTCTTATGGCTCAACGCGTCGGCTACTATGTTAGCCTTTCCCGGGTGGTAATGCAACCTCATATCATAATCTTTGATGAGTTCCAACCATCTCCTTTGCCTGAGATTCAACTCCTTCTGCATGAAAATGTACTTCAAACTCTTGTGATCCGTGTACACCTCACAGTGATTTCCGATAAGAAAATGTCTCCATGTCTTCAATGCATGCACTACGGCTGCTAACTCCAAATCATGCGTGGCATAATTCAACTCATGAGGTTTGAGCTGTCGTGAAGCATACGAAACAACTCTCCCCTCCTGCATAAGCACTGCTCCAAGTCCTCGACGTGAAGCGTCGCAATACACCTCGTAATCCTTGCTCTGATCTGGCAGAACACTGGTGAGGTAACCAAACGTTTCTCCAATTCTTGGAAACTGGCCTCACATTCCTCAGTCCAAATGAACTTGGTATCCTTCTTGAACAATTCTGTCATGGGCTTTGCAATCCTTGAGAAATTCTCAATGAATCACCGGTAGTATCCTGCCAGTCCAAGGAAACTCCGGATCTCTCCAACTATTGTTGGTGCTACCCAATTTGTCACGGTGACAACCTTGGTGGGGTCTACTGCTATACCTTCTCCGGATATAACATGTCCGAGGAATCCAACTTCCTTCAACCAAAATTCACACTTGCTAAACTTGGCGTATAACTGGTGTTCTCTGAGCTTCTCCAATACCAAACGCAAATGCTCCTTATGCTCTTCTTCGTTCTTTGAGTAGACCAAAATATCATCAATGAACACCACGACGAACTTATCCAAGAACTCCATAAACACCTTATTCATCATGTTCATGAAATAGGCAGGTGCGTTAGTCAGACCAAATGACATAACGGTATACTCATATAGCTCGTACCTGGTGGTAAAAGTTGTCTTAGGTATATCCTGCTCTCGAATCTTCAACTGATGGTAACCTGATCGCAAATCGATCTTGGAAAATACCTTTGCTCCTTGCAATCGGTCAAACAGGTCATTGATCATCGGCAGTGGGTACTTATTCTTGATTGTTATTGCATTCAATCCTCGATAGTCAACAACCATCCTCAATGATCCATCCTTCTTCTCCACTAGAAGTACAGGTGATCCCCAAGGCGAAGAACTTGGGCGAATATAACCTTTATCTAGTAACTCTTTAATCTACTTCTTAATTTCCTCCAAATCCTTAGCGGGCATCCGTAGCAATGTCATCTGGGGCATAATGTGCTAGCTTACTAAAGTCATCCACATAATGTCCAATTGTACGTTCTCCCTGGCGTAAGTTGCAAAACTCACGCTTCTTCATGGTCATAGCTCCTGCTGAAACAAGAGCAGTACGGAAAGCCTGCTGAAACTGATCCCATGTGACAGTGTCTACTGGATAGGTGGTTGTGAAATTCTCCCACCATGATGTTGCGGGTCCTTCAAGCTGATGTGCGGCAAATCGTACCTTCTTTGCATCTGTGCATCTTGTAGTGGTCAACTCCCTGGCTGTCTTGCGAAGCCAATCATCTGTAACAATCGGCTCGGTGCTACTAGAGAACACCGGCGGATTCAGCCTAAGAAAATGGGTTAAGTGATCAATAGGTGGTGGTGGTGGTGGTGGGTTGTTGTTGTTGTTCCCCTGATTTTGATTCTGGACTAACAACTGCATCAAGGCATTCTGCTGCTGGATCAACTGAGTGAGCTCTGGTGGGAAAGCAAATCCATTGTCACGTCTCGGAGGCATCTGAGGGTTTAGAAAAGATGAGAATACAGAATAGAATGAGGTCTAGAGGGAAAACACTACCCATATTCACATGAGACAAATTGCAACCAAAACACTTCATTCAAACAAGCAAGGGCATACAACGGTCTATCTATCGTTACAAAAGTGCTCAACTATACTAGATACATGGGGAAAAATACTACTACTGTTATGGTGGTCTACTAGAAAAACTGCTCCGATGAAGACTCCATGATATCTGCTCCAGCTTCATCAACATAGTCATCATCACTATCGTCTGGGTCCGAGTCGGTGTCGTCGATGATGATGTAGTTCTCTGGACAAGTGCAATCTTCATCTTCTCCAGTTGCGAGAAATCCCATAAACACTCTTAGCTTCTTCTTCAGATCATCATTCTTCTCTACTAACGTTGCTATTTCCTCCTCGTATCCATCGCGTGTAGACTTTAGTTCTTCCTCCAGTTCCGTGATCTTGGTCATGGCCTTCTTCAGATCTATCATGTCTGCGCACATCTGGTTCTCCTGGCGTCGAATGTGCTGGTTTAACTCCTGGATGAAAGCTTCAATTGATCTATCCTTCCTGGTGTTGATCATCTCCCATTGCTCATCTCGGCGCCCACAAATCTAGTAGATAGTATCCTTAAGCTCCTTGTGGTAAACTTCTCCAATACGTCCCATGGTGATGTGGGCTTCCATGCTCTTTCCTAGACTCCAGGTTGGTGCATCAAAGGAAAACTCTATGGGCTCAGTGACGGGCATGAACGTCCTTCCTGGAACTTGAACTTGAATCATCCAGCACTCCTCTTCAGGTAAAGTGGCGTTGTAGGTCCCGGTGAAGCTTGGTACTCCGATGTTCAGGTATCTAGTGACTTCCTTCAGGTGTCATCCAAAGGGTGTTTCTTCATCCGGTTGCGTGAACTTGTTCCTTGCATCCGCCATCCTAAAAGAGAGTAGAAAAGATGAGGAGTCAGAAATGAGAAGAGAGAGTAGTGATCTAGGGCTTTAGCTTAGTGGTCGTGTCCTACAGTCAGCATGTGCTCTGATACCATCTTGTAGCAACTAGACCTCAAACAGTCTGGTCTCTATGCATCAGTGTCATCCCTGGATCAGTAATGCTGACATGCATAGTACTCGAAGGATTTATAACAGAGTAGCAATCACACACTTATTACATCGAATGTCTCAAAAGAGAACTCATTACAATAAATATGGCTTAAGGCCATCTAATAACGATAACAGCGGAAGGCTTGGAAGATAAGTGAGTCCATCAACTCCAACGGCATCACTGAGTATAGAACCATGACCTAAGGCACCTTACTCGTCGTCTGAAAAGTCTGCAACATGAACGTTGCAGCCCGAAACGGGTCAGCACATGGAATATGCTGGCAATGTAACACATAGAGAGTAATGAAAGAATAATGCTATACTACATGCATATATGGCTGATGGAAAGCTCTATGGTTACAGTTTTTGCATAAAGCCAGTTTTTTCATACTTCAAAGGAATAAATTTATTTAACTATCATGGTGGTTGTTAAACATTGAGAATGGTTGACAGCATTCTCAATCCCAATTAGAATATCATCATTAAACAAACCCAAAAATATTAATTAAAGTAACATGTCGAGATTCACATGATAATCCAAGTACTAGATACTCAAAATGTCCATAACCGGGGACACGGCTAATCATGATTAGTTTATACACTCTGCAGAGGTTTGTGCACTTTTCCCCACACAACTCAATCTCCTTCGTTGGTTTTCTCGCACTACATGGTGTTTGAGAAACGGATGACCGAGATATAGTCTTTCAGAAGCGCTAGCACCTTACGATGGGTAGACCTGTACACCTACTTTCCCCTACATCTGCTAGTCTACCACTGTAAGAGTTCGCACGACTTAATCAACTATGCTAGTGCCCATAATAGCATGTGGCTGCACACGGAAGTTTCTAGCATGAATAATCTTATGATCCATTTCAGCCTGGGTGGCGGTCCAAAAACAAACAGGCAATCCTGGAATACCCAGGTACCTCAATCCACCCAGATGTGTATTAAAGTTGCCACCTTAATTAAACCATTAATTAACCATCTCACATCTGTCATGGATACACTCACCCAATCCACGTCTACTAGCATAGCATGGCATAATAAGCAAACGTAGAAGTAACTCACAAGGGTTTGATAATAAAATAGGTGATAGGTACTACCTCATCTACTTTCCAAAACCCACATATTAATCAGATCATAATCATGCAATTGTTTGAGGATTGATCTAATGCATAAAAACTGGGTAATAAAGAGGTATGATCAAAGTGTTACTTGCCTTGCTGATGGTGCGTGAAACCTCGGGATTCGAAGTAGCAAGCGGCGCAATCCGGGTACTCTATCGCAAACAAACAAACAAGCATACAATAAGTACTCATCTAATGCACAGGTAAAACTCAAATAAGAGATCTAACCAGAAAGTTCAACTTAAGAACTCCGGTTTGCAAAAAGAATCAAATCGAACGAAGCAACAAAAGTCAAACGGCGAAAGAAACAAGCTTCGTTTACTAATCTGGACCTAAGTCAAATTTTACAGAAGCAAAAACTTGTTTGAGTCAATTATACGGAAAGAGGGTTCCGAGACGAAACTCTATGCGCTTGAATCGCCTGATTCCAATAAACGAGCGAAAAGTTATACTAAAACGAAAATCGGATCAGAAATCGCGATCAGAACAATCATGGAATAAATCCTAGAAAAAGAAAAACGACGAACAGATTAACGAATGAATGTTCGTTATCTAGATCTAAACGATGAACGCGTTTGTTAAAACAAACGAACGAGCGAATGCTTGCTAATTAACCTAAACCGAAAAAAATCTGATCTAATAAAAAAACGGATCTAAAAAAACCAATGAAAAACCGACGGAAAAACCGAACAGTTTTTCTAAAAAAACGGCGGCAGCGACAGAGTCAACCTTGGCGTGCGGGTCCAGCGGCGGCGGCTCCGGCGGTGGCGGCGCGGGGCGGCGGCGGCAGCAGGCGGCGGCGGCGGCGCGCGGCGCTGGCGGCGGCTAGGGTTTGGGGGCGGCGGCGGCTCGGGTGGGCTGGGGCTGGCGGCGGCCCGGGGTGGCGCTATATAAAGGCCCCGGCCAGAGGAGTCCTGGCCGATCCCGGCCCATAGTCGGTTCGGATTTTTCTTTTAAAATAATTTTCGCGCAGAAAAACAAACGAAAGAAATACTAAACGAACTCCAAAAATCCTGAAATAAATTTTCCCCAACTTCTAAAATCAAGCTGGACAAAATGAACATTTATTTGGGGCCTAAATGCAATTTTGAAAAACGCACATTTTTCCTAAATTCAAATAAAATAACAATAAAATCCAAAATAAAATCTTATTTGATTTTTTTATTAAATCCTCAATATTTCTTTATTTTGGGAAAGTCATTTTATTCCCTCTCTCATAGTTTTATAATTTGAAATAATTGAAGATAAAATAAAAAAATCAAATTATCCTATTTCCAAAATTTGAGAAAACTCAAATATGAAATTTATGAAATCCCCAACTCTCTCCGTGGGTCCTTGAGTTGCGTACAATTTCTAGGATCGAGGCAAAAATGCAATAAATATGATGTGCAATAATGATCTATTATATAACATTCCAAATTGAAAATTTGGGATGTTACACTACTTCTGTTGGTATTTCTTGCTATACCTTGAGTGTCTTCGATTCTAGGGTAATGACCTTGGGTAGGGCGTATAGGTCAGGCCTATGACCCTAACCTAGGTCCATAGCATCGTCATCTATCTCCGGAACAAACACTGGTGCAGAGACCTGCTATACAAACAGTTTTTAACCCCTTTCCGCGACGGTGTTTGGAACCGTGAGTGTGGGCGATAGGGGGGTCCTTCCCACACGACCCAGAAATCGTCGGGGATAGGCCCTCCTGGCACACATGCTGGGAAAAATGAGCTCGTGTGCGATCTGGCGAGGCATCGAAACCCAATTGTTTCCATTCGTACGTACATCCTACACGGTGAATCCCAGAAAAACATTTCCGTTCGTATGTATATCACACACAGTTTTTTGTGTGGAAACGTTTGTGCAAGGTGGCCTAACGCAAACAGTTCTCTACCGGAAGCCGTGTGTGATTGTTAGTTGATCGCACACGCCTACTTTCTAGAAACCATGCGGGTTGTTTGAGTTCATCGCCCACGGTGTTGTCTGAGTAACCATCTGCAATAGAAAACCCTAATAAGCAGGGTAATTATCCTATTATTGATAATCCATGTACTAATCAAATTGATATTTCTTAGAAAAACACACCAGATATTTCATATCCATATAATAGCCACCAGGATTTCATAATTGAATTACATCAGATAGCTTCGGCACTCAGTTCCGCCATTACACAACAGCACCAAGTTTCACATGCAACATTAAAAACCTTTGGGAAGTATCATCATACACGGTAAATAGACACATGAATCTCATCTGGGAAACTACAGAAGTGGAAGGCAAATATTGAGCTTTCAGTGATGTTGAATGTCCTTGCAACTTTAGGCCAGTGGCTATGGTAATTGCCCGCCCAACCTTCGTCCTCTTCAGCAAGACTTCAATATTGTACCGTGGGTGTTGAATGAATACCTTCCTCGCCTCTTGACCATGCAGGTGGTTTGAGATGTAATCATCGGTGAACTGCTTTGAAAAGTACTGAAAACAAAGATATGCATAAATCGCTGCTATAAATTTTGAAATGGCACAAGGGGTAAAAACAAGGTAAAAGAGTTAGTACCATCCTATAGTTGACTGATGTCTTCTTCATTGTCCAAACAAAGATCTTACTTTTATTCGTCTAAACTTTCTTCATCGTAACAATCTTTCTGAGTTTCTATGATATTCGTGGACATCTCATTTCCCCATATGCAAAATGGGTCGAACAGTGGGTCTAAGCCTTTGATAGCAGGACCTACATGTGCAAGACCAAATTGTAAGAAACCTAAATATTAGAATGATTCCTGCAACTGCACAATAATGTGCTATTAGGCAAAGGACCATGCTTGAACAAACCTCGATGATAAACTGCAGTGTTTCCGATTGTTTCCCTGCAACACACATAAGGAAGATCTTGATCAGGTTAATTGGGAGTTGCCATACTATCGGTAGAATATGTATTGAGTACAGCCAAATTAGATTTATTTCACATGCATAACAATACAAAATTGTACACATAACAAATGAAAATCAAATTGTAGAACTGAACCAAATAGTTAAATGGACAGCAAACCAAATGAACCAAAATAGTTAACTGAGCACGACATTGAAGAATAGAAACATGTACTAGAAGATAAGATAGTTAACAAAACAAAGAATGCTTGAGAACACTACTACGAAATGTAGCAATTGTTGGACTAAACTATTAACTGAACATTACATTTTCGAGGACCAAAGTGTTAACTAAACATTACATTTCAGAGGATCAAACTGTAAACTGAACATCAGATTGCATGGTAACATTACAGAGGACAAATCACTAGAAGGCATTGGCGGTAGCCTCGAGAAAACAGCACAAACTGTATTTTAAAGTAGACAACCGCATGGCGGTTTCGACGGTGGCCTAAAAGACAAGGTGCTCCTCCAAGATCTGGCGGTCGACATGCATGGCAGCCATAGCGACGTTGTGCGCGTGTGCGGCCGTGATTTGCTTCTTCGCTGCCAGATGCTACTAAGCTCCATGTTGTACTGCGTGCAAAATGGCTGTGGGCGGCGCTTAATTGGAGGAGGGGTGCAGTGATTTTGGTGGAACATGCCACCCCGTCGGTGGGGGCATGTGGGACAGGAAAGGAGGAGGATTGTGTGGGTGGGGTGTGGATTACCTGACCATATCAACGAGGCCGCGCAACAAGAAGAAGGGTTGGCAGCAAGGAGGCCACGCAACAAGAAGAAGGGTCGTCCACGAGGAGGTCGTGCAGCAAGAAGAAGGGTCGTCGGCGAGGAGGCGGCACTGCAGGAAGAAGGGTCGCCAGCGAGGAGGCGGCCCTGCAAGAAGAAGGGTCACCGGCAAGGATGCTGAGCTGCCAATAAGCAGCAGTGAAGGTTTGAACTTGTAAAGCAAGGAGGAACAGTGGAAATGTGGCTTTTGGTGGGAGGGAGGGGGCGGGGAGATAGATATTTCCGCGGTGGCAAAACAATTTCACTCGGTGCCGTGAGAAACTGGCGTGCAAGTGTGGTTCAAGCGGGGGCGGTGGACTATAGACGAAGAAGCTTCCTGCGTAAGCCAGGCAAGACGGTGCGCCAAGATATTTTATATCACATCCCACACGATTCTTTCTAGTAAACTATTTGTGGTATACCTGATTTTTTTCAGTATGTTTTGAAAAGAGAAAATGGTGTTACGGAGGGAAAGGATGGTGTTTGAATTGGTAGAACATTCATGTATAGTGAACATGCAACTAAATGAGTGTCGTGTTTAAATTTGGAATTATTCCGGGTTCGTTTGGCATTTTTATGGATTATTTCCTTGTGGCAAACCACATGTAGGTGAAGTAGAAGAAGTTGAGAAGACTATACGGCTGGAGGTGGAGGGAGAACAATCATCCCCATAAATCTTGGACACACCATATTTATCTTGAAGCTTTGTCCACAACTCATGAGCATCCTGGAACGGCATGAGTTCAAATATAACTGCATTGCTCAAAGCATCGAAAAGCACATTAGAAGCTTGAGAATTGAGATAAGAGTTTTTCTCATCCTCTAAAGATAATCTTTGGGGATCCTTTGGAGGAGAAAAACTCATATCTACAATTCGCTCTAAATTTGGGTCCATGACCCTAAAGAGATTAAGCATGCGAATTACCCAAACATCAAAATTTGTGCCATCGAAACTAAGAGTGTGAGAGAATCCTAATCCCCTAGTCAACATCTTTACTCTCTAGGCGGTAAAGCCTAATAAAGAGAGACGAGGCTCTGATACATTTTGAAAGATCGTGGATGTCGCCTAGAGGGGGGGTGAATAGGCGTTTCAAAATAATTACGGTAGAGGCTTGAATAAATGCATAATAAACCTAGCAGTTAATTTGTCAAGCACAAAACCTACAACAACTAGGCTCACCTATGTGCACCAACAACTTATGCTAAGCAAGATAAGCAACTATGTGATAGCAAGATATATGACCAAGAACAATATGGCTATCACAAAGTAAAGTGCATAAGTAAATGGCTCGGGTAAGAGATAACCAAGGCATGCGGAGACGATGATGTATCCCGAAGTTCACACCCTTGCGGATGCTAATCTCCATTTGGAGCGGTGTGGAGGCACAATGCTCCCCAAGAAGCCACTATGGCCACCGTAATCTCCTCACGCCCTCGCACAATGCAAGATGTCGTGATTCCACTAAGGGACCCTTGAGGGCGGTCACCGAACCCGTACAAATGGCAACCCTTGGGGGCGGTCACCGAACCCGTACACTTTGGCAACCCTTGGGGGCGGTCGCCGGTACCCGTCAAATTGCTCGGGGCGATCTCCACAACCTAATTGGAGACCCGACGCTTGCCCGAAGCTTTACACCACAATAATTGAGCTCCGAACAACACCAACCATCTAGGGCGCCAAGGCACTCAAGAGGAACAAGCTATAGGGTGTCCAAACACCCAAGAGTAACAAGCTCAAGGGTACCAATCACCCAAGAGTAATAAGCTTCTCAACTTGTAACTTCCACGTATCACGTGGAGAACTCAAACCGATGCACCAAATGCAATGGCAAGGGCACACGAAGTGCCCAAATCCTTCTCTCCCAAATCCCACCAAAGCAACTAATGCTAGGGAGGAAAATGAGAGGAAGAAAGAAAGAAGAACACGAAGAACTCCAAGATCTAGATCCAAGGGGTTCCCCTCACTTAGAGGAGAAAGTGATTGGTGGAAACGTGGATCTAGATCTCCTCTCTCTTCTCCCTCAAGAACTAGCAAGAATCATTGGAGGTATTGAGAGTTAGCAAGCTCGAAGAAGGTCAACAATGGGGGAAGAACACGAGCTTAAGAGATCAGGCTTAATGGAGAAGAAGACCCCCTTTTATAGGAGCTCCGGAATCCAACCGTTATGTGCTCAGTTCCGCACACGAGCGGTACTACCGCTCAAGGGAGCGGTACTACCGCCCGGGCGGTAGAACACAGAGAGCGGAGCAAAATAGAGGGCGAGGCAGAGCCGTAAGAGAGGCACTACCGCTGGAGCCAGCGGTACTACCGTTGGCCATAGCGGTACTGCCGCTTAGCCCAGCGGTACTAGGGGCGGTGGTAGCAGCGGTACTACCGCACACGAGCGGTACTACCGCTCCTACTGCTGCTACTACTGCCATTGAACCTGACACGAGAAAACCACGTCTCGAGTCGAGGCGGTACCAGTGCGGAACCGGAACCGTACTACCGCTTATGGCCATGGGCGGTACTACCGCTGTGGGACAGCGGTACTACTGCTTGTGGCAATATGCGGTACTGCCGCTCCGGTCCAGCGCTACTACCGCTGGCACCAACCTTATGCCACTACCACAAAAACAAGTATACTCCAAGGAAAACCAGAACTACCATAACTTCTGCAAATGAGCTTCGAATTGAGCAAACTCATGCTTGTTGGATACAAGACAACGAGTAGTGTCAAAACAGCGTCAGGGTTATAGTAAGAAGAGGCAGGGGAGGTATGCCTAACAAAAATAGGAGTGAAACCTGCAACAGAGAAGAATCGGCAGAACCTCCAACATCGAAAACATCATAGAAGATGCATGTGAACTCCGTTTTCGATGAACTCGAGCTTGTCATCAAGATGACCAAGAGCTCTAAGACTCACAACGAGAATCAAACAAGAACCAAGAAATATGATGCAAGGATGCAATGGTTTGAGCTCTCTACGAATGATACGATCAAGCTACTCATCGAGAGCCCCCCTTGATAGTATGGCAAACGATCCTATAACCCGGTCTCCCAACTACCACCATGAGACTGGTAAAATAGAAAACCTATCAAGGGCAAACCTTTGCCTTGCACATGATCCACTTGAGCTAGATGATGACGATCTTCTCCTCCTCAAGATGTACCACCTTTCTTGATTGCGTTGGCTCGATGAAGACTAGTTGATTGCTCCCCCATACTCCACTATGGGTGAGCCACTCTTCCACACATCTTCACAAGTCCATTGTCACCACAATGGTCGGCAAGCTTCAAGCATTTGATCTCTTCGTGATGCTTCACTTGAACTTGCACACCACAACCTAACCCCACAAAGAACTCTCACGAAGATCATGGGTTAGTACACAAAGCGTAATTGACAATGCTTACCATACCATGGGATCACTTGATCCCTCTCGGTACATCTTCTACGCTTTGTGTGTTGATCAACTTGATTCACTCTTTGACTTAGTCTTGATCAACCTCTCACATGACCAATCTTTAGGTAATTCCTTGAATGGTACCTTGGTCATCACAAACTCTCCTTGAAACCAACAAATGGACTCCAAGAAAAGCCTATGGACAAATCCTTCAAATAAAACTCAAGGCAACCATTAGTCCATAGAGATTGTCATCAATTACCAAAACCAAACATGGGGGCACCGCATGTTCTTTCAACGGTGCGCCAAGATATTTTATATCGCATCCCACACGATTCTTTCTAGTAAACTGCTTGTGGTCTACTTGATTTTTTCATTATGTTTTGAAAGAGAAAATGGTGTTACGGAGGGAAAGGATGGTGTTTGAATTGCTAGAACATTTATGTATAGTGAACATGCAACTAAATGAGTGTCGTGTTTAAATTTGGAATGGGTTCATTTGGCTTTTTTATGGATTAATTGAGTTTCTCGGCATTTAATGTGCATAATTCAAATTTGAACTACAAGCACATGCTCCAGTGCACCTAAGTTTGTTGAAAAATCACATGTGTATCTTTGGGTGAATTTATAGGTCCCATGTAAGAAACGGGAATGAAATTCAAACATCTCGGCGTCATGGCTCGGTCGGGAACATTGAGAAACTTGGTTTTTAAATTACTGGAAATTCAAAACTCGCCTGAAAATCATGAAACTTGGCAAGGTGTCCTCATAGCACCAACATGCTGTGGTAAAAATATTGGCCGCATTTGGAAAGTTTTTGGTATAAGCTTCTTGCAAACAGGAGCTTCTCTCGAGAAGACTCGTGGTTCCCGAGTGGGGACGTGTCACCTTTGTGTCTGAAATGATATACGCTGCCTCCACCCTTTTTTTACAGAGGCAACATAGAACTATACGAGTGACGTGTTAAAATTTGGAATTATTCCGGGTTCGTTTGGACTTTCTTATACATTAATTGAATTTATGGTCATTTAATGTGCATAATTCAAATTTTAACTACAAGCACATGCTCCAATGCACCAAAGTTGGTTGAAAAATCACATGTGTGTCCTCGGGTGAATTTCTAGTTCCCATGCAAGAAATGGGAATGAAATTCAAACATCTGGGCGTCGTGGCTCGGTCGTAAAGATTGAGAAACTTGATTTTTTAATTAATGTAAATCCAAAACACGCCTGAAAATCATGAAACTTGGCATGGTGGCATGACATGGCACCAACATGTTGCGGTAAATTTTTTGGCCGAATTGGGACAAGCTTTGGTATAAGCTTCTTGCAAACCGAAGCTTCTCTCAAGAAGGCTCGTGGTTCAGAGAGAATGTGTCACCTCCGTGTGCGAAACGAAGTACGTACGTCTTAATTCTTTACAGAGGCATATAAGACCAAATAGAAGTTTCGTGCTAAATTTTGGAATTATTTTGGGTTCGTTTGGCCTTTTCTATACATTAATTAAATTTCTGGTCATTTAATGTGCATAATTCAAATTTGAACTACAAGCACATGCTCCAGTGCACCTAAGTTTGTTGAAAAATCACATGTGTATCTTTGGGTGAATTTCTAGGTCCCATGCAAGAAACGGGAATGAAATTCAAACATCTCGGCGTCATGGCTCGGTCGGGAACATTGAGAAACTTGGTTTTTAAATTACTGGAAATTCAAAACTCGCCTGAAAATCATGAAACTTGGCAAGGTGTCCTCATAGCACCAACATGCTGTGGTAAAAATATTGGCCGCATTTGGAAAGTTTTTGGTATAAGCTTCTTGCAAACAGGAGCTTCTCTCGAGAAGACTCGTGGTTCCCGAGTGGGGACGTGTCACCTTTGTGTCTGAAATGATATACGCTGCCTCCACCCTTTTTTACAGAGGCAACATAGAACTATACGAGTGACGTGTTAAAATTTGGAATTATTTCGGGTTCGTTTGGACTTTCTTATACATTAATTGAATTTATGGTCATTTAATGTGCATAATTCAAATTTTAACTACAAGCACATGCTCCAATGCACCAAAGTTGGTTGAAAAATCACATGTGTGTCCTCGGGTGAATTTCTAGTTCCCATGCAAGAAATGGGAATGAAATTCAAACATCTGGGCGTCGTGGCTCGGTCGTAAAGATTGAGAAACTTGGTTTTTTAATTAATGTAAATCCAAAACACGCCTGAAAATCATGAAACTTGGCATGGTGGCATGACATGGCACCAACATGTTGCGGTAAATTTTTTGGCCGAATTGGGACAAGCTTTGGTATAAGCTTCTTGCAAACCGAAGCTTCTCTCAAGAAGGCTCGTGGTTCAGAGAGAACGTGTCACCTCCGTGTGCAAAATGAAGTACGTACGTCTTAATTCTTTACAGAGGCATATAAGACCAAATAGAAGTTTCGTGCTAAATTTTGGAATTATTCTGGGTTCGTTTGGCCTTTTTTATACATTAATTAAATTTCTGGTCATTTAATGTGTATAATTCAAATTTGAACTACCAGCGCATGCTCTAGTGCACCAAAGTTGGTTGAAAAATCACATGTGTGTCCTTGGGTGAATTTCTAGGTCCCATGCAAGAAATCAGAATGAAATTCAAACATCTGGGCGTCGTGGCTCGGCCGGAAAGATTGAGAAACTTGGTTTTTTAATTCATGTAAATTCAAAACACACCTAAAAACCATGAAACTTGGCATGGTGTCATGACATTGCCCCAACATGCAGCGGTAAATTATTTGGCCGAATTGGGATAAGCTTTGGTATAAGCTTCTTGCAAATCGGAGCTTCTCTCAAGAAGGCTCGTGGTTCCGAGAGGTAATGTGTCACCTCCGTGTGTGAAATGACATACGTACACTGCTTTCTCCCGCTTTAATTTTTTTTACACAGGCAGATTAGACCAAATAGAAGTATCATGCTAAATTTTGGAATTATTCCGGGTTCATTTGGCCTTTTTTATACATTAATTGAATTTCTGGGCATTTAATTTGCATAATTCAAATTTGAACTACAAGCACATGCTCTAGTGCACAAAAGTTGGTTGAAAAATCACATGTGTGTCCTTGGGTGAATTTCTAGGTCCCATGCAAGAAATGGGAATGAAATTCAAACATATGGGCGTTGTGGATCGATTGGAAAGATTGAGAAACTTGGTTTTTTAATTCATGTAAATCCAAAACACGCCTGAAAATCATGAAACTTGGCATGGTGTCATGACATGGCACCAACATGCTGCGGTAATTTTTTTGGCCGAATTGGGACAAGCTTTGGTATAAGCTTCTTGCAACGGAGCTTCTCTCAAGAAGGCTCGTGGTTCCGAGAGAGAACGTGTCACCTTCGTGTGCGAAACGACATACGTACATTGCCTTCTCCTGCCTTAATTTTTTACACAGGTAGATTAGACCAAATAGAAGTATCAAGCTAAATTTTGGAATTATTCTGGGTTCGTTTGGCATTTTTTATAAATTAATTGAATTTCTAGGCATTTAATGTGCATAATTCAAATTTGAACTACAAGCACATGCTCCAGTGCACCAAAATTGGTTGAAAAATCATATGTGTGTCCTTGGGTGAATTTCTAGGTCCCATGCAAGAAATGTGAATGAAATTCAAACATCTGGGCGTCGTGGCTCGGCCGATAAGATTGAGAAACTTCGTTTTTTAATTCCTGTAAATCCAAAACACGCCTGAAAATCATGAAACTTGGTATGGTGTCATGACATGGCATCAACATGATGTGGTAATTTTTCTGTACAATTTGCGAAGGCGCACACATTAACAATCAACAAAGTCATTTTGGATCAAGTGCTTTCATATTACAAATCGGAAACACAACTATTATTGAAACCGTGGGCGTTCTACTTACCAATTACGTGTCGCCATACGTCCCCTTTTTTTTATTGGCTAGGAGGTGTCGTGCGGGCTAGCTATTTGAGTACGAGAGGCGTGTAATTAGACCCTGCGCGTGCTCATCGGGACGAGATCCCTTTGACCTCTATGCGCGGCGCACCTCCCTCCCAACGTCTCCATTAATGGCGCCCGAGCCCCTGTGAGGGAGTCTTGGACTAGGGGGTGTCCGGACAGCCGGACTATCATCGTCCGCCGGACTCCAAGACTACGAAGATACAAGATTGAAGACTCCGTCCCGTGTCCGGATGGGACTTTCCTTGGCGTGGAAGGCAAGCTTGGCAATACGGATATGTAGATCTCCTACCATTGTAACCGACTCTGTGTAACCCTAGCCTTCTCCGGTGTCTATATAAACCGGAGGGCTTTAGTCCGTAGGACACAACATACATTACAACAATCATACCATAGGCTAGCTTTAGGGTTTAGCTTCCTTGATCTCGTGGTAGATCCACTCTTGTACTACCCATATCATCAATATTAATCAAGCAGGACGTAGGGTTTTACCTCCATCAAGAGGGCCCGAACCTGGGTAAAACATCGTGTCCCTTGTCTCCTGTTACCATCCGCCTAGACGCACAGTTCGGGACCCCCTACCCGAGATCCGCCGGTTTTGACATTGACATTGGTGCTTTCATCGAGAGTTCCTCTGTGTCGTCACCGATAGGCTCGATGGCATCTTCGATCAACAACGCTGTCCAGGGTGAGACTTTTCTCCCCGGACAGATCTTCGTATTCGGCGGCTTCGCACTACGGGCTAATTCACTTGGCCATCTAGAGCAGATCGAAAGCTACGCCCCTGGCCATCAGGTCAGATTCGGAAGCCTAAACTTCATAGCTGACATCCGCGGGGACTTGATCTTCGACGGGCTCGAGCCACAGCCAAGCGCGCCGCACTGCTACGATGGGCATGATCTAGCTCTGCCGCCGAACAGTGCCTTGGTGGCCGCACAAGAATCCGCTCCGGCCCTTAGTCCGGAGCCGATCGCCCAGATCGAGGGCCGGTGGTTGGACACCGCCTCGGGGGCTGCAACTTCTACAGCGATGGAGCCGAACACTAACCTTGTCCCTTGCGAAGCTCGTGACTCCGAGGTGCCGGACTCCTTGCCGGACTCCGGACCTCCCACGCCCCTGCCAATCGAATCTGATTGGGCGCCGGTTATGGAATTCACCACCGCGGACACCTTCCAACACTCGCCCTTTGGCAACATCCTGAATTCATTAAAACACCTCTCGCTATCCGGAGAGACCTGGCCGGACTACGGCCAGGACGGTTGGGATTCGGGCGACGAAGAAATTCAAAACCCACCCACCACCCACTTTGTAGCCACTGTCGACGATCTAACCGGCATGCTAAACTATGACTCCGAAGACATCGACGGCATGGACGACGATGCCGGAGACGAACAAGAACCAGCGCCTACAGGGCACGGGAAGACCACCTCGTCATACGACGTATACATGGTGGATACCCCAAAAGGAAGCAATAACAAGGACCAACGGGGCGCGGCAGAAGATAATCCCGTCGACAAACAACCAAAACGGCGATGCAGACGCCGCCCTAAGTCCCGCCTCGACAACAACAGCGCTCTTAATGACCCAGCAATACAGCAGGGCAAACCAGTGGACGACGAACACGCAGACAAGCAACCGCCCGAACAGGACGAGTCAGATAATCAGTCCAGGCCCGGCGAAAACAATAGTCCAGACGACCTCACGCCGGACACACCGCCGGAGAATAAAAACCTTCGGAAAAGACTCGTCGCCACAGCAAGAAGCTTGAAGAAAGAAAAACGGAAGCTCAAAACAGCGGAAGATACACTCAGAATGAGGTGGAGCAAAGTGCTCAAAACCGCAGACAAATACGGCAATGGCCATCAATCAAAGAGCTACCCGAAGCGCAAACTGTTGCCGGAATTTGACGAGGAAGCCATAGATCCCCCACAATCAAAAAACAAAGAGGCCGCCTGGTCGGATAGACGGCCAGATGATAGGCCAAAATCTGAAAGCGGCACCGCACATAGGCCGACTAATGACCCTGGAAAGACAGATGGCCCAGCCAGGTCCATTTACGGGCCAAAAAAGAGGGCCCTAGGAAGCAATGCAACACGCCAAGTGTCCGAAGACATCGGCGCACCCAAATACAGGGGCGCCGCACACCCACTATGTTTCACCAACGAGGTGCTGGATCACGAATTCCCAGCAGGGTTTAAACCCATAAACATAGAGGCCTACGACGGAACAACAGAACCTGGAGTCTGGATAGAGGATTACATACTACACATACACATGGCTAGAGGAGATGATCTCCACGCCATAAAATACTTACCCCTCAAGCTCAAAGGGCCAGCCCATCATTGGCTCAAAAGCCTCCCAGAAAACACTGTTGGAAGTTGGGAAGAGCTTGAGGATGCGTTTAGAGCAAACTTTCAAGGAACTTATGTCCACCATCCGAATGCAGATGATCTAAGTCATATAACTCAACAGCCTGGAGAGTCAGCGCGCAAATTCTGGAACAGGTTCCTCACCAAAAAGAACCAAATAGTCGACTGTCCGGACGCTGAAGCCTTAGCAGCTTTTAAACACAACGTCCGAGACGAATGGCTTGCCAGACACCTCGGCCAAGAGAAGCCGAGGACAATGTCCGCGCTAACAAGCCTCGTGACCCGCTTTTGTGCAGGAGAGGATAGCTGGCTAGCAAGATGCAGCACCAGCGACCCAAGTACATCCGAGATCAGAGATGGAAACGGAAAAACACGGCGTAGGAAAGAGCAGCGCCGGAATAAAGAGAAAAGCCCAAAGAGCACGGCAGTCAATGCCGGATTCAAAAGCTCGCAGCCAAACAACAAAACACCGCCTCTTAAGGATAACAGCGATGAGCTATCCAACTTAAACAAGATCTTGGGCCGGATATGTCAAATCCACAGTACCCCCGGAAGGCCTGCAAACCACACCCACCGAGATTGTTGGGTTTTCAAACAGTCCGGCCGACTAAACGCCGAACACAAGGGGCTCGACGCATCAAGCGAAGATGATAAACCCCACCAGTAGAGCACCGGAAAACAAAAGAATTTCCCACAAGAGGTCAAAGCAGTAAATTCACTTCATGTGATAATACGGAAAAACAGTGCGGCACCCGCTAAAATGGGTCTTGCACGGTCCAACCCAGCGGAACATAGAGATTGGACATCAAAACCAATCACTTTCGACCACCTGGATTATTCCAGAAGCATTCGAAATGCAGGATGTACTGCCCTGATATTGGATCCTATAATCAACGGACTGCAATTTACACAAGTCCTGATGGACGGAGGCAGTGACTTAAACCTGCTGTATCCAAACACAATCCGCAAGTTGGGGATAGACATTACTAAAATTCGACACAGCCGCACTTCCTTTAAAGGAGTGACGCCAGGCCCTTACGCCAAGTGCACAGGCTCCTTATTACTAGAAGTCATGTTCGGATCACCGAACAACTTTCGACGCGAAAAACTAATCTTTCATATCGTCCCATTTAAAAGTAGCTATCAAGCACTCTTGGGACGAGAAGCTTTTGTCCGCTTCAACGCCATACCACATTACGCGTCTCTTACACTTAAGATGCCCGGTCCACGTGGCATCATTTCAGTGCGAGGGTCATTTAAAGACCCGGACACGGTCAGACGAGTCCGGCATAAATAAGCTAGGGGCTCCCTAGCCGCACATCCCTTCACAAGGGGCTGCATGCACAAGCAAATAGCGAGCTCATAAAGACTCCGCTTTACTTATTTATATTTCTTCCTTCGTATATATTTTTCACACGAGTTCCTTTCAAACTAAGTTCCTCTCTTTTTACAGATGAACAACATGCACACCCGTCCAGGATAACGGCACAACGGAGACACAGGCGCAGACGTGCAGTAGGGACCCGTCGCGAGGATTCTTTTCAGATTAAGACCCTGCGTAAACCTTTTTTACTGTCTCTTGTTGTGATAATCCCTTGGTTTCTCATTATAACCAAAGCGGAGCCTGACGTTTTGGCATCGGCCGCGTCAGAGGACCATGCCCGTACCTGGACACTAGGGGCTTAGGGCATTGTTCTTCCCATTATTATAAAGACCGAACACCTTAGGGAGTGTTCGGTGTCTCGAGTTAGGCCTTATATGCATCAGCTCCGAATCATGTCTTTGGTAAAATGTTGGGTTTGCCCGGCTCCTGTGTTTTGCTGCCTTACGTTCCGTATCATCGGCTAATGCGGCACCAGGAGAATTACTGTGATTGTGCCCCAGTTCGGTTGGGCGAGCACCTCAGTAGAGAAAGCCGAAAACTGACTGTCATGATACAGCGAGAGACTGGTCAACCACTCAATCGACTACTGGAATGTTTAGAATTCCCCGCTTTGACGAAGGACCGTTTCCCGGTCAGGCACACACGCGCCCCGAATTCGGAGAAGCGCGGTGCCCCAAGGGGCTATATCGTAGCGCCACCCTCGAACTCCAATGGCTAAGTGAAAGTGATAAAGCATCATAGTCCGGATTGCCTCGTTTGCTACGCTACCACCTCCTTAACAGGACTGAGACGTCGGATTAAGTGTGAAAACGTGCTATTTTTTGTGAACACCCCCGCACCTTGTGCGTGGGGGCTGAAGCCAAAGACTGCAATCTTTCAGGTTATACAAACGTATACATAAACGGCCGCATAGGAGATATTTTAATACTTGGAATGCACAAGTATAAAAAGCGGTTACAACATAATCATTGTTTTACAAGATAAAACGTTCATTTGAACGTGACATTTTTTAAGCACTGCGACTCTATTACACAAGCGCCACGCATAACTTCCCCAAAATAGTGCTCGGCGGGTAACCGGCTTTCGTCCGAACCCCGGGTTGCAATAGCGGTGGCATCCATCTCTGTCCAATGTGTCTTCACATAGGCAAGGGCCATCCACGCACCTTCGATGTAGGCCGACCGCTTCATCTCCTTAATATGCGGCACCGCTCCAAGAAATTGCTGCAATAAGCCGAAATAGCTCGTCGCCTTGGGCCTCTCTGGCCAGACATGAGCCACGATATCAGTCATGGCAAGTCCGGACAACCTGTTCAGCTCAGCCCATTTGGCCAACCGATCGGTCAACGGAAGTGAACGATCCGGACTATGGAATTGAGACCAAAATAGCTCTTCCGTCTTGTGATCCTTCTGGCTCCGGAAGTGCACAACGGCATCAACCGCACTTGCCGCTAAGTCCATATATGGATCCTTCGGACCCCACAGCTGGCCAAGTTGGGCATACTTTGGATCCGTAAACCGGCGACGCAGCAGAAAAGGCCTGCCAGCCACAATATCTCCGGCCTGGCGCAGCTCCTCCTTCATAGCCCGCGTTGCAGAACGGGCATCCTTGGCCTCGGCGGTGGCCTTCCCCAGGTCTTCCTGCTCCGATAGGCGCTCCTTTTCAAGAGCCTCATTGCAGTCGGCAGCATCCTTCAATTTCACGGCCAATTCGGCCATCTTTTCCCTGCTTAGGCAGTGTGCAGCCTTTTCGGCTTTCAACTCCTCGGCCGCCCTCGAGGCAGCCGCATCACTCCTTTGGGCTTGCTCCTTAGCTTGAGCAAGCTCGGCCCGAAGTCTCTCCACAGCAGCAGCACTGTCTGTATCACAGCATATATATTGTCAGAAGCGGGCTTTGACTCCCTTAAATAAGTGACTGCGGAGAATTCATTTACCTTGCGACTCGTCAAGTCGCCGGTTGACAAGCGTGATGTCCGCATCCGCCACACCGAGTTGCCGCATTAACTCGACAACTCCACTAGTCCGGCTAGCCCCCGGACTATCCGCCACCTGCATAGGAATGGCGACATTCATTACCTGCGATTTTGATCCTCGGCACGCTGTCGCTTTCGACAACCTACCGAGTCTCAGGGGCTACTATCTATACAGGACGCACTTCTATGTGCCAAACTGTCAAAAAGGTGCGTCGTTCTTGCGTACCTCAAATCCCGCCAGCAAACTCCTGACGGCACTATGCAATCCGCTTTCGGCGGATGAAATCCTTTCATTCACCATACTCATCAAAGCACGGTGATCTTCTGAGATGGACGCCCTCTCAAGCAGATCCTTCAGCTCCCCCGGCCGGACACTAGTCGGTTCCGCACTCTCCGGCCCCACCGGACTCTGGGATACCCTCCGTGACGATACTTCAGGCTCGTCTGCCCTGTCCGACGGCGCAGCAGACGGAGGCGTTTCGCTCTCCATCATCTCCGGACGAAGATCCCCCGAAGACGAACTCATCTGAGAAGGCCGCAGATCCGAACTATAAGGTAAAAATTTCGGTTATCCACAGAAGCACAAATAGGGGTATTTTCTTATTAATGAACCCCCCCTTTTCTACTCACGGCTCGCTGGAGGGCTGATCCTTTAGAGACGATTGTACGTCCGGGCTCTCCCCGGACGCAGGACCCTCCGGTAAAGATTTCTTCCCCCGCTTAGGGGCTTTGGCCTCCTAGTCTTCGGAGGCAGTCCTCTTTTCCCCCTGGAAGGAGGGATTTTTGATCCCCCCCCTCTTCAGGCGCCCCCTTGGGCGAGGTGATAGCTCTTCTATTTTCCCCATCGCCGCCTTCTACGGGCGCGACCTCCAACATTCTGACCAGCACGGGCTCCGGTGCGGTCTCTGGGAGGGGGGCCGGACACCTTATCAGCTTCGATCATGCTACCCACTCCTGATGAATAATAATGGGTTAGAAGGCGAATTTCAGAAAAGCGAACAGACAGGACGTCCGGACTCTGAGTTACTTACCTGAGTATCCGGGCGATTGCAGCTTAGGCCTGCGTCCTCGATCAATTCCGGACACACCACCTGTGGTCCGAAGAACAACTTGTACATATCCACGGGTGTCATACCCATGAAGTGTTGGAGAATTCGTGGTCCCTCCGGATTGAACTCCCATAACAGTAGAGGACGACGTTTGCAGGGCAGAAGACGCCTGATTAGCATGACCTGCATCACCACAACCAGATTGATCTCCCTCGCTTGGAGGTCTCGAATCCGGCCCTGCAATAAAGGCACGTCTTCGGACGGCCCCCAATTGAGCCCTTGGTTGACCCACGACATCAACCGGCATGGAGGTCCCGGGCAGAATGAAGGCGGCGACTTTGCTTGCTGCCCTTCGGAGCGGTGATATAGAACCACTCCTGCTGCCACAAGCCGAGCTCCTCTTGGAAGGAGCCCTCGGGCCACGGGGCATCGGCCCTCCTGCTTATGGCCGCCCCGTCGCACTCCGCTTGACGCCCCCCGATCATCTTCGGCTCCACATTGAAGGTCTTCAGCCACAGGCCGAAGTGGGGGGTAACGCGGAGGAAGGCTTCGCAGACAATAATGAATGCGGAAATATGGAAGATGGACTCCGGAGCCAAGTCGTGAAAATCCAGCCCGTAGTAGAACATGAGCCCTCTCACGAAGGGGTCCGTCGAGAAGCCTAAACCCCGACGGAGGTGGGATACGAAGACGACGTACTCACCGGGCTCGGGAGTGGGTACGGCCTGCCCTTGGGCGGGCAACCTGTGCGAAATCTCGTAGGACAGGTACTTGGCCTCACGCAGCTTTAGCACATCCTCCTCTGTGACGGAGGAGGGAATCCACCGGCCCTGAAGGTCGGAGCTGGACATTGTTGAAGATCCGAAGCGCTCGAATCTGGGGCTCTGGGTGTTGGAACTTGGAGCAAGGAGAGATTCGATGGAAGATTGAAGAAAAGAAACGAGCCTTGGTCCTCTTATAAAGGGGGAAAATACCAAGAGCCGTCTCCGTGACCGTTCGGGATTCACCTTCGATAGAGGAGGCGTGGCGACGGGCACGGTTGGGTTACCCACGCTCGTATTGATGAGAATCCCGGAATAAGGGGAGCACGATCTCTGCTTCGACAAGACGTGCCAAGGAAACCGCTTCGCTAAACGTGCTGAGGTGGTATAATAAAAAACGATTCAAGTAAAGGCTTGGTAGTGGTGTGACGTCATGCCGCAAAATACGTCAGCAGATTGGAACTTGTGTGCATTTTATTCTCTCTACGGTAGAATGTGGAATTTATTTTGCAGAGCCGGACACTATCCTGGTGTTCATGATCTTCTCTGGATTATTCAAAGGAGGAACCCGCCTTGCAATGCCGAACATTATGCGCGCCGGACTTATCGTCATTGAAGCCTGGTTCAGGGGCTACTGAGGGAGTCCTGGACTAGGGGGTGTCCGGATAGCCGGACTATCATCGTCCGCCGGACTCCAAGACTACGAAGATACAAGATTGAAGACTCCGTCCCGTGTCCGGATGGGACTTTCCTTGGCGTGGAAGGCAAGCTTGGCAATACGGATATGTAGATCTCCTACCATTGTAACCGACTCTGTGTAACCCTAGCCTTCTCCGGTGTCTATATAAACCAGAGGGCTTTAGTCCGTAGGACACAACATACATTACAACAATCATACCATAGGCTAGCTTTAGGGTTTAGCCTCCTTGATCTCGTGGTAGATCCACTCTTGTACTACCCATATCATCAATATTAATCAAGCAGGACGTAGGGTTTTACCTCCATCAAGAGGGCCCGAACCTGGGTAAAAAACATCGTGTCCCTTGTCTCCTGTTACCATCCGCCTAGACGCACAGTTCGTGACCCCCTACCCGAGATCCGCCGGTTTTGACACCGACACCCTGTTTCACGGCGTGGCTATGTCTCACTGGACAAAGATTTAAGAGAGAAAATGAAAATCTGAAAAGAAAGATTTGCACGGATCTTGATGTAAGATCCGACGGACCTATATAGCATCGACTGCGACTTATAGAAAGCATGAGGAATATAAGGACGATGACAGTGGATAACAATTGTCTTACATATTTAGGAACATAATTAAAAAAACCACATGCGGCGACACCGGAAATACACAAGGGCAAAAGAAGAAGGAAGACAACGATCTTGCTCGCTGATCTCTACTTTCTTGATGTGTTGTTGTAGGCCGCGGGAACTAGTCTCTGCGGTGAGTGACGATGAGCTCTTTCCTGTCCTCAATATGCTACTTGAGAGCATCCACGGATTCCTCCATCAGCCTTTTGCGCTTCGTGCGCAGCACAACATTCTCGTCCATAAGTTTCTCGATGATGACGCTGGTCCTCTTCCACAAGGCAGTAGTCTCCTCCTGCTGCTCCACACTTCTGACGGTCTTTGCCCTCGGCAGGTTGCGCTCGGCCTAGAGCTTCTCATTGCTCTCCCTTAGTTGTCGGATGACGCTGGTAGCCTGTTCAAATGAGGCTTTCATGTCGTCCTGCAACCTCGCCCATCCATAGATCTGATCCATATGGATATGGACGATCGCATGCATGCACCTGTAAGAGTCCTCGCCTGCCCGCAAGACATTTTCTCAGGCCGCCACGGTGCGGGAGGACATCTCTACTACTTCCACGGCACGGGCGCACTAGTCTGCAGCATCGACAGCGCGGCAGGACCTCCGTGCTGCCTCGGCAGCGTGGGGGGCCTCTGTGCTGCTACGGCCGCGCGGCGGGACATGTCAGCTGCTTTCGCGGCGAGGCGGGACACCTCTCATGCTTTCGCTTCCATGCTCGCCTCTCCCTGGTGGCAATCTCTCGACCTAGAACTCACGTTGGCCATGACAGATGCAAGGGAACGATGATGAATGACTTGTTTGTTTTTGTGGATCAGGAGTTGAGGAAGAATGTGCAGTCATCTTAGAGTAGTAGTATTTATAACCGAGTACTAATACGCTCCTAAGTGGGAAACCATTTAGGTTTTAATCGGTATGGACAGGTTTGCAATTTGGAATGTGACGGGACTCGGGCTCTTGAAATAAATATCAAATCAATTTTCTTTTTTGTCCATATATGAACATCTTTTGATCTATCTTTTTATAGTCAAATCATTTTAAAATTCAATTACACGAAATTCGATCATACATATGCTCTACTTAAACCAATATACATTTATTATATGCTCAAATTTATACTCCTTAAATCATTATTCATTTTACTATTTTTATTTATTTATAATTTTTTTATCAGGTGCCTATTATTCGCTATTTATAGTACAAGCGTTTTGGGTTCAGGCTTTAGGGCTTAGGTCTTAGGGTTTAATGTTTACGGCTTAGGGTTTAGATTTAGTGTTTAGGGATTAGGATTTAGTGCTTATGGCTTAGGGTTAGGGTTTAAGGTTTATACCTTAGAACTTTCTACTTCTTCGTTATATTCTCAATTAATCTAATATGGCTTTTGGTGGTTAGGGTTCGGGGTTAGGTTAAGGTTCAGGGTTTACATACGTTAGATATTGAATATCAGCAATATTCTTTAGTCCTTAGTGGTAAGAATGTTCGAATTACATTGTAGATGGAAGCGTTGTTCCATGTTTACTATTCTGTTTTAGAATTTACATTCAGTTTTAGGGTCTTATTTATTCTTGTACATTAAACTGTGGCATTGTTATTGTTAGGGCATATTTCTTCCTTAGTGGTTTTGATAATTAATGACAATGCTTTTGAGGACTAATCGTGTGCATTGAGCATTTCAGATAATCTATCATATGGCACAAAGACGATTTGAAGCCCTCTGGATATTCATGAAGACGGTGTTTCTCTTGCGTTTCATTTTCGGTGGACTTGAGTCGTAGGATCACTGTACTATTAAGAGGGGGGTCCGCTTCAGAAAGGTTTAGGTGGAATCAACACGTACACGTTCACCTTGCACTCTCTTTCTTTCCCGTCCCGTGAACTTGTCCCTTCTTTGTGCTTGAACCTTGTTAGAACAGCCTAAGCGATAGTATCGCTCTGCCCCGCGGTAGTACCGCTCTAGCAGTACTGTTGTTGTACAGTACGGCTCCTACTTCCGCCTATTTTGAGGGTTCTCTAAACGGGCGGTAGTAGAGCGGCAGTTCTGCGCGGTGGTACCGCTCCTGCGGTACTACGGGCCTAACTGCCTCTCTACTACCGCGGGATTACTAGCCACTCTCAGGCTAAGCAGAAGTACTACTACTTGCCGCGGTAGCACCGCTCTAGCGGAACTACCGTTGGCTTGTGCCGCGGGGAGTACCACTTAATTTATGTGTACTCGACTGGTCTGTTCCACGGGCGGAAGTAGAGCGGCAGTTCCTAGCGGTAGTACCGCCCTGCCCCCCCCCCCCCCCCCCCCCTCTCCCCTCTACTACCGCGATCTCTGGCCGTTGTTCAACACCGAGCGGAAGTACGTGGGAGCAATAGTACCGCTCCAGCGGAACTACCGCCTCCCTAACTTGCTCAGTTGTACACAACTTCTAGAACTTCCGTGCTAGCGAAAGTACCGCTCCCCTGAGCGGTATTACCGCTTGTGGATGGGTTGTGAGGGCATAACAGTTGGATTTTATCCCCCACTATATAAGTGAGTCATCTTCCCCCAAGTTGACTTACCTCTTCCTCCCCCAAACTTTATTGTTGCTCATAAGCTCATTCTTGCCCGATCTTTCTCCCTAGCCAATCAAACTTGTTGATTCTTTAGGGATTGCTTGAGAAGGCCTAGATCTACACTTCCACCAAGACAAATTTGATTCACCCCACTAATCTCTTGTGGATCTTGTTATTCTTGGGTGTTTGAGTACCCTAGACGGTTGAGGTCACCTTGGAGCCACATTCCATTGTGGTGAAGCTTCGTGGTGTTGTTGGGAGCCTTGAATTCGGTTGTGGAGAGAGCCCCAACCTTGTTTGTAAAGGTCCGGTTGCCGCCTTCAAGGGCACCACTAGTGGAATCACGGCATTTCGCATTGTGTGAGGGCGGAGAATACGGTGACCCTAGTGGCTTCTTGGGGAGCATTGTGCCTCCACAACACTCCAACGGAGACGTACTTACTCTCAAAGGGAAAGAACTTCAGTAACACATCCTCGTCTCCCCCGATTTCACTTGTGGTTATCTCTTACCTTTATTTTGTGCTTGCTATACTTGTGTTTGTCATCTTGCTTACTTGTGGTGTTGTCTTTGCTAGCATCATATAGGTTGTTCACCTTGTTGCATGTCTAGACAACCTATTTGTTGCTAACCTAATTTATTAGGAAAAGCTAAAAATTGATAGTTGCCTATTCACCCCCTCCCCCCTCTAGTCAACCATATCGATCCTTTCAGTTATAGATAATTATTGCTCTACATTCTTCTAAACAAAATCATCATTGTTTGAAAACTTTTGAGCTTCAAGTCAATTTAGCTCTCAACTTTCACTGTCATGCTATTGTTATTTACTGTTTAAGTTTCTGAATTCATTTCTTAATTGAATATTTAATTCGTTACCTAGTAACCTAAATTGTATTTTCTACATGAATAAATGTACAACAACTGATTTTGTCCAAGTAGTAGTATTCTAGATCATAAACTTGCATTGTTCACAATGCTAATATCTGAACGATATTTGAAATAATGTTGTTGTTTAGAAGAACAATGGCATTTTAAAGACATAAACATGATTAATAAGATTAAATTACTATTAAATTACAATTCAATCTAGTCGAAACATTGGTTTATTAGAATTATTTCAACACGATTAAGTATTCAACTATACAAATAAATACAAAAAAACAAGTATTACGTTCATCTTAAGTTTCATAAGTTGTAACTTCTTCATAAATCGTCCGAGCATAAAGTTTCAGTGACTCTAACTTGCTACATGTACTGCCAGTTATTGTAGCTGGATTCTAAGATCCAATTCATTCTACTCCAAATCTCAAACACAAAAGTTGTTCCAGGATGAAAAATAAAAAAGGATGAAAGAACAACACCAACAGTGATATTTCCGACTTGCACAAGATCGGTAACAAAGCAAACCTTTTCAAAGCATTTTGTACCTTTTTGAAGCAGCATATTTATGTGGGCATCCATATGTTTGAAGCCCTTCAATCCGTAAAGAAAGAAAATGGTATCTGCCAATTAGATAAGAAAATAAACTTCTCAAAGAAAATATACTGCCGCGCGTGTTTTTATCTTGAAGACCTTCAATATGCAAGGACCAATTCAAAATAGGCTTAAACATGAATATTTCGTGGAACAGGAAGGTGAGAAGAAACAAGAACTAAGAAGAACAATAGAAGAATGGCTTAATGAACGATTTGTTTTTCCGTTCTATATTCTGAAAAGTATACTTTTTCTCCCTTAACTTTTGGCGGAGTCAAGATTTCGGTCCTCAACTATAAAACCAAATAATTTGCACCTCCAATTCTTGAAACCGGACAAGTTTTCTCCCCTGACTCAACTGAAGCAGTATTAATGCTAACTCAGCATGGTTTTGACCTGGTCATGTACACGTGGCGATAGTTCTATTTCTCTTCATCCACATCTCCTGTGCGGACGTTTTCATCGAACAGTTGGCATGCAATGCTGCACCGCGCCACAATCGAGCGCGGCCGTCAGTCCAGGAGCCAGTGCCGCCGTGCTAACTACTACCACGCACCGCCGATTGCGCCGTTGGCCACTAAACACGCTGCTCCAAGCCATCATGTGAGTCCGCGCGGACAACCACCTGCTTGCCGGCACGCCTTGACGCCTTCGCGCCTCCTCCTACACCTCTCCGGCCAGCCCTCGACTGAGCCGCTCGCACCTCCATGCCTTCCCGTCCAACCCTCTACTCCTTCTGCACGAGCTCCACTTGAGGCGCCCGACCGACCGTGCTGTGCGACCTACTGTCGTCCGCCACATCTCCTTCTTGGCATGCCTGCAGCCATCACCGACTGTCATGGTCTCTACCTACGGCTCATCCCCGGCAAGCTCTGTACAACTGTGCTCCTCCTTCACTGTCCATGTTGGCCACTCCTCTGGACTCCTGAAGACCACACGACCATGACCTGCACCACTCCACGGCACCACAAGCATCCACCACGGCCTCTCCTCGTGGCTCGACGGCGAGGTACGTGTCGAGCGTGAGGTTGTGGGCGAGCGGTGCGGGGAGGTCGGCCGAGACGAACTCGACGAGCGACGACGGCAGGCACCACCACAGCAGCGAGGTGGCCCAGACTGGCCACGACCGCGATGTGCTCCATCCCGGCGACGAGCAGGTCGAGCCGCGACGATCCCCTCTCCTGGCGCCGCGCTCATACTGTCCAGACCACCACCTCCAGCAGCTTGCTCGTCGTTGTGCTCCTGCCCGCAGCTTGCCCATCCGCGTAGAGAGATGGGGAGCACCAGAGAGAGAGAGAGAGAGAGCGGAATCAGGAGGTCAATTTGGGTGTTTTCTTTGCCATGCCAGCATGTATCGGTCAACACACGGGTAAGTCAGCACAAAAACCGGCCAAAACCAAGAGAGGGACGAAACTTGTCCGGTTTTAAAAGTTAAGGATGCAAGTAGTTCAGGAACCAAATATAAACTCTGCTCAGAGTTGAAGGACGAAAAATATACTTTTTTCTTCTATGTTTGTTCCTATCTTTCCCTCTTTTGTTTTTAAGATCTACACCAAACAGGTACCAGACCAGACACCGACATGTACATGTACATCGGCTTGATATACGAATGAATTACATACATAAATGAGACTAAAATTGTGCATATACATAACCAATGTCGTGAATCTCCGCGTAGATTAACAGCCGTAAAGTGCGTGCCCCCGCATTTTCGTGCCCTAAATCATCCTCCGTAGAGCTCCTGCATTTTACTTAATATAAAAACTCTCCGGACGGCTCACGTACATGATTAAACAACATTTACACATAATAGTATTGACGTACATTGGACACACCACCAACTACGGTACACTTGGCTCTTGCTCATCTAGTCATATCGTAGTATATCACGATTAAAAAGCTTTGATTTTGGAATTTTCTTTGCTTGGAGTGGTAGAAACTGGTACGTTCTCTCTGCCAAGAGCGACCTGCTGTGTTCTGCCCTCGGTTATTACCGCTGTAATATTAGCGACACCATGTAATCCAAACGAACTCATCTCTACAATTCAGTTGTCATCTAACGCAGCCATTTTAGGCCTGTATCGAGCACACCGAGA
The DNA here is from genome assembly GCF_018294505.1 of Triticum aestivum. Classification (NCBI taxonomy): domain Eukaryota; kingdom Viridiplantae; phylum Streptophyta; class Magnoliopsida; order Poales; family Poaceae; genus Triticum; species Triticum aestivum. Next base: position 337,600,860 of record NC_057795.1, read on the forward strand.
GAGTATCGGTATATACGTACGTGCGCCTATATAAACTCCTCGAACCAGCCACAACTCATCAGCACCCACAGCAAGTCAAGTTAAAGGGCAGCAGGTAAGCCGGCAGAAGCTTAGCCATGGCGAACACGAGGCTCACGGTCGTGGCCATGCTTGTGATCTTACTGCAGCTGTCCACGTTATCCGTGGCCCGGCACCACGCCAAGCCAGACCCCTGCGTCGGCGAGGACGACTCCGTGCCGGGCATGGTCCACAAGCACAAGAAACCCCACTGCCCGTCGCCGGGCGGCGGCGGTGGTCGCGGCGGCGGCGGCGGCACGCCTGGCGTGATGACGGTGAACGGGTTCCAGAAAGGCGAGGACGGCGGCGCACCGTCGGAGTGCGACGGCAAGTTCCACAGCGACAAGGACATGATCGTGGCGCTGTCGACGAGGTGGTACGCGGGCGGACGCCGGTGCGGCAAGATGATCAACATCACCAGCAAGAAGAACGGGCGCACCGTGCAGGCCAAGGTGGTGGATGAGTGCGACTCCAACCACGGCTGCAAGACCAACATCGTGGACACCTCCGAAGCCGTGTGGAAGGCGCTCGGGCTCGACAGCGACATCGGCGAGGTGCCCGTCACATGGTCCGACGCCTGAGACCATGTATTCACCCGTGAGCAGTCTCGGAAGCCGCCGGCGGCCAGAAGTACGGCAGTTGCTCACGGCGCCGTATCCCATATCGATGGAGTCAAGTCAAGTGTCAGTGTCGTTGCTAATCTCGAAGGGTACGTACTTTGTCGAGTACGCAGCACAATAAACTACCTATATGGATGGTAGTGCGAGTTTATCTTGTTGGTGTCTGTCTCAGTTTGATATTGGTATCCTGTTATACTGTTATAGTACTATACTACTTCTCTCTTTTTTTGACCGGAAATATTTTGAGCTTTATTCAACGATCGAAGCCCCTACAGATTCTGCAAGGAGGCTAGTTAAAATTGATGCTAGGTACTGAGTCAAACCAACATGCTGTTACGGCAAATTTGACAATTTTGACCTGTGAACGAAATCAATTCACATAATGAACTGGTTGTGAAACTATTTCACTCCCCTGACCCTTTTGTGTAGCGTCCGCCACGCCGGCGCCACACCCTACGGTGCAGCGCCTAGCTCGTGGACGTTGCACGTCAGTCCACCGTGGCAGACCTGGGCCCCGCACCCAGCAGTGCAACACCTCGGTGCCAGGCGCCACACAATGTGCAGCGCCTACAGCTTAGGCGCCACACATTTAAAATGCAGCGCCTAGCGCTTGGGCGCTGCACTGTGACTTATCCAGCTGCCCCCCCCCCCTCCCCCACTCCCCCCACACCACACACTCTCCCACCCCCAACCCAAGCTTTGCCCCCTCTCCCACTCTCTCCCCCTCTCAAATCCTCTCCCAAATCTTGCAAATCTGAAGAATTTGTCCGTGGATTTCGAAGTCAAACCCTCCCTCAAGGTAATCTTCTCCGATCCCCTTGTTTTGATCCAAATAATGTTATCAAATTGCTCATTTGTTGCTAGTTTGGGGAAACCCTAGTTTTGTTTGGATCTAGAGATTTGCATGGAGATGTGAGATGTTTGTTTGCCAGTTTCCTATGATTAGGCTTTGTTAGTATGTTAGGGTTATTCTTATGGGTGTTCTTATGTTGGTGCTAGGGTTAGGTTTAGGGCTAGGGTTATGGTTTTGGTTAGGGTTATGGTTAGGGTTAGGGTTTGTTGTTTCATATATATATATATATTAGGGTTTGTATCCTTGGATTAGTACTCATGGAAGCAATGTTACCTTGTGTTCTTTGAATGCTTATAGGGATGGAAAGAATATGTGTGTTTGTTCATCATAGGGACAAAGACGCCTTCTTGAAAGGCAATATTGAACCGGATCCGAATGAGCTTGACATGGTGTTTGATAGTAGTCCTAGCTATGCGGAGCTCTTGCAACAAGTTAGGAAAGATTTGAATTGGATGGACCCTAGTGATATCCCTGAGTTGGAAGGAAGGCATAATGTTGGTTTTGCAATGCACATCCGTCGGAAGACAATGCATGTCAACTCGAAGCAACGTTGGGTTGCATACAAGGAGACGGTGGTCAAATCACTAGACAAGGCTCTTGAGTTGTTTGCAACGAAGAAGGTTGATTCAAGGTTGCATTTGGACTTGAACCGGAGCCCCTCCCCTTTGGTTGCTAGTAGCCCCCCACCCTTGAAGCGAGATGAAATTGTTGAACCTCTTTTGACCCAAGAAGTGAGGCCAACATTGAGCCCGTTTACAAGCAACCAAGATGAAGCTTTGCAAGAGGAGAATGATGAGTATGCGGACGATGACAATGAAGTTGATCTCCATGACAACAATGTGGGTGATCTCGACAAATATCATTTGCAAGGGACAATGGACCATTCCATCCTTTTTTTCCCGTACATATGCATCGGACTCGGATGACGATGGTCCCGACGAACAAGTTGATGCAGAGGGGTTCACGGTGAAGGAGGCCGAAGCTTTCGAGAAGGTATTCGGTCGTGATCATCGGACTACATTGTTCAAGGATGTTAGTCTCGCGGATGAAGCCGTGGTAGATGGTGGCCAATGTATATCTGTTGGGGTTAGGCCAAGCTCTCACCGTGATTTGGGAGATGACAAGAACCGGATTGCAAAAGTGTCTAAGTTCGAAACCTTCTTGGAATTGAAGATGTGGCTCGACAACTACTCGGTTACGCATTATCGTCCACACAAGGTGGTGCACTCGGACGTCAATGTGCGCTACACGGTTGCATGTGCATGTGAAGATGAAATATGTCCGTGGATTGTGCGTGCAAGACCATGGAAAGGAGGTCCCACTTGGCACGTAGTGAGTTGTGTGCCAACTCACATGTGCCAAGGCAAAAGGGTGGATGGCAAGATTGTGTCCCAAGACCACAAACAACTCACTTCCGAGTTCATTGCTTACAGGCTCTCCAACTCAATATCCACACTTCCAACAATGAGCGTCCAACATGTCATGGACCTTGTGAAAGCCATCTTTCATTACAAGGTGCAGTACGGCAAGGCATGGAAGACGAAGCAAGCCGCATTTAAGATGTTGTATGGTACTTGGGAGGAAGCATACAACTGAATCCCTAGGTTGTTGTTAGCCATGGCCGCGACAAACCCGGGCATGGTTCATGTGGTCGAGCCTCATGGGCACCAAACAACGGTTCATAAAGGAAGGAAAGTCCGAGTATTTGGTCATGCATTTTGGGCATTCGATCAATGCATGAGGGCTTTCGAACACTGTAGGCCAGTCATCGCCATTGATGGCACGTTCTTGACCAAACAATACAAGGGCACCTTGTTGGTTGCGATAGCAAGTGATGCCAATAACCGGGTGTTGCCATTGGCATTTGCTTTGGTTGAGGTGGAGAACAATGACAACTGGGAGTGGTTTTTGCGTCTTTTGAGGACGAAGGTGTTACCCGCTCAGAGGGAAATTTGTGTCATATCGGATCGGAATCAAGGTATTCTTAACGCGGTGGAGATTGACATTCCCGGGCATGCTCCGTTGCACCATCAATGGTGCATGAGGCACTTTTATTCGAACTTCTATAGGGCATGTGGCCTTAAGGAGTTGACTGATGATCTTCAAGATTGTTGTCTCGCTTTCTCCGACAAGCGCTTCACCACTTTGTACAACAAATTGCTTGCACACAAAAAACTTGATCCCGGGGGTCAAGACTTTCTCAATAGGCACATTCAATACCAGAACAAGTGGGGACGTGCTTTTGATGAATATGGCCGGAGATACGGTCAAATGACAAGCAATATGGATGAATGCTTCGATAGGGTGCTCAAAGGTGCACGTGGATTACCCGTGACAGCAATAGTTCAATACACATTTGACAAGATGAATGCGTACTTTCTAAAGTACTCGATGGAAACGGATGCACAGATAGCGGGTGAGAACCCGTGCAAGTACAAGTACAAGTTCCCACCTGTAAGTGCATCTAGTGCCACCCCTAGTTGGTTTTGGAGTATTGACGACAAAGTTGGTTGAGGGACTAATGCGTTTGTGAGAATTGCAGGATAACGCAGGTAGTGTCCCTCATTGATTCGGTTTACCTACCGGAGATGACCCCTAAAAATGTATGAAGACATTGAAGACAATGGTGGTATGAGAAGATATTCATATTGAAGACTATGACATGAGAAGACATTAAGTGAAGACTATGGTGCGCGAAGACTGTGTGGTTTCGTTGTTTCCTTTTCTTCTTTGTTGAGTCATAGGAACCACCGTACTGTTAAGTGGGGTCCAAGTGAACTAAGTCAGAGTGACTGAAGTGATGCTCAACTCAAATCCTATGTCTTCGAGCGAAGACAATGAGAGCAAATCTTATCCAGAGCTGGATGAGTTAGCTTTGCTTGTAGCCCAAGTAAAGCTGCCGCGTGTGTTTGAAATCTGACCGTTGGAACACGTGTCAGTTCCTTAGTGACCCAGGGTCATTTTGGACAAATCAGGTCGGGTTGCCTAGTGGCTATAAATAGCCCACCCCCTACACCATAAATTGGTGGCTGCTCAGAGTTTGTGCACGGCTTTTGTCGTTTGAGAGCAACCCACCTCGAAGCATTTGAGAGAGAGAGAAATCCTTGCGAGGACAAAGCCCAAACACCCAGAGCCAAAGAGTGTTAGGCATCACTGAAGTCTTTTTGTCTGTGTGACCTGAAGACTTATTACACTTGAGGACTGTGAATCCTCCAGCCGGTTAGGCGTCGCGTTCTGAGCATCCAAGAGTCATTGTGGATTGCCGGTGAACGAAGTCTGTGAAGGTTTGGAAGTATCCCTAGAAGACTTACCAGAGTGATTGGGCGAGGACTGGGTGTCCTTAGCTCAAGGGGAATAAGGTGAAGACACTGTCTTCTGAGTTAAATCTCAGCCTCCCTAACCAGACATATAGTTGTCACAGCAACTGGAACTAGTCTACCAAATCATGTGTCTTCAACAAGCGACTGGTTCTATCCCTTCCCACCTTTACTTAAGTTAGGTCCTTCGTGAAGTCAGTTGACTATCTGTGTATCTGTTTGACTTCATATGCTTGACTACTACTGTTGATTGGCTTCATACTGTCTTCCATCCTGATCCTTACTACCTAGCTGCTATTAGTCCTTGTACTTTCACATCATTGCATACTTGACTATGGCTTGCTTTGGGTAGTTTATCTTCCGCTGCATATTAATAGGTCATTTCTGTTGTTTGTCTTCGAAACTTCCTAGTTTTGAAGACTTCCATAAAAATCGCCTATTCACCCCCCCCTCTAGTCGATACTAGCACTTTGAATTGGTATCAGAGCAAGGTACTCCCTTGTTCTGTGTGATTCGGTTTAACCACCTGGAGTTTCAGCTATGTCGACCGCAGGGATAATCAAGGTCTCCGCTGCTTGCCCCGTGTTCGATGGAACTAAATATCCCTACTGGAAGAATAAGATGCGTATGCATCTTGAAGCCATTGATGTCGACCTCTGGTATGTCGTCAAGAATGGCGTTCCCAAAACTGGTGAAGGTGTCACCCCCACTGATGTCAAGAAGTTCATTCAACTAGACTTTACTGCAAAGAACATCATTTGTGGTCATCTGACCAAAGGACAGTATGGCCGTGTGAGTGCTCTAAAAACATCGAAGCTAGTCTGGGACTGGCTATCCAAGGTCAACGAAGGCGTCTCAACCCAGAGAGATCAAAGAATCAGTGTTCTTCGCAACCTCTTCAACCGCTTCAAGAGAAACGACAATGAAAATGTCCAGCTCACGTTTGATCGCCTCACTGACATCACAAATGAACTTCAAGCTCTTGGCGCAACTGAGATTACCAAGCATTAAATCGTTAAGACATTGCTGAGATCACTTGACAGCTCCTTTGACACCCTTGCCCTCATGATACAAGAACGTCCTGACTTCAAGTCACTCGATCCGTCTGATATACTTGAGAGGCTCAACACACATGAGTTCCAGCTATCTGAGAAAAGAGATATCTATGGCCCAAACTATGGCCGAACTCGCGCCTTGAAGGCAAAAGTTGTTTCCTCATCTGAAGAAGAATCTGACTGCAGTTCTAATGATCCTGAAGACATTGGAAAGGAACTTGCTATGCTTGTGAAGAAGTTCCAGAAGTTCACTAAGAAGAAAGGCTTCAGAAAGTCTTCACGATCCAGCTCAAGGAATGATGAAGCTTCCACCCATGACCACAAAAAGAGAACCTGCCACAAGTGCAAGAAACCTGGTCACTACATATCTGAGTGTCCATAGTGGGACAATGAGAAGAAGAAGTAGAAAAGCAAGGAATATGATTCTGATGACAAGAAGAAGAAGAAATCCTCAAAGTCTTCTAAGTCTTCTTCCAAGTCTTCATCATACAAGAAGAGCTCATCTGGCAAGGCTCGTGCTTTTGTTGGCAAGGAAATGGATTCAGAGGAGGAGTCTGCTTCTGAGGAGGCGGAGGTGGAGTCTGGAGAGGAGTCTGACCCTGGCGTTGCAAGTCTGGTTCTAGCCACAGCCTATGTCGCCAAGTCCATCTTCAACACTGAAGACAATGACTTCCACACCAACGCAAGCTAATGACGAAGACGATCCTACTCCCACCTACTGCTTCATGGCACGTGGTGCCAAGGTAAAATCACGCGATGCTTACTTTCAGACTTCAAGTGAAGATGACTCTGATTGTGAATCCAAACCCAGCTACAAAACACTTGCTAAAATTGCAACTGAACAACAAAAGGCTATGGAACATACTCAAAAACTGTTAGACAAAAGTGATGACCTATTGGACGCTGAAATGACACGTTCACAGTCCTTAGTTAATGACATAAAAAATCTTCATGCTAAGTACTAAGAACTTGAAGGTCGTCATGAATCGCTCTCAACTACCTATGAAAGGCTCTCCTATGATTATCTTCAAAGGAAACAAGAGCTTGAGAAATTGAGAGCGGCTCATGAAGATCTTCAAAAGGTGAATGAGTCACTTCGCGCTCAACAGATCAGTCCCACTCAGGAAGGATTTGAACCACCATGTCTAAAATGCATTGAGCGTGATAACGCTACATCTGTTGCTGAATGTTCCACTGCTGCTACTGTTTCATTGTCTTCACCTACTGATGTGGTTACTAACCCCTCTGCGGAGGATACCACTGCTGTTGCTGATGAAAATGCTATGTTGAAGACACTGCTTGAAACAGGGATGTACAAACGTTTGAAGGGACATCAGACTCTCTGCGATGTCCTCAAAAAGCAGATTCTGAACCGAAACCCTAGGAAAGAGGGTGTTGGGTTCGAGAGGAAAATGAATGTTGATGGCTCGTACTGGAAGCCTGAGCAGTACCCCAAAACCACATGGGTTGCTGCAAAGGAACCTTCAGTAGATCCATCCACTTATATGGCTTTACCTGTGCTAATCCTATCGACATTGATGAATCCTTTGATGCAAACTATAAGCTGTTCAATAATCAGAATGGTGAAGTGTTTGCCAGGTACATTGGTACTAACTGCAGGAATGGACCACCTATGAAGAAGATCTGGGTGCCGAAAGAGTACATTGGAGAATCTTCCTATGAATGTCGTCATGACACCACCAAGGAAGAAGACAAACCCCAGACCTACAGGCTTCATATGGCCCAAAGCTTCATACAGACAGAGGACTCACCTGAGTCCACCTAACACAATGTTTTGCAGGGAAACCATACTCAGACCTATGAATATGAGCGTGTTTCATCGAACCGCCATGTTCATAGACTAAGAACTACTTTGCTTATTCTTATGAGTATCATTCATCTCCTGCAAGGCTATTTGCTAGGGCTCCAAAGCCAAAAGTTCTCAGATGCTGCACTTGGACTCATTGCTTCGAAGCCACCCTTGAAGATGTGGGTGGCTAAGAAAGCTTAACTCTCTTTTGCAGGGAAAGGTCTCCAGCCGAAAATCAAATGCGTCTGAAGCTATTGCTGGGGACCTAAAACATCTTGTAGGGCGCAAGATCAAATGCCCAAATGGTCTTATTATATATTTTGTTCCTGATTCGCTTGCTACTTGTCCTATCAGTCCTAACCTCGATCTAAGCTTTAATAATCCTCTTGCTCGGCAAATGTTTATGCTTCACAATGCTCTTCGTGAAGCCTATCCCCCTAATTGCACTGTAGGGTATGACACCACCTGCTTCAGAATGGATTATTGATAGTGGATGTACTAATCACATGACTGGAAAACGAAGTCTTCTCATGGACTCAATGCTACGTCCATCTGACAAAAGTCACATCACATTTGCTGATACTGGTAAAAGCAAGGTATTGGGTCTAGGTAGCGTTGCAATCTCAAAGGATCAGCACATGGATAAAGTGATGCTTGTTGAATCCCTTAGTTTCAACTTAATGTCTGTCTCAATGCTTTGCGATTTGAACATGATTGTGATATTTGGAAAATATCGTTGCCTTGTTCTAATGGAATCTGACAAGTCTCTAGTCTTTGAAGGGTATCGGAAAGATGATTTGTACATGGTAGATTTCTCAGCAAGACCACAGCTTGCCATATGTCTTCTGCAAAAGCTTCAGAATGTTGGCTCTGGCATTGGAGGCTAGGGCATGCTGGCATGAGGAACCTGCATACTCTTGCAAAGAAGAAGCACGTCATAGGCATCGAGGGCGTCCAGTTCAAGAAGGATCACTTATACAGTGCCTGCGAAGCTGGAAAGATGACGAGGGCCAAGCACCCTCGAAGACAATCATGACAACGACTCAACCCTTCGAACTGCTACACATGGACCTCTTCGGCTCTACTCACTACTCTACCCTTACTACTACTGCTTGTCTCTGTGGCTTCGTCATTGTTGATGATTATTCAAGATATACATGGGTTCATATAATTCTTTACAAGACTGAAGTGCAAGATGTCTTCAGGCGCTTCGCAAATCGAGCAATGAACAATTATGGCGTGAAGATCAAACACATCAGAAGTGACAATGGCACTGAATTCAAGAACACTGGACTTGATCTGTATCGGGATACAACGGGAATCACTCATGAGTTCTCTGCTCCATACACACCTCAGCAAAATGGCATCGTTGAGCGCAAAAAAGAACCCTCATTGAGATGGCTCGAACAATGCTAGATGAGTACAAGACACCAAGAAAGTTCTAGCCTGAAGCTATTGATACAGCATGTCACATCATCAACCGTGTGTACATCCATAAGCTTCTGAACAAAACATCGTATGAGCTCCTTACCGGCAAGAAGCCAAACGTCAGTTACTTCAGAGTATTTGGAGCTAGATGCTGGATCAAGGATCCCCATCACAAGTCAAAATTTGCACCTAAGGCTCACGAAGGCTTCATGCTTGGCTATGGAAAGGATTGATTCACAAGTTTGAGAAAACATCCTATGAACTTTGTAACGCCCTCGATGCGGCTATATCTCCCACGTGTCGAAGCACGACTTAGAGGCATAACCGCATTGAAAGCAATGTCGGCAAGTGAGGTAATCTTCACACAACCCATGTAATACATAAGGGAAAGAGATACATAGCTGGCTTACAATCGGCCACTTCACACAATTACATGAACTAAAGCATTACATCATCCAGATACAATCAAGGTCCGACTACGAAACCAAAATAAAAGAAGAACCCAAATGCGACAAAGGTCCCGATCGACCCCAACTGGGCTCCACTACTGATCAACTAGAACGAAACAACACAAAGGGCAAGATCTTCATCGAGCTCCTCCTTGAGCTTGGTTGCGTCATCTGCACGGTAACATAGGCACCTGCAAACTGGTTTTGGAAGTATCTGGTGAGCCACGGGGACTCAGCAATCTCGCACCCGCGAGATCAAGACTATTTAAGCTTATAGGAAGGATGGAGTAATGAGGTGGAGCTGCAGCAAGCGACTAGCATATATGGTGGCTAACATACGCAAATGAGAGCGAGAAGAGAAGGCAAAGCACGGTCGATAAAAGTATGATCAAGAAGTGATCCTATAGCAACCTACGTCAAGCATAACTCCAACACCGTGTTCACTTCCCGGACTCCGCCGGAAAGAGACCATCACGGTTACACACACGGTTGATGTATTTTAATAAGGTCAACTTCGGGTTTTCTACAACCGGACGTTAACAAATTCCCATCTGCCACATAACCGCGGGCACGGCTTTCGAAAGTTCAAATCCCTGCAGGGGTGTCCCAACTTAGCCCATCACAAGCTCTCACGGTCAACGAAGGAATAGACCTCCACCCGAGACGTTCCGATCAGACTCGGTATCCCGGTACAACAAGACATTTCGACAGGGTAAAACTAAACCAGCAACACCGCCCGAATGTGCCGACAAATCCCGATAGGAGCTGCACATATCTCTTTCTCAGGGCACACTCAGATGAGCAATCCGTACAACTAAAACCAAACCTCGAGTTTCCCCGAGGGGGCGCTGCACAGGGCTCTAGTTCGGACCAACACTCAGAGGAGCACTGGCCCGGGGGGGGTTAGAATAAAGATGACCCTTGAGTCTGCAGAACCCAAGGGAAGGTGGTAGGTTGTTAGTGCAAATGGTAAAACCAATGTTGGGCATTGCTGGAAGAGCTTTACTTAAGGCGAACTGTCAAGGGGTTCCCATTATAGCCCAACCGTGTAAGGAACGCAAAATCCGGGAACATAACACCGATATGACGGAAACTAGGGCGGCAAGAGTGGAACAAAACACCAGGCATAAGGCCGAGCCTTCCACCCTTTACCAAGTATATAGATGCATTAATTAAGTAAGATATATTGTGATATCCCAACAAGTAAACATGTTCCAACAAGGAACAACATCTCCATGTTCCAACAAGGAACAAACTTCAATCTTCACCTGCAACTAACAACGCTATAAGAGGGGCTGAGCAAGGCGGTAACATAGCCAATCAACGGTTTGCTAGGACATGGTGGGTTAGAGGTTTGACATGGCAATTTGGGAGGCTGACAAGCAAATGGTAGGCATCGTAGCATTGGCATAGCAAAGAGCGAGCAAACTAGCATAGCAAAGATAGTAGTGATTTCGAGGGTATGATCATCTTGCCTGAGATCCCGCAAGGAAGAAGAAGAGTCCATGAAGAAGACAAACGGACGAAGACGAACGAATCCTCACAACTCCGGAACGAAACCGAAGCTAACGAGAGAAGCAACCCGGAAAGAAACAAACAACATAGTAAACAACACACATAAACATGGCATGATGCGCAAACAAGTATGATGCATGTCCGGTTTAATGAGGCATGGCATGGCAAAGTGCAACAAACAATACTACAAGTTAAGTGGAGCTCAATATGCAACGAGGTGCATGTTGACGAAACACCACATCAATTATTTAGTTATCTCTCGTTAAGCTACCCAACAATATTAACTGTTGGTTAAACATGGCAAGAGGTGAAGCATAATATAAACTATACCATCTAAACAATTTAAATGGGGCCGGATATAAAAACAACAAATCCGGTAAATCCCCATATGCATTTAGCAATTTAATGCAACAACAAGTTTAAACATTTTAAATGTTGTTATCATGATGCGGATGACATATACAAGTTTTATGCAATTTTATGAAAATGTTGACATGAGCATGTTATGAAGCATTTGTCACCATGGCGGAAGAAAGGGTGCCACGGCAACGAATCCGAAAATGATGCCACGGCAACATATCGGTTCCGGTAGCTCACAGAGATACCGGTGCAAAAGGAAGGCGTGACGTGAGCGAGTCATGCAAGATGGTGGGGTGATCCCGACTTCCGGGTTCCCACGGGACGGTGGCACGGCAAAAGAGGGGCATCGCAAGGACGATTCGATCACGGTGCAAAACTCGAGCATCTCATTCAACACATGCATTCGTCCACGGACGGCGTCTCGGGGTTATACCTTCGAAGCGTGCGTTTTCGGAGCGGTTCGAGTCGTCGAGGGAAGTAGTCGTACACGGCGTAGGTAGTGGTACACGGGTCTTCGGGCGACGGTAGATGGTACATGTTTCGGAGAGGAACTTGTCGTATCCATGTAGTCGTTCACGTGTGACCGTGGTGTAGTCGTACATGTTTCGTAGACGTCCGGGGTCGTCTGTAGATGTACTTGGCGTGTCCCTGAAATGGCTTGTGGGGTCACGGCAACGGCAACAAGTCTTGGCGGTCTTGACAAATCCAAGGACAGAACCATGGCGAGGTTCAGCAGCTCCCCCACGTCCATGATGGAAAACGAAGCTCGGGCAGGGAGTCGGAGCAGCAAGCAGGGGCTCGCTGGCCTCGGCGCCGGTGCAGGGACTCCGGCAGGCGGGACTTGGCGGCAGCAGCAGGTCCAGGAGGGGTCGCCGGGGCTGGACGGCACAAGGACGACGCCGACGAGCTCCACGGCCACGGCGGACGGCAAAACTGGACGGATTCGAGGGCAGGGAGACGGCTTGGCAACACGGGACTTGAGGCGCAGGAGGAGGCCGCGGCGGCGGGCATCGCAGGAGGGGCGGCGGAGCTTGACGGATCCAGGCGAGGTCGCCGGCAGCAGAGGCTGCGACGGAGCAGGGGTGACACGAGGCAGGGGTCGTCGGAGCATCGCAACCGCGGGAGGCCGAGGACGGCGGAGGTGCGGAGGCGGCGTGGCCATGGACGACGGCGAGGAGGGAGACGGCCGCAGGGGACGGAGGGCCGCCGGAGTTGACCGTCCCGGTGGTGTTGCGGAGGCCGGGCGCGGGGCCGGCAGGGGCGTGGTCGCGGGGCTCGCTGGTCGCGCGAGGGGGTGGAGGCGCAAGGCGACGGGGTCGCGCGCGAGGGAGAAAGAAGGACGAGGTGGAGGCGCACCGGAGGGGAAGGGGAAGATCGAGGAGATGGGCTCCTCTGGCGGCGCGAGGGAGGAGAGGGAGACGAGAGGGAGAGATGGGGGTCGGGCGCTGCGGCTAGGGTTACAGGGGGGCGCGGCTGGGCCTGGGAGGCCGACCCAGTGGAGAGAAAAAAAATGGCAGAGGCCTGGTGGGCTGACAAAGGGCCTAGCTGGGCTGCAGGAGGCCGACTGGGCTTCTCTCTCTCCTCCTATTCTTTCAATTACAAAAAAAACAGAAAAGAGAAAGAAGAGAAAGAGAGGTAGGGGGGAATCTGGGCATGGAGACAATTTTCCCGGACTCACAAAAATGAGCTCGATCCAGGAAAAATAGAAGTGGGCATGATCGAAAGATTAAATTCAAAATCATTTGAATTTAATTCAATAGGTTTGAACTAGGACTAGGATTTAGAAGAGTCCAAAAATGTTGAGAATTTAGGAGGAGCCTCGATAAATGGGAAAAGAAATGTTGGCAAAGTTTGGGGACCAAACTTGAAGTAGAAAGGGAGTGGGGATTTTTCAAGTGTGTTTTGGTTAATTCCAAAAGAATGGAATATTTAATATAGCTCCCTAATATTGGAGGATATGTTATAAAGAGAAGTCACCATGTGAATCCCTCGATTTAAATGGATCGAAAAAATCCATACAATTTATTTAGTTGAGGTTTTAAAAATTAATGATATGATGGCATGATGACATGATGCAATGCACATGATGCAAGGATGAATGCAACAAATAAAACAAATCACACGACGAAACTCGGAATAGCTGGAAGTCTTCTGGAGCGTCAGTCTCGGGGCGTTACAACACTCCACCACTACGAGAGGATCTCGTCCCGAGATCTAGGATGGCACCGGAGAGAAATGGAAGAGGAAGAGAAGAGGTAAAACTAAGTTGCTTCTTTGACCAATGAGTGAAACCAAAGAACCTTGAGAGGTTGAGCAAATTGAAAGAAAGAATACAAAGGAGATGAACGAGATTGCAAACAATCCGTTAGAAAGAGGAACAAGGAACATTACGAGAACTTGAAGGTTGCAAAGACATGAATCAAGAGTTTAATGGACAAGATAGAATTCGAAACCACTCCGGTTAAAACAAGATGAGAGGGGAAGAATTCGGGCAGTACTCCGGTTGAACATGGAAGGAATAGAACATGAACTTGAGAGGATGGGATGATACTTGATGAAATGAACAACACACTGCATCCGGAACTATTGAAAGAATGGAACAAGGGGTAAGAAAGATTTCAGACAGCTCCCCAGTTGAGGAAGGAGGGAAAACTTGATAAGATTAGAGAACTCGAATGAAAACACGACACTCCGGTTAAATGGATAAGCAAGAAAAGAGCACGATCCTCACGAATCGAGATGGTGAGCGAAAAGAGCAACGTCACAATGCCTCCGGAAGAAAGAATAGAAGATAGGTCATTGGAATAACAGAATGGAGGGGAAAATGGCAACTTCTGCCACAAATGAGTTTGGAAAGCATCCTTGCAAAGAAGAATTGAACGGAGTTGTTGGAAAATCAACAACGAAAAGCACAAGCTTGTAGTGGGCTTATGGAAAACATCTCAAAATTATGAGGTGACAACCGGCCACTAACGGAAACAATTGCTTGCTTGAGATCAACGAAGAGATGAAAACTTCTTCCACCAAGATGATAAAGAGATAACTTGGATCATTGGCAAGCACCACAAATAGCAACATTCCCAATGGAAGGCTTTTAGGTGAAATATGACACAAGATAACTCCAACAACGAGGTTGATGGATTTAAAAATAACTCATTCTTAACAACATGTGAATCATGGAACATGAACTCAAATTATCAAGAATGACATAATACCACCTCCAAAATATGGTAGAAAGAATTGCACTCCGGATTACCATATGAAGAAAGCTTGAGCTCCTTAGGAAAGAATCTCGATGAAAACTTTGAGAAGGGAATTAAATCCTTGATGAACCATCATGTAGAACCTCCATGAAGAACTCCGGTAAACAAAAGGAATGAAAAGAAAGAGAAATTGAAAACACAAGGTGAATCCTTGCAATGATTTAGATGGATCTCCGTGATAATTAGAGCTTGGAACTCCGGGAAAAGAGAAGATGAAACAAATGAAACCGAGAATTTTAAGGGCCTCCGGAATAAAGAATTAATCGCTTGGATGAACAAGAATAAGAATTATGTTATGCTTATCCTTCACCAATTAAATTGACGACAATCAACGGATTTGGCATACTACTTATTCTCGTAGAAAGGATTAAAAGAGATATAGCGTAAACTTGAGAAGGTCTTCAACGAACCACCGGTAGAATTGGAACAACAAATGAATTGATATGATGAACAAGGAAGAGAGATCTTGAAAGAACCACCGTAAGAATTGAAAATGATCGAAGTAGGGGTGCATCACCGGTAAGAATTAGCAAATGAACGAAGGTGCTTGAGACAAACTAGATACCTGAGAACAAAGAGATCAAGAACTGATTAGAGGATATTCAATAGATGCACCGGCAAGATAGGAGAATGATAACTGACGGCTGAGAATGAATAAACCCGAATTGATGGACTCCGGATGACAAACTGAGAAGACTCTTGAATATCTCCTGATGGGTGAAAAAGATTCTCACAATCGAAAACAATTATGAGAGGATGGCAACAAGCTAGCACCATGAATCTTGAAGAGAATAGAGCAAGATTAAAGAGAAACTCTTCTTCGGTCTTCAAATGATGAGAATGACAACGAGAAACACCACCAAGAATTATTGAGGCACACCGGAAGAATCAAAAGCGAAGAGGTTGAGCCAACTATGAAAAGAATTTGAAAGATCTTGGAGAAAAGCATTTGACTGATGATAACTCATTCTTACGTCAAACTTGGAAAAGAATTTGAGATAGCTCTGGGAAAATAGAAGAGTCAGGTAAGATCCTGGGAAAAGACCTGTGGGTTAGGGCCCACTCAAAAGAACACCGTTGAAAAGATTTAAAAGAGATGTTGCACCGGTTGAATTAAATGACTTGAATGAGATACCAATCTCGAAAGAGCTTGAACGAGTGCAGAGTGGAAACATGAATCTTCGAGATATCTTGAGCACTCCGGAATAACAAATAGCGAGAAGTAGAATGATAATGAGGTGCAGCGGTATGAGAAGACATTGAAATGAGGAAAAAGGTATGATCAACAAAACTTGACTTGAATCCACCGGAGAAGAAAAGAACGAGGAATGACGAACTTGAAGCTCCATTAGAATCTTCATGAGAATCACCGGATAAGAACATTGACGGAAAAGAATGGAGAAACTTCCACCAATAAAATGGATACTTGAATAAGAATCTGGGTCCTTGGAGAAAAACAAAGGGAGGGAGGGTGGGAAAACAAAGGCAACTTGGAGATGGATGACACAAACAACGTTGAGAAGAACTGATACTTGATCTTGTGAATGTTGAAATGATCGGAACCACTTGGAGAGAAAACACGCCGGTTGAAAAGGATTAACATGACAAACTCGATGATCAAGAAGGATTAGTATTCACATAGGAATATGAGAACACCATTTGGAAAAGGTATGGAATCAACATTTGACTTCGAAGCAACTCGAATACCACAACTCAAAACAAAACAAAGGATTTGGCTTGCAGAATAAGCCAGAACAAACATATGATAGAGATTTCGTCCGAAGTTTTCGTGGTGGGGCCTACACGGGCTCGATCGTACAGCACCATCATGTACAAGGCAGTGCACATGACATACGAAGCGTCCCCGAGTCGGCATAGCCAAGGACTCTTTAAGACACAACGAGACCACTGTAAAATCGACCGTGAATAGGCGAACCACTAGACGTCGAACCCCAATTTCATATCATACATCTGTCGAAAAGATATCCTAAGAGCTACTTGAATTCCCACCTATGAAACTCCCGAAATTTTCAGGTTATGCAATCAGGTGTTGGGGATACAGGGGAAGCATAATATCTCACCCAAAACTAACAAATCCTACATCCAGCTGTATCCATCCTTCAACACATAACCAAGAAACCTTCGGAAATCGTCTACCTCAACCTTCGAAAAGCATCCGTTATACAAGTCATGGCAATACTCCCGTACTCACCTCAGTACTGGGTTATCGGGGTTATCTCACCAACAACTGCATAAAAGAGATTTTCGATGTCGGCGTACTAAACTCAGGTATTCCAGAACTGCAACGATAAAATTATGACGACAACACCTCAGAGCTCAACTCCCCGGGACACTTCCACTAAACCCCTGACAGGAGGCACCAAGACAATGTTCTCATCATAAAACCATCGGAACGATTCCAAGATACCCGCGTGATCCTAAAAAAATTTAGTGAAATTTGAGAAGAGAAGAGTCAAAACTCTACGTCAGGATGCCTTACCAGAGCGATGAAGAGACTGGGAAGTAAAAAGAATTCCTAAACTCTCCGATATATATAATCCTAAATGACTCAAAATATTTTTCTAGACACAACTCGGCCGCTAAAAACGATCAAGCAGTGGGGCTCCTAAGGTCGGGGAAGGCTCTGATTACCAACTTGTAACGCCCTCGATGCGGCTATATCTCCCACGTGTCGAAGCACGACTTAGAGGCATAACCGCATTGAAAGCAATGTCGCAAGTGAGGTAATCTTCACACAACCCATGTAATACATAAGGGAAAGAGATACATAGTTGGCTTACAATCGCCACTTCACACAATTACATGAATAGAGCATTACATCAACCAGATACAATCAAGGTCCGACTACGGAACCAAAATAAAAGAAAAACCCCAAATGCGACAAAGGTCCCCGATCGACCCCAACTGGGCTCCACTACTGATCAACTAGAACGAAACAACACAAAGGGCAAGATCTTCATCGAGCTCCTCCTTGAGCTTGGTTGCGTCATCTGCACGGTAACATAGGCACCTGCAAACTGGTTTTTGGAAGTATCTGGTGAGCCACGGGGACTCAGCAATCTCGCACCCGCGAGATCAAGACTATTTAAGCTTATAGGAAGGATGGAGTAATGAGGTGGAGCTGCAGCAAGCGACTAGCATATATGGTGGCTAACATACGCAAATGAGAGCGAGAAGAGAAGGCAAAGCACGGTCGATAAAAGTATGATCAAGAAGTGATCCTATAGCAACCTACGTCAAGCATAACTCCAACACCGTGTTCACTTCCCGGACTCCGCCGGAAAGAGACCATCACGGTTACACACACGGTTGATGTATTTTAATAAGGTCAACTTCGGGTTTTCTACAACCGGACGTTAACAAATTCCCATCTGCCACATAACCGCGGGCACGGCTTTCGAAAGTTCAAATCCCTGCAGGGGTGTCCCAACTTAGCCCATCACAAGCTCTCACGGTCAACGAAGGAATAGACCTCCACCCGAGACGTTCCGATCAGACTCGGTATCCCGGTACAACAAGACATTTCGACAGGGTAAAACTAAACCAGCAACACCGCCCGAATGTGCCGACAAATCCCGATAGGAGCTGCACATATCTCTTTCTCAGGGCACACTCAGATGAGCAATCCGTACAACTAAAACCAAACCTCGAGTTTCCCCGAGGGGGCGCTGCACAGGGCTCTAGTTCGGACCAACACTCAGAGGAGCACTGGCCCGGGGGGGGTTAGAATAAAGATGACCCTTGAGTCTGCAGAACCCAAGGGAAGGTGGTAGGTTGTTAGTGCAAATGGTAAAACCAATGTTGGGCATTGCTGGAAGAGCTTTACTTAAGGCGAACTGTCAAGGGGTTCCCATTATAGCCCAACCGTGTAAGGAACGCAAAATCCGGGAACATAACACCGATATGACGGAAACTAGGGCGGCAAGAGTGGAACAAAACACCAGGCATAAGGCCGAGCCTTCCACCCTTTACCAAGTATATAGATGCATTAATTAAGTAAGATATATTGTGATATCCCAACAAGTAAACATGTTCCAACAAGGAACAACATCTCCATGTTCCAACAAGGAACAAACTTCAATCTTCACCTGCAACTAACAACGGTATAAGAGGGGCTGAGCAAGGCGGTAACATAGCCAATCAACGGTTTGCTAGGACATGGTGGGTTAGAGGTTTGACATGGCAATTTGGGAGGCTGACAAGCAAATGGTAGGCATCGTAGCATTGGCATAGCAAAGAGCGAGCAAACTAGCATAGCAAAGATAGTAGTGATTTCGAGGGTATGATCATCTTGCCTGAGATCCCGCAAGGAAGAAAGAGTCCATGAAGAAGACAAACGGACGAAGACGAACGAATCCTCACAACTCCGGAACGAAACCGAAGCTAACGAGAGAAGCAACCCGGAAAGAAACAAACAACATAGTAAACAAACATCACATAAACATGGCATGATGCGCAAACAAGTATAATGCATGTCCGATTTAATGAGGCATGGCATGGCAAAGTGCAACAAACAATACTACAAGTTAAGTGGAGCTCAATATGCAACGAGGTGCATGTTGACAAAACACCACATCAATTATTTAGTTCTCTCTCGTTACGGAACACAACAATATTAAGTTTGGTTAAACATGGCAAGGGGTGAAACATAATATAAACTATACCATCTAAACAATTTAAATGGGGCCGGATATAAAAACAACAAATCTGGTAAATCCCCATATGCATTTAGCAATTTAATGCAACAACAAGTTTAAACATTTTAAATGTTGTTATCATGATGCGGATGACATATACCAGTTTTATGCAATTTTATGAAAATGTTGACATAAGCATGTTATGAAGCATTTGTCACCGTGGTGGAAGAAAGGGGTGCCACGGCAACGAATCCGAAAATGATGCCACGGCAACATATCGGTTCCGGTAGCTCACAGAGATACCGGTGCAAAAGGAAGGCGTGACGTGAGCGAGTCATGCAAGATGGTGGGGTGATCCCGACTTCCGGGTTCCCACGGGACGGTGGCACGGCAAAAGAGGGGCATCGCAAGGACGATTCGATCACGGTGCAAAACTCGAGCATCTCATTCAACACATGCATTCGGTCCACGGACGGCGTCTCGGGGTTATACCTTCGAAGCGTGCGTTTTCGGAGCGGTTCGAGTCGTCGAGGGAAGTAGTCGTACACGGCGTAGGTAGTGGTACACGGGTCTTCGGGCGACGGTAGATGGTACATGTTTCGGAGAGGAACTTGTCGTATCCATGTAGTCGTTCACGTGTGACCGTGGTGTAGTCGTACATGTTTCGTAGACGTCCGGGGTCGTCTGTAGATGTACTTGGCGTGTCCCTGAAATGGCTTGTGGGGGTCACGGCAACGGCAACAAGTCTTGGCGGTCTTGACAAATCCAAGGACAGAACCATGGCGAGGTTCAGCAGCTCCCCCACGTCCATGATGGAAAACGAAGCTCGGGCAGGGAGTCGGAGCAGCAAGCAGGGGCTCGCTGGGCCTCGGCGCCGGTGCAGGGACTCCGGCAGGCGGGACTTGGCGGCAGCAGCAGGTCCAGGAGGGGTCGCCGGGGCTGGACGGCACAAGGACGACGCCGACGAGCTCCACGGCCACGGCGGACGGCAAACTGGACGGATTCGAGGGCAGGGAGACGGCTTGGCAACACGGGACTTGAGGCGCAGGAGGAGGCCGCGGCGGCGGGCATCGCAGGAGGGGCGGCGGAGCTTGACGGATCCAGGCGAGGTCGCCGGCAGCAGAGGCTGCGACGGAGCAGGGGTGACACGAGGCAGGGGTCGTCGGAGCATCGCAACCGCGGGAGGCCGAGGACGGCGGAGGTGCGGAGGCGGCGTGGCCATGGACGACGGCGAGGAGGGAGACGGCCGCAGGGACGGAGGGCCGCCGGAGTTGACCGTCCCGGTGGTGTTGCGGAGGCCGGGCGCGGGGCCGGCAGGGGCGTGGTCGCGGGGCTCGCTGGTCGCGCGAGGGGGTGGAGGCGCAAGGCGACGGGGTCGCGCGCGAGGGAGAAAGAAGGACGAGGTGGAGGCGCACCGGAGGGGAAGGGGAAGATCGAGGAGATGGGCTCCTCTGGCGGCGCGAGGGAGGAGAGGGAGACGAGAGGGAGAGATGGGGGTCGGGCGCTGCGGCTAGGGTTACAGGGGGGCGCGGCTGGGCCTGGGAGGCCGGCCCAGTGGAGAGAAAAAAAATGGCAGAGGCCTGGTGGGCTGACAAAGGGCCTAGCTGGGCTGCAGGAGGCCGACTGGGCTTCTCTTCTCTCCCTCCTATTCTTTTCCATTTACAAAAAAAACAGAAAAGAGAAAGAAGAGAAAGAGAAGGTAGGGGTGGAATCTGGGCATGGAGACAATTTTCCCGGACTCACAAAAATGAGCTCGATCCAGGAAAAATAGAAGTGGGCATGATCGAAAGATTAAATTCAAAATCATTTGAATTTAATTCAATAGGTTTGAACTAGGACTAGGATTTAGAAGAGTCCAAAATTGTTGAGAATTTAGGAGGAGCCTCGATAAATGGAAAAAGAAATGTTGGCAAAGTTTGGGGACCAAACTTGAAGTAGAAAGGGAGTGGGGATTTTTCAAGTGTGTTTTGGTTAATTCCAAAAGAATGGAATATTTAATATAGCTCCCTAATATTGGAGGATATGTTATAAAGAGAAGTCACCATGTGAATCCCTCGATTTAAATGGATCGAAAAAATCCATACAATTTATTTAGTTGAGGTTTTAAAAATTAATGATATGATGGCATGATGACATGATGCAATGCACATGATGCAAGGATGAATGCAACAAACAAAACAAATCACACGACGAAACTCGGAATAGCTGGAAGTCTTCTGGAGCGTCAGTCTCGGGGCGTTACACAAATCAACCTGAAGACAATGCTCAGACCGAAGACAATCCTTCCAATGATGACAATGATCAGCGAGAGCAAAATCTTCGTCCTGTTCATCCTCGTGTTGCAAATGAAGTTCAAATAGAGAAGATAATTGACAACATCAATGCGCCTGGTCCACTCACTCGATAAGAGCAACACAGCTAGCAAACTTCTGTGGGCACTTTTCATTTGTGTCAATATCAGAACCCAAGAAAGTTGCTGAAGCTTTTATGGAACCTGAATGGATTCAAGCCATGCAAGAAGAACTTCAACAGTTCAAGCTGAATAATGTTTGGGAACTCGTCAAGCGACCTGACCCTCGCAAGCATAACATTATTGGAACAAAGTGGATATATCGAAACAAGCAAGATGAGCATGGTCAAGTCGTCAGAAACAAAGCACGTCTTGTGGCTCAAGGATATACTCAAGTTGAAGGAATTGACTCTGATGAAACATTTGCTCCTGTTGCTAGGCTTGAAGCTATTCGCATACTGCTAGCCTACACTAATCATCACAACATCTTGCTATATCAAATGGATGTAAAGAGTGCATTTCTCAATGGCAAGATTGAAGAAGAAGTATATGTCGCACAACCACCTAGCTTTGAAGATCCAAAACATCCTGATATGGTGTACAAGCTAAACAAAGCACTGTATGGCCTCAAACAAGCTCCTCGTGCATGGTATGATACAATCAAAGACTTCCTGAAGAGCAAAGGCTTCAAACCTCGATCCCTCGATCCCACACTCTTCACGAAGACATATGATGGCGAACTGTTTGTGTGCCAAATATATGTGGATGACATAATCTTCGGCTGCACCAACCAGAAGTATAGTGATGAGTTTGGGTACATGATGCAAGAGCAATATCAAATGTCCATGATGGGTGAGCTGAAGTTCTTCCTTGGTCTTCAAATTCGTCAGCAAAGAAATGGCATCTTCATATCTCAAGAAAAATACCTCAAAGATTGTCTGAAGAAGTTTGGAATGGAAGACTGCAAAGGCTACACGACGCCAATGCTAGCCAAACACCATCTTGGTCCTGACGACAATGGTAAAGAGTTCGATCAAAAGGTATACCGCTCCATGATTGGTTCTTTGCTTTATTTATGTGCATCTAGGCCAGATATTATGCTTAGTGTTTGCATGTGTGCTCAATTCCAAGCGGCACCAAAGGAATCGCATCACTTAGCAGTGAAGCGAATTCTTCGATATTTGGCTTACACCCCAACACTCGGATTATGGTATCCCAAGGGCTCAAAATTTGATTTGGTTGGATTCTCGGATGCTGATTATGCTGGTGATAAGGTGGATCGCAAGTCTACATCAGGCACATGTCATTTTCTTGGTCGATCACTTGTCTGTTGGTCTTCAAAGAAGCAGAACTGTGTATCACTCTCAACTGCTGAATCTGAATACATTGCTGCTGGATCCTGTTGTGCTCAGCTTCTATGGATGAAGCAAACTCTCAAGGATTATGGCATCAACCTGAAACAAGTACCTCTCTTTTGCGACAACGAAAGTGCCATCAAGATAGCCAAAAATCCAGTCCAGCACTCGAAGACAAAGCACATTGAAATTCGTCATCACTTTCTCAGAGATCATGTTATGAAGAAAGATATCGATATCATTCACGTCAACACTGAAGAGCAACTGGCAGATATCTTCACAAAGCCCTTGGATGAGAAAAGGTTTTGCAAGTTACGGTGTGAGCTAAATATCTTAGAATCCTCTAATGTCCTATGATCAGGCACACATCCTAACACTTATGCATGTTGATGACTTAGATGTGCAACACACAAAGTAATGTATATCTTCAATCAATGAAGATTTACACTCTGAGTGTGAATACATTAACATGGAATTTGACTTCGGAGCGCCACGATAATTGTGCGCCGTGTCTAGGTCTAATACTTCCTATACGGTGGGTAACGCCACCACCAAATTTCTCTGTTTGAAGTGTTTCACTCATGGCGTTATATTGCAATGACTTCGCATTTGGTTTGTCTTCAGTTTCAATTTATCTTCATGATTTTCTACAGTATGATGATTTGATTGCTTTCTATATATACTAGTGTTCTGTCCTCTACAGCATTCACTTATAGCTATGTCTTCAAGATTGGATCTTTTGAACTAAGTGAATGTGATCGGACCCTAACCTCTCTATGCTTCCTATCTCAAACTCTATCTGTCCAAATCATATGCATTCTATTGAAACTGTCGAATGTCTTCTCTGCGTCCTAGTCAGCAGAAGGCATAGAGACAAACATTAAATCTATTTTAAATGACTTATCTTTATTGTTGAAATCCGGAGAAGCCGGAACAACTCTCCGACATGCCTGGCGGGCGTGGGAACGTGGGACAACTCTGAGTATGTTGTATGCTTGCCACGTGCCCCTCAGATGTGAACCGCCAGGGGCACCAGCGTAATTGCGTTGTGTCGCTCACCTACTTATAAATACTTGTCCCCTGCGGTAAAGAAATCCTTCTTCCACCTCTCCACCTCCGTCAAAAACCTAGCGCCACCGCTAGCTCTCGACGACGCCGGTGACGAAGCGCTTAGCTGCCGCAACTTCTCCGACGCCGTCCTCACGTCGGCCGCGGACATCGTCCTCTCCGCCGTCGCCGTAGGTGTCCTCCGTCGCCAAGTTAGGGCACGGTGGGCTGAACTGCTCGGTCTCCTATTCATCCCATCTAGCAGTTCTTCGTGCGGTAATTATAACTCTATTTTTACCACCTTTTTGATCTTCAAGATTCATCCTGTTTACCGAAAGTGGTTTCCGCCTATTCAATGTTAGATCTATTCTGTCTGCATCTCATACTGCCTAGTCAATTCACTTAGATTTCCTGTCTAGTTTGATTCCTCACGTGTACTTATTCACGGATTGGTACAAATCTGGAACCAACTCACCTATATAAGTGAATGTCTTCGCATCATGAGGTCAATGTCTTCAAACTGATTTATCTTCAAAATCTTCTGAGAATGCATATTACCTCTTCCCCTTCCCTCGCATCTCTAATGCTGTCACAGGTACATGTCCGTGGGAGAATCCCTTGGTTCTCATAGTCTGCATCCGTTTGCAGAATACTTACAGCATCATATCAATTCTCCTGAAGCCAGTTCCTGCTTGACCAGCAAGCGTAAGTCTCTGAAGCCTTTGAACGTATTGAAGCCATTTAGTTTGAAGTTCATGGCTGCAGAAAAATCAGCAAGGAAGGGTGGCAGACAGCACAGAGAAGGAACATCCAAAGATCTGCCTGATGACTTAGCAGAACTCTACAAGACAGATCCCGAAGGGAATTATCATCAGAGAAAGACGCGAATCCAATGGATTCGACGCTATTGGGCTGAGGAATGGTTCAAGTACAAGTTTGTGACGACGGAATATGCAGAGAAGAATGCCATCAAGAGACCTTGGGGTGATATCCTCTATCGAGGCCTTCAACCCAAGAACAGAGCTGAAGCCATTGCTCAAGGCTTCTATCCTTGCATGGTCCGTGGACCACAGCCTGAGAACGCCGATCCCACTTCACTACTCTGGTGTCGTGATGATTCTCTCTTCAAGCGCAACTTCCAGTTTGCTGTGGCTTCGGCCAAGAAGAACAAGAAGTCATTGGGATTGGACTTCAACCCAGGTCCCTCTGCTCCCCGTGTTGACGGCTCCCATGATGCTGATCCCAATGTTATCGGCCCCTTCTCCAACCTTGACGGCCTCATCACCTACATCGTGGTCCAAGGTGCCAGAGTAGATCATTCTGAAAATGATGCTGACTCCGATGAAGCCCCAGCTCCTCCTCCAAAGCCGCAGAAGAAAAAGAAGCCAAAGGCTTCAAGATCAGCTGCACCTCCGAAGACTTCTCGTGCAAAGCCACTGGCCACTGCACCTCCTGAAGCCAGTGTGCAGTCACAAGATCAATCCCATGTCTCCAAGAGAACGGAGAAGAAAAAGCAACTTGTCAGACCAACTGATCAAAGAGCCTTGACTCCTGCCGCCATTCTGCGCGAAGAACCCATTGATCTGTCAAGTGATGAAGATCTTGCGGATGATGCCCTTGAGCAGCTGATAAAGAGCAAGGAAGAAGCAGAAATCTTCAACAACTTGCCTCTCTTTGATGTGGCAATCATCCACGACTTCATTGATGAGTGGTTCGACACCCCCAATCTCAGCTTTGAAGATTTGCAGCTTCCCATTGGCCTCAATGTCACCTTCAATGGCGCCATTGCTTCTGAGCTAACTCTCGTTCAGCGTATCGTTGAGCTGAAGAACAAAATTGATTATGAGAAGGCTCAATTCAAGAAGCATGTGGCCAAGCTAAGTGTTCAAGACGTCAGAAACTTCAAGGTCATGCTACATGAGCTTAAAGAAGCTTTTCTGAAGAAGCGTGAAGAAGCTCAGGGCTCTCGAGAGCGCATGAAGAGTTTGGCTGACAAGTGTGTGCTCGCCTACAATGAGGCTGAGAAGCGCAAGTCACTTGGCCGTCCTGGCATTGACCCCAGGATGGCTGCAAAGAAAAAGAAGAAGCTTCCTGCTGACCTACTTGAACCATCAAGCCAAGAAGCCCCTCACATTATCTTCCCAAGCAGCATGACTGGCTCGAAGCCAAAGGTCACCACAACCGCTTCAGAACAGAAGAAGACGAGGGATGCCGAGGCTGAAGCCAGAAAGAGAAAGAATACTGAAGCCTCTGATGCCGCTCCCTCCAAGAAGAAGCGCAAGACCAAGAAGACTAGGGCTGCTTCCACAGAGCCCTTAGTTGTTGAACCCATTTCAGTGCTTCGCCCAGCGTCAGAACATCAAGAACGAAGGATGATAGTCCATGAGCCTGCTCCCACAGAGGCTCATGAAGCTGAAGTTATTCCAGCAGCTGAACCCACTGCTGCTGAAGACATTGGTCATGATGACAATGTAGCCGATGATGAAGTTCTTCCTCAGATCGAACATGACGTGGTATCATCGCCTGTTCATACGAACAGCGAACTCATCAGCATTGGTCGTCCTCTGAAGCCAATTGCTCAGGATGCATCATGGGCTGATCACCCACAGCTACAAGATTCACCCAGTACTCCCCAACAACAACAACAAGCTACACCCCCCGTGCAAGAAGAGGATGAAGACTTTGAGGCCCAGCCATCTCCATCTCCTAAGGTGTTGCCAGCATTTCGCAGGCTTCGCAAAGGACAAAGGCCTCAAGTCCCTCTATCGAGCGTTCCAGAAGGAGAAGTGCAACGTTCACCTGTTGCTCGTCAAGTCTTTTTTGAACCTACTCCAACTGTGAATGTCTCCGAGTCTGAAGCACAAGCTGCTGAAGACATTCCGGCTGCATCAGCCGAAGAAAATCAAGAAGAAGTACGTGTCCCTACTCCCGCAGTAATTGAAGAGGTTGTTCCTGATGTGAACATGCCTGTGCCCGACCCTCCTGTTCATCAAGAGAAGGTTGACAATGTTGAGGCTGCCACCGCCAATGCCAATGAAGCCAATGACATAGTCATGGCTGACGGTAATGTGGAGCCTGCACCAACCAGTGTGCCTGAAACAAATGTGGCCACTGAACCTGAAACCAATGAGGCTGCTGCACCTGAAGCAAATGAGACAACTGCTCCCGAAGCACCTGTTGTGCAGCCTGACGCCTCAGCTATTGTCGTTGCTCCTGTACCACCACCAAGGCCTCACACAATTGAGCAAGCATATAGTCATGGTCAGCTAACCACTGTCCGATGGCCCATTCTGGTACCTCCGCCTACTGCCTCTGGACCTCAATTTGACTATCATGTTGAGCATAGGCCTCAGGTCCAGAAGCCAAAGCCTAGGCTGCCAAGATTTCCAGGTACTGCAAACTCACCAGGGTCCTTCAATGCAAATGGCTTCAAAAGCCACAATACCTTCTTTGACAGTGCCAAGAACCCCTACTCCAAGCCAAGAATATCATCAGATTGGTTCTGGAGCTATCAGCAGAGAAGCTATTACTCTTGCGTTCTATATGATCAAGGGCGCATTTTCCCTCATATGCGCCTTGACACTGAAGCCATTGCTGGACTGCCGTGCTTAGAAGAAGCACTTGATTGCTTTCGTGATGCTGGTCTGCTCCACTTTGTGACAGACAAAGAACATTGGAATGAAGAGCTATTGCTTCAATTCTATGCTACTCTACACATTCGCGGCTACTACAGAGACATCAAGACATGGGTTCTCGAGTGGATGACTGGAAATGTTCATCATGAAGCCAAAGCTATGGATATCATCGAGCTTACAGGGCTAGCCACTCCTGGAGAACTATATGAACCTGACTGTCAGCTACACCGCAATGCAGTGGAGAGTATCTTCCATAAGCCAGAACCCAATATGAGCCAGATGTTGAGCATGATGAAGCCCTTGCCATCTGACGCTGACTATCCAACAGAATTCTTTGTTGAAGACCTTGAGTATCTGCCTCGCACCATATATCATATCATCAGGCGAACTCTATGGCCTGTCAAAGGACATTCATCAGCGGCCAAGCTTGAAGGAGCTATGAAGACTTTGGTCTTCTATATTCTCAATGGCATCAGCTTCAACACTCAAGAATTCTTCATCAGGCAACTTGTTGCTTCTGGCTCTGACCTATTTGGTCTGAAGTTTTATGCTCCATGGGTCATGCGCCTCATCAAGAGACACTCATCTGTCAACTACCAGCCCTCTACTCGCAATCATATGATCTTTTTGCCAGAGTTGATATGTCAATTGAAGCTATATACTCTGACCCTGCCAAGAAGCCTCTTTGTCTTCAGAATGTCGAGCACCAAAGCTTCACTCAACCCATTGAAGGCGCCCAAGCAGCAACACGAATCTATCCAATGGCTGGAAATACTCGTCTGCCTCATCGTGCTCCTACTGAAGCCACTGAAAGCACCATTGCCCAAAGGCCTCGGAAGCGCTCTCGTGTTCTCAATGACCGAGAACTTCTTGTGGCACTTCATCAGAAATAGGATAAGCATCATTTTTGGCTCAAGAGACAGATGCAAAGCCTCTTGGTGGATGTCAATCGCATTCACAACCTTGCCACCAAGAATGCCTTTGTTGCTCATGAAACTTGCCGACGATCATGGAAGATTTTGATCCTGCTTAGTGCTGAAGCTGATCTTCAAGACAATGGCTTCAATGAAAGATTCCAGTTTGACTCCACTCCTCCACGGACTGCTGTCCTACGTCGCACTCCATCTCTTGAAGACTCTGAATATTCTTCCTCCGCGGCAAGGTAAATGCCAGAGTGATCGATGATGAAGATGATGCTACTTCACCACCTCCTACTACTGCGCGCATCGACACTGCACCAAGTTCATCTGCACCGCCAACCAACAACGACAACCCTGCTGCTTCACCTACTCATGAGGACGAGTAGATGCTCTATGTCTTCAAACCTTTTTGGTCCTTACTGACAAAAGGGGGAGAAGCGTATGAGTTGATAGTCTTCAAGCGGGTTCATATGGGCGGTTGCATTATATTTTGCCTCGTGCTTACAACTCTTGCTTTTGAAACATTTGGTTCTCTGAGTTGTAACACCTAAACTTGATGGTCGTCTGCTACTTATTTGCTTCACTATGATGCGATGATAAATTCCGCATGTGCGATGATAACTTCCGCACTTAGATATTCTGCAGACGTCCATTTTTCATTATGCATGTCATTCTACTTGCTATATCATTTCATGCATGATGAACTATCTTCATAAGTTGAAGTGGATCTCCACAAATACAACCTGCCATGTGCATTTGCATTCCAAAAGCAAATTACTTATATGCACATCTTCAGGGGGAGCCCTTGCTACTTATGAAGACAATTCCCTATCCTTACAATTTCACATATTTTTTCCCGTTGAAAACTTCAACCAATTTGTCATCAATCACCAAAAAGGGGTGGATTGTAAGTGCATCTAGTGCCACCCCTAGTTGGTTTTGGAGTATTGACGACAAAGTTGGTTGAGGGACTAATGCGTTTGTGAGAATTGCAGGATAACACAGGTAGTGTCCCTTATTGATTCGGTTTACCTACAGGAGATGACCCCTAAAAATGTATGAAGACATTGAAGACAATGGTGGTATGAGAAGATATTCATATTGAAGACTATGACATGAGAAGACATTAAGTGAAGACTATGGTGCGCGAAGACTGTGTGGTTTCGTTGTTTCCTTTTCTTCTTTGTTGAGTCATAGGAACCACCATACTGTTAAGTGGGGTCCAAGTGAACTAAGTCAGAGTGACTGAAGTGATGCTCAACTCAAATCATATGTCTTCGAGCGAAGACAATGAGAGCAAATCTTATCCAGAGCTGGATGAGTCAGCTTTGCTTGTAGCCCAAGTAAAGCTGTCGCGTGTGTTTGAAATCTGACCGTTGGAACACGTGTCAGTTCCTTAGTGACCCAGGGTCATTTTGGACAAATCAGGTCTGGTTGCCTAGTGGCTATAAATAGCCCACCCCCTACACCATAAATTGGTGGCTGCTCAGAGTTTGTGCACGGCTTTTGTCGTTTGAGAGCAACCCACCTCGAAGCATTTGAGAGAGAGAGAAATCCTTGCGAGGACAAAGCCCAAACACCCAGAGCCAAAGAGTGTTAGGCATCACTGAAGTCTTTCTGTCTGTGTGACCTGAAGACTTATTACACTTGAGGACTGTGAATCCTCCAGCCGGTTAGGCGTCGCGTTCTGAGCATCCAAGAGTCATTGTGGATTGCCGGTGAACGAAGTCTGTGAAGGTTTGGAAGTCTCCCTTGAAGACATACCAGAGTGATTGGGTGAGGACTGGGTGTCCTTAGCTCAAGGGGAATAAGGTGAAGACACGATCTTCTGAGTTAAATCTCAGCCTCCCTAACCAGACGTACAGTTGTCACAGCAACTGGAACTGGTCTAACAAATCATGTGTCTTCAACAAGCGACTGGTTCTATCCCTTCCCAACCTTACTTAAGTTAGTCTTCGTGAAGTCATTGCCTATCTGTGTATCTGTTTGACTTCATTGCTTGACTACTATTGTTGATTGGCTTCATACTATCTTCCATCCTGATCCTTACTACCTAACTGCTATTTGTCCTATACTTTCACATCATTGCATACTTGACTATGGCTTGCTTTGGGTAGTTTATCTTCTGCTGCATATTAATTAGGTCATTTCTGTTGTTTGTCTTCGAAACTTCTAAGTTTTGAAGACTTTCATAAAAATCGCCTATTCACCCCCCCCCCTCTAGTCGATACTAGCACTTTCACCACCCAAGGTTGATGAATGGTTGGTATTTCAATCACGGAAGGCGGACTCAAAAGAAGCTATATTATATGACAACGAAGAGTGGAAGTACGAAGTGAAAGAGCCAGGAGGAACCACAGACGATGGCCACCAACATGGGGGTCGGGCTTTCAAGGTGTCGTTAACACAATGTGATTGCTCTTGCGGGAGGCCATTGTTGCTTCATCTCCCATGCTCACACTTGTATACCGCCGGTCGCATTAGGAATGTGGACATCAATCACCCACGCACCATGAGGGAGTCGGAGTTCTCAATCATGACGGTCAAGAAAACATGGGCTCCCTGCTTTCACCCATATCTTGACCAATCACAATGGCCGGAGTACCACGGTGTTCAACTATGGCCGGATCCGGAGTTGAAGGTTTTTAAACGGGGTAGATGTAAGACAAAGCGTCTTAGAGGCGATATGGACGAATGGGGCCATGGTGGCCGCCGTGAAGCGGGCAACGACCAATTCCAAGAGCCTGGTGAGAGCTCCCGTTGTGGGGAGTGCAAAGGTCATGGCCACAACAAAAGAAAATGTACGAAACCAAGGAAAAGGTCCAAGAAAAATGATGCAAGCACAAGCCAACAAGGAGCTACAGAAGGAAGCCAACCAAGTGGTAGCCAACAAGTGCCAAGGCAACCAAGTGGTAGACAACAAGTGCCAAGGCAACCAAATGGTAGCCAACAAGTGCCAAGCCAACCAAGTGTTAGCCAAATTGGATCTAGGCAACAAAGAGGTCGGCAATTAGGACTTACAAGAGGCCGTGGTGGTGGTAGAGCTCGTGGTGGTGGTGTAGGCCGTGGTGGTGGTAGAGCTCGTGGTGGTGGTCTTGGCCGTGGTGATGGTCTTGGCCGTGGTGATGGTCTTGGCCTTGGTGGTGGACATGGTCGTGGTGATGGACAGGGACAAGGTCGTTATAGAGGAATGTTTGGATACCTCGATGGACCATTTCGGAATCACCAAATCTACTCATAAACCTTATGTTGCCATGTCGGAATCTTCAAAGAAAACCTACAGAAATTTCCGAAGCAAATATGTTGGAATTTCTGAAGCAACAATAGAAAGTGTGCTAATGCCCAAGTGTACACCTCAGAGCTTCCAAATGCTTTATGGTCGGACCATATGAAGCATCTGAAAATTGCTACCTATGTTCATGTTGGAACGTCCAAGCTGATCACTTTGGATCTTTCGAGCTATGTAACAAATTTGGTAATGGTTAGATTTTCGTCCCTCCTATTTATACCTTCACCTATCCAACCAGCTCACTTGAAGCAAAATCCACTCCCATCACATGTTCTAAGAGATAAATCCACCTCCTTGTGTTGATTTCAAAGGGCTTTCTACCACAACCATCCATGCCAATCCTTTGAGATCTAATCCTCTCTTGCTTTCCACTCCTACCTTCTCCAATCCAATAGTCAAATATTGAGAGAGTCTGAGTGTTGACGAGATTATCTTTTGAAGCACAAGAGCAAGGGATTCATCACCAAACAACTTGTATCTTATTACTTTTCGAGGGTGTGTGCCTTCCTAGATCTGCTAGGTTCATGAAAATCTTCAAATATATGAACAACCCAAAAAGTTTGTAAGGACTTGGAGATCGCCTACTTTGTGAAGATCTACCTTCCTGAGGCTAGTCCTTCGTGGGTGTACGCCATGGTAGATAGATAGGTTGCTCCTTCAAGAACCCTTCATGGGTGAGTGTCCTTCGTGAACCATTCCTTTGTGTAATCTCGTAGCAAAGATCCTTGTGATCTTACTGTTGGAAAATGTAGTAGAAAACAAAAAAAATAGCACCGACGCACACCCAAGGTCAATATGAAGACGCCTAACAGGTTGGGATCACGATCATTACCGGCACCGAGTTGCAGCGGAAGAAGAACGTCACTACTAGGGAAAAGCTTATACATAGGATCTTACCAGCAACACGGTTTAAAACAAGGCGCTACTGCTACTTAGCAGTAGCGCGCGGATACAAACCGCGCTATTGCTACGCGGCTAGCAGTAGCGCGCCAGGTGAAAACAACGCTACTACTTAAATTGCGACGACATAGCCGCCAGACTAGGTATAGTAGTAGCCCGGTTTTGCAAACGCGCTACTGACAATGAAATTAGCAGCAGTGCTTTTCTCACACCAAAACTGCTGTTAAGTTTAGAATTAAGTTTAGTCTCACCTCGCTCCGTGAACAGGGTGTTTACCACCTTAAATACGTTACTTCTCAAACCATCACAACCACTTGGTCTTCATTGAATTCTATGTGTAGGATCTGTATCTACAATAGGAATCTTCATTGGTTCTTAAACTAGGGAAGATTCCTATTGACAATGTAGATTCTATACAAAAAGATCATTGATGACCAATGTATTTTTGTTTATTTTTTTACATGCTTAGCCTTAGCAGTAGCGCATTTTCTTTAAAGAGCGCTACTGCTATGTTGTTTAGCAGTAGCGCTTTATCTCAAAGCGCGCTATTGCTAAACGCCATCCTATCTTCCCCAACTGGCCGCCCCCAACTCTCCCTCTCCAGTCTCACTCTCCCCCCTGCACCCCCTGTTGTCCGCCGCCGCCGCCGTTCACCGACCACCGTCGTCGCCCGCCGCCGCCGACGCTCCTGCTCCTCCTCCGCTGAGGTAGTCCCTCCTTCCCTCCTCCTCCCTCCTCCCTCCTCCTCCTCTCTCCTCCCTCCTCCCTACCGCGCCCCTCCCTCCTCCCTCCTCCTCTGGCCAAGCCCTCCGCCGGCAGCCCTCCTTCCCTTCCTCCTCTCTCCTCCCTCCTCCCATCCCTCCTCCTCCTCCTTCGACCCGCACCCTCCTCCCCCTCCTCCTCTCTCCTCCCTCCTCCCACCGCCCCTCCCTCCGCAGGCCCGCCCCCTCCTCCCTCCTCCTTCCCAACTAGTTAAAATTTTATTACTGTTCTTAGTTGAATTAATAAGTGCTTAGTTTAATTAGTAAGAAAATTAATTGTTTTTATTTATAGTAAGTGCTTAGTTGAACTAGTTGAATTAATAGAACTAGTTTATTTTTAGTAAGAAAATTAATAGAACTAGTTTATTTTTAGTAAGTGCTTAGTTGAATTAGTTGAATTAATAGAACTAGTTTAATTTATGTCATTATCACTTTGTCATCAAAGAATGCTATATGAGATTTGGTGATCTAATTAAAATTTTACTCGGTGGACTATGCAGGCTTTGTAGAGTCGTGTCTCCTTGGAGTGATCGTCATCCGAGCTACCTCTACTTCCTCTACACCCGAGTCGGTGAGCTAATAGTCCACCTCCTCCTTCTCCACTCCTCGGTTTTGAATAGAGTAGAACTAGGGTATTTAGTTATGCTTCTTAACCAAATGAAATGTTCGGATTATAAGTCATATTGAAATGTTTTGTCAATATTGAACCATTGAAATGCAATGAGCACCAGTTTATGCTCATGTGCGAAGTGTTGATTCATTTCCGTGTGACCTATGTTTTGCCGGAGTGTTGATTCATTTCCGTTCCGGCAAATTTCAGGCTCTTGATATGTCCTATTTTAGCAAAGGTCATGCCGGATTTTTCTGTGAATTTAAGCATGACTTGTGCTAGAATATGTAGGAAATATCGAGTGCCCCGGATTTGTGTGTTGAGTTTCCTGGTAGTTGCTTCGATAGATTTTCAATTAATGTTTCAACTATAAACATAGGAAATGTCTGATGACGAAACGGATTTTGGTATGTGCTAATACTGCGAAGACGAGTGCGGCCTATGCGACAGAAATTTCCTAGTTGATGGTAGGCGCTTCAGCATCAAGTTGGATGAGACCTTCGAAGTGGATACAATAAGTCACAACGACAAGTTTTTTTTCGTAGTTCAGCATGACTTCTGCTTCTTTTGCTTCAACTTATAATTTTAATTTTTTAACTATTCTACTAACGTATCCCCTGCCATGCAAGAATTTTTGTCTTGGATAAGATTTGTTTCAGTCCTATGGAAACTATGGAGGTAAAGAGAGTTAAATTGAGGACCGAGCATTGTTATACTTTTCTGCAAATTTATACAATGCAGACACCTACACCTATTTTGAATGCAAAAAATGGAGAGCACTATTAAAGACTTATGCATTTGAGCCTGATATGCTTATCACCTTTGATATTCGTCCGGAAGATGATATTGAAGGTAATATCGACATCTGGGTCGATGTGCAGACGCCTCCAGTTCTACCATTATGTGAGTTTCTCAACCATATTTATGTCTTGGATATTGTTTATTCAAAAATAGTTGACAACTAATTTCTATTGATAGCTTATTTCCATCCAAGCAAACATGTCCAGCACTTGGTAGACATGACCTACTACTGTCCCGGGGCTAAACTAAACTGCAAGGAGATAAGTCAGTATGTTTCATGGCTTGAGGATCTTGATACTGTCAAGACAAATTATTTTCCTGGACTTGAAAATCTTAGTACTCAAAACGTGCGACCAATAGTGTTCGTATTGAACTACGGTCACATCTATTTAGAAAAGATGGTAAGATTTTTACTATTTGTCCTCAGTGCATCTTTTGCATGCATTACTTTTTAAGCTAAACTTCATTGCTAAGTATGTTACTACGATGTTCTTCAACAGGGACTCCCGATGATAGTTGTGCCTTATTGGATCGAGGCTAAAGGTCACATGTCCATGGTTACCTTACGGCCAAAGACATTCTACATTGCACATGAGTGCATTCAGGATTTCTAAAAGCGAGCCAGTCTTAATAGTCAAAGACTAGAGCAAAATTGTGATGGATCGCAGAGAAGCACTAGGGGGCAGCAATCAGAAGCGCAACCCACAATTAAGAGACATGTTCATCTGCATGCTCCAATATGATGAATCATGAGTGCTACACATGTTCTATGCTATTTTACCTGAGAGAGAGTAGCAGGAGTGATTAGCTAGCTAGAATGAGTGTTGGTGGTGATGATTATGATGATTATTATTAGCTAGTGTTGGTGGTGATTAGATAGTTACACTATGACTATGATGATTAAATAGTATTGGTGGTAATGACTATGATGATTATTAGCTAGTGTTGTTGGTGATGATATGATGCAAGAGTTTTTATATTAATATGATGATGATGAGTTATTATATCATTATGTGAAAGAACCGCGGATTAGTTTCAAGTGGATGGATCATAAGTGATCAAGATAATCCATAACTTGATCACTTATGATCTATCCACTTGAAACTAATCCGCGGTTCTTTTACCTAGTGATTTAATAACTCATTATAATGTAAACACAATCTCTAAATTGCTACTGTATGAAAACTTGTATAAAGGTGTATGAGTACGACGTAAAATAAAAAAGAAATAGAATACAAAATAATAGTAGTAGCGCGGGCTGTGAGAAGCGCTACTAGTAATTACCAGTAGCGGCTGTTGCAGGACACGCTACTACTAAGTAGATATAGTTGTAGCGCGTGTCAACAAACGCTACTGCTAACCTTTAGCTGTAGCGTCATAGCAGTAGCGCAGTTACCCGCGCTACTGATAGGCCAAAAACCCGCGCTACTGCTAGGCTTTTCCCTAGTAGTGCGTGTTGGTGTAGGTTGTACTTGGAGTCTCTCGAACTATCGATGAACGATCCCGCGAACCGCCCATGAACAGTCCCTCGAATGGAAGACCGAAAGCAAAACCTCTCTACTTGGTTGCAAGCATGCATCCTTCACGATACGACAATGCTTCGTCGTCCAGAGCTAATCATCACCGAAAGTTTAGAGGAAGGAGATTAGAACCACACATGGCTTCTAATTATGAGGATTAGAGAATTAGTCTAGCTCTAATTAGTCAACTAGGAGCAACTAGAACTAGAATTAGAACTAGAAGAACTAGAGGAGGCTCTGATACGTCTCCAACATATCTACTTTCCCTAATGCTTTTCCTCTTGTTTTGGACTCTAATTTGCATGTTTTGAATGAAACTAACTTCGGACTGACGCTGTTTTCAGCAGAACAACCATGGTGTTGTTTGTGTGTAGAAATAAAAGTTCTCGGAATGGAACGAAACTTTGGGAGGATTTTTTGTATAATAAAATAAAATTTCTGGAGCCAAGAACCACCGGAGGGGGACACCTGGGTGGGCACAACCCACCAGGGCGCCCCCCCCCTCCAGGCGCGCCCAGGTGGGTTGTCCCCACCTGGTGGCCCCGCAGATCCTAAAACCGAGGCTATAAAATCATATATTTCCAGAAAAAAATCAGGGAGAAAGAATTATCACGTTCCACGAGATAGAGCCACTGTCACCTCCTGCTCTTCATCGGGAGGCCAAATCTAGAGTTCGTTTGGGGCTCCAGAGAGGGGGATCTTCGATCTTCGTCGTCACCAACCCTTCTCCATCGCCAATTCCATGATGCTCCCCACCGGGAGTGAGTAATTCCTTCGTAGGCTCGCTGGTCGGTGAGGAGTTGGATGAGATTCATCATGTAATCTAGTTAGTTTTGTTAGGGCTTGATCCCTAGTATCCACTATGTTCTGAGATTGATGTTGCTATGACTTTGTCATGCTTAATGCTCGTCACTTTGGGCCCGAGTGCCGTGATTTCAGATCTGAACCGTTTATGTTATCACCATTATATCCATGTTCTATATCCGATCTTGCAAGTTATAGTCACCTACTATGTGTTATGTGTAGGAAATATGCCCTAGAGGCAATAATAAAGTGGTTATTATTATATTTCTTTGTTCATGATAATTGTCTACTATTCATGCTATAACTGCGTTATCCGGAAATCGTAATACACGTGTGAATACATAGACCACAACAAGTCCCTAGTGAGACTCTAGTTGACTAGCTCATTGATCAACAGATAGTCATGGTTTCCTGACTATGGGCATTGGATGTCATTGATAACGGGATCACATCATTAGGAGAATGATGTGATCGACAAGACCCAATTCTAAGCATAGCTCAAAGATTGTGTAGTTCGTTTAGCTAGAGCTTTTCCAATTGTCGAGTATCATTTCCTTAGACCATGAGATTGTGCAACTCCCGGATACCGTAGGAGTGCTTTGGGTGTGCCAAACATCGCAACGTAACTGGGTGACTATAAAGGTTCACTACGGGTATCTCCGAAAGTGTCTGTTGGGTTGGCATGAATCGAGACTGGGATTTATCACTCCGTATGACAGAGAGGTATCTCTGGGCCCACTCGGTAATGCATCATCATAATGAGCTCAATGTGACCAAGTGTCTGGTCACGGGATCATGCATTACGGTACGAGTAAAGTGACTTGCTGGTAACGAGACTAAACGAGGTATTGGGATACCGACGATCGAGTCTCGGGCAAGTAACGTACCGATTGACAAAGGAAATTGAATACGGGGTTGATTGAATCCTCGACATTGTGGTTCATCCAATGAGATCATCGAGGAGTATGTGGGAGCTAACATGGGTATCCAGATCCCGTTGTTGGTTATTGACCGGAGAGGAGTCTCGGTCATGTCTGCATGTCTCCCGAACCCGTAGGGTCTACACACTTAAGGTTCGGTGACGCTAGGGTTGTAGAGATATTAGTATGCAGCAAACCAAAAGTTGTTCGGAGTCCCGGATGAGAACCCAGACGTCACGAGGAGTTCCGGAATGGTCCGGAGATGAAGAATTATATATAGGAAGTGCTGTTTCGGCCATCGGGAAAGTTTCGGGGGTCACCGGTATTGTACCGGGACCACCGGAAGGGTCCCGGGGGTCCACCGGGTGGGGCCACCTATCCCGGAGGGCCCCATGGGCTGAAGTGGGGAGGGGACCAGCCCTTGGTGGGCTGGTGCGCCCCTCCTTGGGCCCCCCTGCGCCTAGGGTTGGGAACCCTAGGGGAGGGGGCGCCTCCACTTGCCTTGGGGGCAAGTCTCCCCCCTTGGCCGCCGCCCCCCTGGAGATCCCATATCCAGGGCCAGCGCTCCCCTTGGGGACCCTATATAAAGAGGGGGAGGGAGGGCAGCCGCACCCTTGCCCCTGGCGCCTCCCCTCCCCCTTTCTACACCTCTCCCTCCCGCAGACGCTTGGCGAACTGCCGGATCCCTGCTGCATCCACCACCACGCTGTCGTGCTGCTGGATCTTCATCAACCTCTCCTTCCCCCTTGCTGGATCAAGAAGGAGGAGACGTCACACTGACCGTACGTGTGTTGAACGCGGAGGTGCCGTCCGTTTGGCGCTAGGATCTCCGGTGATTTGGATCACGACGTGTACGACTCCCTCAACCCCGTTCTCTTGAACGCTTCTGCTCGCGATCTACAAGGGTATGTAGATGCACTCCTCTCTCTCATTGCTGGATGAACTCATAGATTGTTCTTGGTGAACGTAGGAAATTTTTTATTTTATGCAATGTTCCCCAATAGTGGCATCATGAGCCAGGTCTATGTGTAGTTCTCTTTGCACGAGTAGAACACAATTTGTTGTGGGCGTAGATGTTGTCAACTTTCTTGCCACTACTAGTCTTATTTTTCTTCAGTGGTATTGTGGGATGAAGCGGCCCGGACTGACCTTACACGTACGCTTACGTGAGACAGGTTCCACCGACTGACATGCACTAGTTGCATAAGGTGGCTAGCGGGTGTCTGTCTCTCCCACTTTAGTTGGAGCGGATTCGATGAAAAGGGTCCTTATGAAGGGTAAATAGAAGTTGGCAAATCACGTTGTGGCTTTAACGTAGGTAAGAAAACGTTCTTGCTAGATCACCTATAGAAGCCACGTAAAAACTTGCAACAACAATTAGAGGACGTCTAACTTGTTTTTGCAGCAAGTGTTTTGTGATGTGATATGGCCAAAGTTGTGATGAATGATGAATGATATATATGTGATCTATGAGATCATGTTCTTGTAATAGGAATCACGACTTGCATGTCGATGAGTATGACAACCGGCATGAGCCATAGGAGTTGTCTTTATTTTTTGTATGACCTGCGTGTCATTGAGAAACGCCATGTAAATTACTTTACTTTATTGCTAAACACGTTACCATAGTAGTAGAAGTAATAGTTGGCGAGCAACTTCATGGAGACACGATGATGGAGATCATGATGATGGAGATCATGGTGTCATGCCGGTGACGAAGATGATCACGGAGCCCCGAAGATGGAGATCAAAGGAGCTATATGATATTGGCCATATCATGTCACTATTATGATTGCATGTGATGTTTATCATGTTGTTCATCTTGTTTACTTAGAACGACGGTAGTAAGTAAGATGATCCCTCATAATAATTTCAAGAAAAGTGTTCCCCCTAACTGTGCACCATTGCAAAGGTTCGTTGTTTCGAAGCACCACGTGATGATCGGGTGTGATAGATCCTAACGTTCGAATACAATGGGTGTAAGCTAGATTTACACACGCAATACACTTAGGTTGACTTGACGAGCCTAGCATGTACAGACATGGCCTCGGAACACGAAAGACCGAAAGGTCGAGCATGAGTCGTATAGAAGATACGATCAACATGAAGATGTTCACCGATGTTAACTAGTCCGTCTCACGTGATGATCGGACATGGCCTAGTTGACTCGGATCATGTTTCACTTAGATGACTAGAGGGATGTCTGTCTAAGTGGGAGTTCATTAAATAATTTGATTAAGATGAACTTAATTATCATGAACTTAGTCTAAAATCTTTACAATATGTCTTGTAGATCAAATGGCCAACACTCATGTCCACCTGAACTTCAACGCGTTCCTAGAGAAAACCAAGCTGAAAGACGATGGCAGCAACTATACGGACTGGGTCTGGAACCTGAGGATCATCCTCATAGTAGCCAAGAAAGATTATGTCCTAGAAGCGCCGCTAGGTGAAGCACCAATCCCAGAGAACCAAGACGTTATGAACACTTGGCAGTCTCGTGCTGATGATTACTCCCTCGTTCAGTGCGGCATGCTTTACAGCTTAGAACCGGGGCTCCAAAAGTGTTTTGAGCAACACGGAGCATATGAGATGTTCGAGGAGCTGAAAATGGTTTTCCAAGCTCATGCCCGGGTCGAGAGATATGAAGTCTCCGACAAATTCTTCAGCTGTAAGATGGAGGAAAATAGTTCTGTCGGTGAGCACATACTCAAGATGTCTGGGTTGCACAACCGCCTGACTCAGCTGGGAGTTAATCTCCCGGATGACACGGTCATTGACAGAATCCTTCAGTCACTTCCACTGAGCTACAAGAGCTTTGTGATGAACTTCAATATGCAGGGGATGGAAAAGACCATTCCTGAGGTATATTCAATGTTGAAATCAGCGGAGGTGGAGATCAAAAAGGAACATCAAGTGTTGATGGTGAATAAAACCACTAAGTTCAAGAAGGGCAAGGGTAAGAAGAACTTCAAGAAGGACGGCAAGGAAGTTGCCGCGCCTGGTAAGCCAGTTGCCAGGAAGAAGTCAAGCAATGGACCCAAGCCTGAGACTGAGTGCTTTTATTGCAAGGGAAGTGGTCACTGGAAGCGGAACTGCCCCAAGTACTTAGCGGACAAGAAGGCCAGCAAAACCAAAGGTATATGTGATACACATGTAACTGATGTGTACCTTACCAGTGCTCATAGTAGCTCCTGGGTATTTGATACCGGTGCGACTGCTCATATTTGTAACTCAAAGCAGGAGCTGCGGAATAAGCGGAGACTCGCGAAGGACGAGGTGACGATGCGCATCGGGAATGGTTCCAAGGTCGATGTGATCGCCGTCATCACGCTACCTCTACATTTACCTACGGGATTAGTTTTGAACCTCAATAATTGTTATTTAGTACCAGCTTTGAGCATGAACATTGTATCGGGATCTCATTTAATTCGAGATGGCTACTCATTTAAATCCGAGAATAATGGTTGTTCTATTTATATGAGTGATATGTTTTATGGTCATGCCCCGCTGGTGAATGGTTTATTCTTAATGAATCTCGAGCGTAATGTTACACATATTCATAGTGTGAATACCAAAAGATGTAAAGTTGATAACGATAGTCCCACATACTTGTGGCACTGCCGCCTTGGTCACATTGGTGTCAAGCGCATGAAGAAGCTCCATGCTGATGGACTTTTAGAGTCTCTAGATTATGAATCGTTTGACACATGCGAGCCATGCCTCATGGGCAAGATGACCAAGACTCCGTTCTCCGGAACGGTGGAGCGAGCAACCAACTTATTGGAAATCATACATACTGATGTGTGCAGTCCAATGAGCGTTGAGGCTCGCGGAGGATATTGTTATGTTCTCACTCTCACTGATGACTTGAGTAGATATGGGTAATCGCCTTGATCTTCTCCGGGTTAGCTTCGATGCCTCTGTTGGACACCAGAAAGCCCAAAAGCTTGCCTGCGGGGACACCAAACACGCACTTGGCCGGGTTAAGCATCATCTTGTAGACTCGGAGATTATCAAAGGTCTCCTTTAAGTCGGATATCAATGTCTCCTTTTCTCTGGACTTCACCACAATGTCATCCACATAGGCATGGACATTACGCCCAATTTGGTCGTGCAAACAATTCTGCACACACCATTGGTAAGTCGCCCGGGCACTCTTGAGCCCAAATGGCATAGATACATAGCAGAAGGCTCCAAACGGAGTGATGAAAGCCGTCTTCTCCTGGTCCTTAACTGCCATCTTAATCTGATGATAACCGGAGTAAGCATCCAAAAAGCTCAAGCGCTCACAACCCGCTGTAGCATCAATGATTTGATCAATACGGGGGAGGGCAAAAGGGTCAGCCGGACAAGCCTTGTTTAAGTCCATGTAGTCCACACACATCCGCCAGGTGCCATTCTTCTTGAGGACGAGCACCGGGTTAGCCAACCACTCCGAGTGAAAAACTTCAATGATAAACCCAGCCGCTAAGAGCTGGGCGACTTCTTCTCCAATAGCTTTTCGTCGCTCTTCGTTAAAACGGCGAAGAAACTGCCTGACCGGCTTATACTTCAGATCAATATTGAGAGTGTGCTCAGCGAGTTCCCTCGGTACACCCGGCATGTCAGAAGGTTTCCATGCAAAGATGTCCCGGTTCTCACGGATGAACTCGATGAGCGCGCTTTCCTATTTGGGATCCAAGTTGTTGTTGATGCTGAACTGTTTAGAAGTATCACCTGGGGTGAAATCAACAAGCTTCGTCTCAGCCGCCGACTTAAACTTCAGCGCCGGGTCATGCTCTGTAGTTGGTTTCTTCAGGGATGTCATATCCGCCGGGTCAACATTATCTTGATAAAATTTGAGCTCCTCTGCTGCACAGGCCGACTCAGCATAAGCCGCGTCACCTTCTTCACACTCCAATGCCACCTTACGACTGCCATGTACAGTGATGGTGCCCTTGTAACCCGGCATTTTGAGCTGTAAATAAACGTAACACGGCCGGGCCATAAACTTAGCATAAGCCGATCGTCCAAACAGAGCGTGGTATGGGCTCCTGATCTTGACCACTTCAAACATCAACTTCTCAGCTCGGGAGTCATGTTCGTCTCCAAAAGCCACCTCCAGCTCAATCCTGCCAACTGGGTAAGCCTACTTACCAGGGACAACTCCATGGAAAACAGTGTTGGATGTTCTCAGGTTTTTATCAGTCAACCCCATGCGCTGAAAGGTCTTGTAGTAAAGGATGTTGATGCTACTACCCCCATCCATGAGCACCTTGGTGAACTTATACCCACCAACTTGAGGCACCACTACCAAAGCCAACTGACCCGGGTTATCGACCCGTGGAGGATGATCCTCCCTGCTCCATATGATGGGCTGCTCTGACCACCTTAAATAACGAGGGATTGCTGGCTCAACAGAATTCACAGCCCTCTTATGAACCTTCTGGTCACGTTTGCACAAGCTAGTGGTAAACACGTGATACTGTCCGCCACTCAACTGCTTCGGATGGCTTTGATAACCCGACTGTTGCTGCTGCTGTCCGCCTTGACCGGACTGCTGCTGACTATTGCCACCTGGATGCCCCTGAAAGCCGGAATTTGAGCCGCCGCCCGGGCCATGAAAGCCGCCGGCCCTTGAGCCACCACCGGATCCTTGACCGCCATCGAAGGTGTTGGAGTTTTTAAACGCCTTCATGATCGCACAATCCTTCCATAGATGTGTGGTCGGCCGCTCCCGGGTGCCGTGTTTTGGGCAGGGCTCATTGAGTAACTGCTCAAGAGATGGGCCTGACCCGCCGGACCGAGGAAGCTTACCCTTATATCTCTTATTGTTACCTCGCGCGTTGGCATTGGCCACAAACTCCGGGTTACCGTCCGCCTTACGCTTATTGCCGCCTTGATTCCCCGGGTTATGCTGCTGACCCTTTCCATTGCCGTTCCGTTTTCCCTTCCCTGTCTTCTCATTGTCAGACGCGGGATCCTTGGTACTATCAGAGTCGGCATATTTGACTAAAGCCGCCATCAGCATACCCATATCTATGAGGTCACGCTTAAGGCGCCCCAGTTTCATCCTCAGCGGCTCAAAACAGCAATTTTTCTCCAGCATAAGAACTGCAGAGCCGGCATCCATCTTATCAGAGGAATGAATTATCTCTTTGACCCGGCGTACCCAATGGGTGGTGGATTCTCCTTCCTCCTGCTTGCAATCTGTCAAGTCCACAATCGACATAGATTGTTTACAGGTGTCCTTGAAGTTCTGGATGAACCGGGCCTTTAACTCGCCCCATGAACCGATGGAATTGGGTGGTAAGCCCTTTAGCCAAGACCGGGCCGTTCCATCCAACATCATGGTAAAATACTTAGCCATTGCTACGTCATTGACTTCTAGCAACTCCATGGCCATCTCATAACTCTCGATCCACGCCGTGGGCTGTAAATGGGCCGTGTAATTTGGTACATTTCGAGGTCCCTTGAAGTCCTGGGGCAGACGTACGTCACGCAGAGCCGGCA
This sequence comes from Triticum aestivum, assembly GCF_018294505.1. Taxonomy (NCBI): domain Eukaryota; kingdom Viridiplantae; phylum Streptophyta; class Magnoliopsida; order Poales; family Poaceae; genus Triticum; species Triticum aestivum. The sequence goes on from NC_057795.1 coordinate 337,645,592, forward strand.
CCAGGCACGGGACACCGCCGGTTCTAGTGGCTACTCCCACCTCAACCGATGTCATTGGATACTCCGGGTGATCATTCTCCTGACGTACTTGGTCCTGCGCCGGGTTATAGCCCCCGGGTTGGTTACGTCGTTGGGCGTTGCTTGACAAGGCTTCTGACTCCATGCGTCTGTTGTAACTCGGACTCCGGTTCTGGCGAGGTGGTGCTCCCCAGGGCGGGGGAGTGAATGAATCCTGTCCCGGCTGTAAGAATAGTTCTCCTGCTGAGCCAGGGCCGTCTGAAGGAGCTCCCTGACCCTCCGGGTCTCCACCGCCGTCGGGTCATCACCTTCCATGGGAAGAGCCGCTAAACGCGCTGAAGCTGCTATTAAGTTCTCCATGGGATTGGAAAAGTGACCCGGTGGAATCGGCACATAACGCGGTGGTGGCATGCTCACGTGAGGCGGCACCATATCCCGAGGCTGAGCTGATCCTCCTATTCCGGCTATCATAAGCCGGTTGGCCTCTGGCAGGTTACTAGGGCCGGCTCCGGGTGTAGCAAAGAGAACCTGGGGGTCGTAATTCGGAGGTAAACGTGACTGCGTTTTCTGATGTCTCCTCCTCATCACCTCATTGAAGGCGTTTAAGCTCATCGTGAGCTGGTAAGCTTCTGACTGCAAGCGCTGAGCCCGGGCGTCGAGAGCTGCCCACTCCGCAGCTAGTCTGGTATCCTCAGCTGCCAAAGCCTCCTTGGCCTGAGCTATCTCCTCACGCACTTGAGCTACAGCTGCGTCATGCTCATCCTTATCTGCAGGAATAACCGTGGCGGTTAACAGGGCCGTAAGTTTGTCCATGAGATCTATCAGCGCCTGAGCCGGTGGGCGCACGGGGCCTCCTGCTCCGGCTGCTCCTGACCCGGACATGATCGCTGCTGCCGCTGTAGAGTTTGAGCCGGGCTGAGTTCCAGCCATGAAGATTCCGGCCCATCTTGGCGGCTCATCGAGGTCCGGAATACTGACGCCATCGGAACAGCCTCTGAGCGCGCCGTCTTGTACCTGATACAACGAATCTGTTGAGCCGGTGGATGAGTCACCATCTGAAAGGATGGTCGTCTCACCCTCATCTTCAGATCCAGAAAGTTCCTCTCCGTGGACGCAGCCCACGAAGGCACGCCTCATGACCGGCTGAGCCCGGGTCTTCCTTGCACGCTGAGCCGTCTCGACGAGGTCGGTGCAGTTGCCCGGCTCAGGGCCCGGCTCACCGATCCGGCCGATAAAGACGTGGATTCCGCCGAAGGGGACCCGGTACCCGTACTCAATTGAGCCGGCGTCGGGGCCCCAGCCTTCGTCGTCGATGTCGACCTTGCCGCGACGACTCTTGGTCATCCGGCCCACTACGTACCTCTTGAGCCCTTCGAAGTTGCCCTTCAAGAACTCAAATCCACCGTGCGCTGGCCCCATGGTGGGCGCCAACTGTCGTGGAATAGTCACGTCAGATGTCCTCATGAGAGGACTTAGTTATGGAGCCATCACAACTAGGAAGCTTGAAGGGGTTAAATTGGGACAAGGGACACGAGAGAGTTTATACTAGTTCGGCCCCTTACGGTGAAGGTAAGGCCTACGTCTAGTTGGGTTGGTATTGATGTTTCAATAACCAGGGAGTGAGACACGCTATGCCCGGTTTTCGATGAGTTGTTTCTTGCCCTAAGTCGCCCGCAGGTCGTCCCCTTATATACACGGGTTGACACCTGCGGCTTACAGAGTCCCGGCCGGCTTATTAACAGAGTCCGGCTCGGTGACCAGTTAAATCTACCTTACATTACAAGTCATGCCATCATGGCGGTTTACTACAATGGGCTTAAGCCGCCCGTGGGCCTTAAGCTCTTTATTGAACCGCCATCTTCATGCTTGGCCTTGGGCTTCCTCTGATGAAGACTCTTTGCGTAACCTGGCCCCTCCTGGGCGGCTTACACGAATAGTCATATCCCCAACAAACCCTGTCTTGGAAAGCATGTTGTTGGACAACGGTGAACCTTCGAACTATGAAGAAGCGATGGCGGGCCCAGATTCCAACAAATGGCTTGAAGCCATGCAATCCGATATAGGATCCATGTATGAAAACAAAGTGTGGACTTTGACAGACTTGCCCGATGATCGGCGAGCGATAGAAAACAAATGGATCTTTAAGAAGAAGACGGACGCAGATGGTAATGTTACCATATATAAAGCTCGACTTGTCGCTAAGGGTTATCGACAAGTTCAAGGGATTGACTACGATGAGACATTCTCTCCCGTAACGAAGCTGAAGTCCGTCCGAATCATGTTAGCAATTGCTGCATACTATGATTATGAGATATGGCAAATGGACGTCAAAACGGCTTTCCTTAATGGTCACCTTAAGGAAGAACTGTATATGATGCAGCCGGAAGGTTTTGTCGACCCTAAGAATGCTAACAAGGTATGCAAGCTCCAGCGCTCCATCTATGGGCTGGTGCAAGCATCTCGGAGTTGGAACATTCGCTTTAATGAGATGATTAAAGTGTTTGGGTTTATGCAGACTTATGGAGAAGCATGCGTTTACAAGAAAGTGAGTGGGAGCTCTGTAGCATTTCTCATATTATATGTGGATGACATACTTTTGATGGGAAATGATATAGAACTTTTGGACATCATAAAGGCCTACTTGAATAAGTGTTTTTCAATGAAGGACCTTGGAGAAGCTGCTTACATATTAGGCATCAAAATCTATAGAGATAGATCGAGACGCCTCATAGGTCTTTCACAAAGCACATACCTTGATAAGATATTGAAGAAGTTCAATATGGATCAGTCCAATAAGGGGTTGTTGCCTGTGTTGCAAGGTGTGAAATTGAGCTCGGCTCAATGCCCGACCACGGCAGAAGATAAGAAGAGATGAGTGTCATCCCCTATGCCTCAGCCATAGGGTCTATCATGTATGCCATGACCTATACCAGACCTGATATAAACCTTGCCGTAAGTTTGGTAGGAAGGTACCAAAGTAATCCCGGCAAGGAACACTGGACAGCGGTCAAGAACATCCTTAAGTACCTGAAAAGGACTAAGGACATGTTTCTCGTATATGGAGGTGACGAAGAGCTCGTCATAAAGGGATACGTCAATGCTAGCTTCGACACAGATCTGGATGACTCTAAGTCACAAACCGGATACATGTATATTTTGAATGGTGGGGCAGTAAGCTGGTGCAGTTGCAAGCAGAGCGTCGTGGCGGGATCTACATGTGAAGCGGAGTACATGGCAGCCTCAGAGGCAGCACATGAAGCTATCTGGGTGAAGGAGTTTATCACCGACCTAGGAGTCATACCCAATGCGTCGGGGCCAATCGCACTCTTCTGTGACAACACTGGAGCTATTGGACTTGCCAAGGAGCCCAGGTTTCACAAGAAGACCAGGCACATCAAGCGTCGCTTCAACTCCATATGTGAAAATGTTCAAGATGGAGACATAGAAATTTGTAAAGTACATACGGACCTGAATGTAGCAGATCCGTTGACTAAACCTCTCCCTAGGGAAAAACATGATCAACACCAGAATGCAATGGGTGTTCGATTCATCACAACGTAACTAGAATATTGACTCTAGTGCAAGTGGGAGACTGTTGGAAATATGCCCTAGAGGCAATAATAAAGTGGTTATTATTATATTTCTTTGTTCATGATAATTGTCTATTATTCATGCTATAACTGTGTTATCCGGAAATCGTAATACACGTGTGAATACATAGACCACAACAAGTCCCTAGTGAGCCTCCAGTTGACTAGCTCATTGATCAACAGATAGTCATGGTTTTCTGACTATGGGTATTGGATGTCATTGATAACGGGATCACATCATTAGGAGAATGATGTGATGGACAAGACCCAATTCTAAGCATAGCTCAAAGATCGTGTAGTTCGTTTAGCTAGAGCTTTTCCAATTGTCGAGTATCATTTCCTTAGACCATGATATTGTGCAACTCCCGGATACCGTAGGAGTGCTTTGGGTGTGCCAAACATCGCAACGTAACTGGGTGACTATAAAGGTTCACTACGGGTATCTCCGAAAGTGTCTGTTGGGTTGGCACGAATCGAGACTGGGATTCGTCACCCCATATGACGGAGAGGTATCTCTGGGCCCACTCGGTAATGCATCATCATAATGAGCTTAATGTGACCAAGTGTCTGGTCACGGGATCATGCATTACGGTACGAGTAAAGTGACTTGCCGGTAACGAGACTAAACGAGGTATTGGGATACCGACGATCGAGTCTCGGGCAAGTAACGTACCGATTGACAAAGGGAATTGAATACGGGGTTGATTGAATCCTCGACATCGTGGTTCATCCGATGAGATCATCGAGGAGTATGTGGGAGCCAACATGGGTATCCAGATCCCGCTGTTGGTTATTGACCAGAGAGGAGTATCGGTCATGTCTGCATGTCTCTCGAACCCGTAGGGTCTACACACTTAAGGTTCAGTGACGCTAGGGTTGGAGAGATATTAGTATGCAGCAAACCGAAAGTTGTTCGGAGTTCCGGATGAGATCCCGGACATCACGAGGTGTTCCAGAATGGTCCGGAGGTGAAGAATTATATATAGGAAGTGTTGTTTCGGCCATCGAGAAAGTTTCGGGGGTCACCGATATTGTACCGGGACCACCGGAAGGGTCCCGGGGGTCCATCGGGTGGGGCCACCTATCCCGAAGGGCCCCATGGGCTAAAGTGGGGAGGGGACCAGCCCCTGGTGGGCTGGTGCGCCCTCCTTGGGCCCTCCCCGCGCCTAGGGTTGGGAACCCTAGGGGAGGGGGCGCCTCCACTTGCCTTGGGGGGCAAGTCTCCCCCCTTGGCCGGCGCCCCCCTTGGGGACCCTATATAAAGAGGGGGGGAGGGAGGGCAGCCGCACCCTTGCCCCTGGCGCCTCCCTTCCCCCTTGCTACACCTCTCCCTCCCGCACACGCTTGGCGAAGCCCTGCCGGATCGCTGCTGCATCCACCACCACGCCGTCGGCTGCTGGATCTTCATCAACCTCTCCTTCCCCCTTGCTGGATCAAGAAGGAGGAGACGTCACGCTGACCGTACGTGTGTTGAACGCGGAGGTGCCGTCCGTTCGGCGCTAGAATCTCCGGTGATTTGGATCACGACGTGTACGACTCCCTCAACCCCGTTCTCTTGAACGCTTCCGCTCGCGATCTACAAGGGTATGTAGATGGTTGCTGGACGAACTCATAGATTGATCTTCGTGAACGTAGGAATTTTTTTATTTTATGCAACGTTCCCCAACATTATGATCCAACAACCCTGGAGTGACAATAGTCGGGACCACTCCCGGTGATGATCGTAGTTTGAGGAGTTCATGTATTCACCGTGTGTTAATGCTTTGTTCTGGTTCTCTATTAAAAGGAGGCCTTAACATCCCTTAGTTTCCAATTGGACCCCGCTGCCATGGGAGGGTAGGACAAAAGATGTCATGCAAGTTCTTTCCATAAGCACGCATGACTATTTACGGAATACATGCCTACATTATATTTATGAACTGGAGCTAGTGCCGTGTTGCCCTAGGTTATAACTGTCACATGATGAATATCATCCAACAAATCGCCAATCCAATGCCTACAAATTTATTTTATATTGTTCTTGCTAAGTTACCACTGCTATCGTTACTGTTGCACTTGTCACAAAATTACTGCAATCACTGTTACCATTACTACTATTGCTGCTACTATTATCAAACTATCATACTACTTTGCTACCGATCACTTTGCTGCAGATAATTAATCTCCAGGTGTGGTTGAATTGACAACTCAACTGCTAATACTTACAAATATTCTTTGGCTCCCCTTGTGTCGAATCTATAAATTTGGGTTGAATACTGTACCCTCGAAAACTGTTGCGATCCCCTATACTTGTGGGTTATCAGGCTCCAAAACTTGTGTGTTGAAACGATGCAAAACCTCTAGTATACATAGGTTGGAGGGGAGGGATAGGGTAGCCACCAAGGAGGGAAAGTCCCTCCTTGGGGTGCCGGACAAGGGAGGGGAGGAAGAGTCCTCCCCACTCTCTAATTAGGCCTCCTCCCTGGCAAAGGGGGCGCCTCCCCCACTTGGGCCCTTGTGGCCCAAGTTGCCTTTCACCTCTTGGCCTTTTAATGTTGATATTAAATTAAATATAAAATTATTCTAAATATTTTCAGGCCATTTTATATATAATTTAACATCCCCGGAAACATATTCCAATTATATATTATTATCGGTAATACTCGGTATTACCCAATATTCACCGAAACCCTTCCGGTGACCCCGAAACGCTTCTGGATCCTCTCGAAACTATTTCGAATATGAATGGAACAATTTTACAAATACATTCTCATCACTCCCATCCTACTAATACTAAACATATCGTGATTGCCTAAATCTTGTGACCCCGTAGGTTCGGTAACTCATAGACATTAACGAAACCCCTTCGTTCAATGATCGATAACGGAATAGTGGATGTCCATATCGATCCCTATGAGCACACGGATTATATTCGAGTGAACCTTTGGTTATCATTTGATCTTCCGTTTGCTTTGTGATACTTTAGAAAACTCGGGATGCATCGGTATCCTCCTGAGTAAACACATGCTCACTATACCGAAATCCTTGTTACCGGTTTTGTTCATTTTTTCCTCGTTACCGTGTTCCAGCATCCCCGTGACGTAGTCACCTGTGTCTGGACAGACGATGATGGATGCCGTCACACTAAGGGGTCCCTAATAATATCTCTCCATCCTCGGAGGAGCAAATCCCACTCTCGAGCTATCTAGTCCCTTTGTTAAACTTTCTGATGAACCCGTAAGTTGTCGTTATGATCACCGTGCTACAAGTGATGTTTGAGCAACCCCAGAGCTCACAATATGGTACGAAAGTGACTAGGATGCTCTCATGGTCTAAGGAGAAAAATCACACGTTAAACACTTCATGTTATTACAATTGATTATAGACGATATTACTCAATCCATAACAGACAAATTTGGGTCGATTCAATATGATCGTTCTTCCAACGTCATAATCTCAATGTTGTTAGGACTATCATTTCACACTTAAACGATATCCTAAGATCCAGAAAACATGATCACCGACAACACTTGATCTAGTCCTAGGGGCAAGACTAGGAATCTTACATATAGCCGTTTATCATTCCACATGTGCATACGAGTTTTCCACTGAATCGCATGTTCCAGGATCATAACAGTTATAACATAGAATATAAACTCTTTAATTATGAATATGGAAATATAATTATACAAATATTGTTGCCTCTAGGGCATAATTCCAACACTTAGACCCTTCATGAGTCAAAGACCCCGTCAACGTGGATGTAAGATAGCTCACTATCTGAACCATGGGAAATATCTTCAGTAAGCCAACTCATGTTTGCGTATCTCCAACTCTACTTGTTTTACCTTCACTTGCTTGTGCTAGATAGATTGCTATAAAATGCTAAAAGGGGCATGCAAATTAAAACTTAGAAAATGAGTGCATCTTTTGGCTTAGTAGTCTATTCACCCCTCCCCTCTGAACATACTTCTCGATCATACAAGTGGAATCAGAGATTTGGTCTCCTTAGCAAGGTTCTCCACTGGTGAATCCTTGGCAAGTTGACTCTTTGCTTTGTCTTAACCACCTCGGAGAACATGACTTCTAGCGAGGGGAGTTATCATTGTAGAGGTCCTTACTTTGATGGTTCAAATTTTTCTAGTTGGAAACATCAGATGAGAATGCATATTCTTGTTCATAATCCCACCGTTTGTGCTATTGTTCACATTGGTTTGCAAGGTGAATCCTTCCAAGGTGGACAACTTCCGGATCCTGAAGCAACCACATGATCCAACATAATTCTCAAACATTTGACATCCTCTTCAGTGCGTTGTGCCCAGAAGAATTCAACAAGATTAGTCATCTTGAAAGTGCAAATGAATTTGGAAATGCATGAAGGTGCCGAGTCTGTGAAGGAGTCCAAGGTTGATGTCCTACAAGGTCGGCTATACAAGTTCAAGATGAAGGATGGTGAAGGCATTGCCGAGATGTACTCTAGGCTAGAAATCATTACAAATTAGATTGTCGGCTTAGGAAGCGAAGCAATGATGGAAAAAATTCATCATTAAGAAGATTCTCAGAGCTTTGGATAACAAATATGACACCATGTGCATATTAATCCAAATGATGCCAAAATAGAAAGATCTCAAACCTACATAATAAATTAGAAGAATTGTGACACTGTAAATAATCATTTTTTTATAATTAGTTTAAAAATGCAGAATGATTTGTTGCCATGGAGAAGACAATAAAGAATTTTAACTTCATGATTTTTGGGAAGCCATGTATTTTTTTAACAAAATGTTCGCCTTTCATATTACATTGGGCGAGTGCAAAGCTTAGGGACAATGTTTGCACTAGCCAAGCCATAATTAAGGTAACAATGGATATGACATTCTGATGGTTGGAAGAATGAGGGTGTGATTAGTTTATCACCCCAACTGACTAACCCGACAAATTAGGCCACTCTTCTTTTTCATTGTTGAACTCAGTGCCTATAATATTCTCAAGGATGCAACTACTTAGGGTTCTTAATTTTGAATTCAATTGCTATTGAAATATTTGAATTACCAAATCAATATTTTTGGTTCTTAGCATGAACAAATAACCAACACCAATTTCTCACAAAAGAAAACAAATAACTAGCACCAGCATCTCACAAGATTTTCGAGGTGTGTTTGAATTCAAGTCGGATGAATGTATTTCGGAACCAACCAAAATCAATGAAATGTCTGAAACTTCGGCACATTTCACTGAAAAAAAAGAACTATGGTCCTATTACTGTTTGGACAGTTTTTAGTTTTCATTATGCCGACGTTCCCACCTGCGGCGTCTCCTGCGACAGTTCGAGCACCAAGGGCGAACCAGTGGATCCCTCCGCAGGAAAACTATGTCAAAGTCAATGTGGATGCAGCAGTATCAAGGCATGGAGCTTACAGTTCGGTTGGTACAGTCTCAAAAAAATAAAAATTGAATTGAGAGTTTTCCGAAAACAATAAAAAAAAGGTGTAAACCGGAGTCCTGTGCACAGTTCTCATGGCAAGTGTTGTCTGATAACACCAGCTTTATCCCCGTTTAAACGAGTAGCGAATCATCTGAGGAGTTTCCCTGCAGACCGAGGATGAATACCTTATACCTGCCCATATAAACGGAAACGAATCGGGAAAATGAGAATAAATTGTTGAAGCTTTCTCCCTGCCTGCAATTCCCCAAACCAAAGTCGCCTCTCGCGCCATCCATCGTCCCCCCGCCCGCCCCAACCCACCAACGCCAAGGCCCGGCCGGCTCACCTCTAAAACCCTCCCCCCCACCCCCTCTTCATGTTCCTCCCTCGAGCCACCACCTCGCTCCACTCCCTGCTGCGATGCCAGTTCCGCCCGCTCCCCTCGCCTAAAACCCTAGCCA